>NC_071396.1:41268975-41582182 GCF_022682495.2 Desmodus rotundus
GGCCCGCAAGCCTCAGAGTTCTCCCACGCAAGGGGAGAGGGAAGAGGAATGTGGGGTACTTACCCCCATCTCCCGTTGGTTATTGGTTGAGGGCTGTATTTCCCAGCGCTCTGGCCCTAGTAACACAGGGAAGAGCAGCCTCCCAGATACCTGAGAAGTGCCCCGGGAAAGCATCCAAATGGACAGAGGTGAGGCCTGGGCACCAGGCACAGCCCAAACCCATTACCTGCATGGGGTCCAAGGTCGGGACCTGCTTCTGCAGGGTGATGATGTTCCCCTTTTGCTTTCTCTGAGTTGAGATGCCTTTGGCCGCAGGCAACCAGTCCAACAACTCGCAGTGGGTAAGGACTTTGTCTCACGCTGTGGGAGCTCTGGAGCAGGTGTGCCTCCAGGCCTGGGAGTCGGAGGTCCAGCAATATCACCAGGAACCTGGGCTCTTTCCCTGCCTCTACTTTGTCCGGTTAGTGTGTCAACACCAATCTCAGTCTGGCATCCCTCAAGGTCACAATATGGCTGCAGAAGCTCCAGAATTCACAACTAGATGCCATCATGCCCAGAGACAGAAGAAAGCATTTCTCTCCATGATGATTCTCTCATAGGATCAAAGAAACCTGGCACCACCGTTCATGTGTCACTGGCTTTACGTGGACATAAATCCCACTCCCCTCCCCCCTAAACAAGGCAGGGGCTTGGGACGTGGAGCACCAAGACTCAACCTGAGCAATATCAGGTAATAAAGAAGAGGGCACTGGCAGATGACTGGTGGTGTCTGCCAGACACATCTTCCACCCCTGGACAGAGGCGAGGGTTGTCGAGAAGGCAGAGCACCAGCCTTGCCAGAGAAGACGGGCTGGGCCCCCGCTGGCTCTGACAGCTGGGCGTCTGGAAAGGCTTGTCTTAGCCTTTGATCTAGAAAGGGACCCTGTTCCCTGGCAGATGGTGTCCTGGCCTCCTCCTGTGTCCTGCTCCTTCCCAGCAGCCCCTGAGGCAAGCCTGGGGCAGGAGGAGCTTGGAGAAGTTGGTGGGGACCTCTGCTCCCCTTCAGGGGATTTGCGTTTCCTTTGGCAGCTAGTTACTTAGGACCCAATGGTTGTGACTCAGACGGGAGCCCCCTGCTCCTCTCCCCTCCCTCCAGCTGGGACAGAACAGGTGGTGGAGGGGGCAGAGGGTGCTGCTTGCAGGACCGTTCATCACTGGGGGCGTTTATACGGGCCTAGGGCCAGAAGCCAGGCAGAACAGGTGGTACCTGAGAGCAGGTGGGAGGTGATGGGGATCCACTCCTCTGGCACTGTCTCCAGAAGGGGGCCTGGCTTTGCAACGCAGAGGAGAGGAGCTGGGGCTTTCCAGGTGGTGGATGAAGTAGGGAACTCGTGCACCAAAGGAAGGAGAACGAGGACATAAAACGCAGGAGGCGTTTCAACTTTTCCTGTACAGGTGTGTTTGGAAGATTTGGAGACTGAGCAGATTAACTCAGATGAAGAAGATTGGCTATTGGTGTTTCCCTGGGAGCAGGGGTGGGGAAGGGAGAAGAGCGCCGATGGGAAGCTTTTGCTGGTTGTGGTGGAGTGAGGTGGTGTGAATATGCTCTGATGCCGCTTCCAGGCTACTAATTGTTTAACAAGCAGCTCACAGATCCTTGACTATTTAGCCTCAGGTCCTAGGTGCTGCTCAGGGCCGGCCCTGTGTGTGAAGTGTTCATGGACAGCATTGCATTTTTTCATCTGACAGCAGCTTAACCAGGTGGTGTGGCTGTGTGCCTGCGTGTGTTTGAGGGGCGTGGCCTTGGGGCCTCTGTACCGTGAGTCTAGGCGATCTGAATTCACCTCTGCTCTGCTCTGCCCGGGCATTTCCTCATGGCCTCGGGCAGCTCAGTCCCTCGCTGCCCGCCATGAACAGAGGAAGGTGAATGCTTGGGTTATTTCAGCCCCATCCTTCTGCGGTTCTCCTCTGCCCTGCATCTCACACTCCTCTTTTATTCCCTGACTCTCCTGGCCACCTAAGCCCTCAGCCTCGGCAGATACTCCATGGCCATGGCCAAGGCCCCGAGGCATTGCTTGAGATAACCTCTGTCTTATTTCTGGAGGTCAGCGTGACTGTGGGATCAGGCATGGCACCCGGGCTCCCCAAAGAGCCGGTGTGTGCTCCCCTGGGGAATCAATGGCTCACGGCCACCTCTTCCCAGCAGCAAAGCTCCCCAGGCTCCGGGAGCAGGCGGGGTCGGCTAGCACCCAGGGCAGCAGCTTGCCTGGGCCTCTTCCTACATGGGCATCAGAGCTCAAACTGCAGCCCTCTCCAAGCCCTGGTGTCTACTTACGAAACTGTGGAGGCGCTCTGTAAGCCATAAAGGGCTCTGCTGATATTTTTAAATGCGGGAGTTTCATTTATCCTGTACATGGGGCAGATCAAAGCACTCCCCAGGTTCCCACCTGGGGGAGTTCCTCGTGGCCTCCAGAGGTGGCATCATCGTGCTGCCCTCAGCGGGGCTTCTTGCCATCTCTCTAGAGTGGGCAGCGTGGGGGTGACATGTCCACAGGCTGAGCATCACAGCGCAGACACGGTTTTCTGGTATTCTCTCTTACAACTGAATCTTTAATTCATCCGCGTTTCTTGGAGAGCGGGGCTGTAGCAGGCAGCTGTTAATAATAGATACAAGGGACTGTCTGGTACCGAGTCGCTGAAGACAGTAATTAGCATTTTAATTTAGGCATTTTCTTCACAGCCACCTCTGGAGACAGGGGTTCGAATCTGGAATTGGGGTCACCAGTAGAGGCTTGCTTGTGTCCTCCTCCTGAGCCCCCACGGGTGTTTGTCTTTGTCACGTGGGCTGCGACAGCCCAGGGCCGAGTGAGGCCTGAGGGGAGCACTGTCTGTTCAGGCTGGGGAGCTGATGGAGGGCAGAGCTTGGGTTTGCATCTGGGTGGGAGGGAGGGGGCCTGCCAGGCCCTGGGAGGGGTGGGTAGCAGGGAGGAGGAGGGAAGGGCAAGGAATGAGAACTGGGTGAGGAAGGGGCACTGAGTGGTTTGCAGAGCATGGGCTTCAGGAGGAGGCTGAGCAGGGAGGGGCTGCATGGGGCCAGCTCGGCCGCTTTTCCCTTCCACAGGCACTAATTTTCTTGATTTTTCTTCAAGCCCCAGCGGCCGATGATTGCTGGAGTGTTAGGGATAAATGACTCAATGGACTTGCCTCTTTTCTTCTCCTGGTTCGCAAAACAAGATTTTAAAATGACAACAATAACAAGGAAAGTTTTCTCTCTTCTTAGTGGCTAAGGGTTGGAGACAATGCTCTGGGGTCCAAGAGGCACAAGCTCATGCCTGTTTATCGTGTGTAGAGGGTGGGAACACCCCTCACAGTCCCTTTCCCAGACCTCCCGCCCCCGGCCATCTCTCCCACCTTGGGTAGGGGGAGGAGGTAGGTGCAGGCGGCCCCTTCTGAAACCAATCTCATTTATCTAGTCCTGCCTCCCCAGCTCCACGCCTGGCATTCAGAGTTGCTCAAAGATAGCCACGCGCATTAAAAAAATGACCTACATTTTTCCCTCCAGGCAAAAGCATCTTTGATGTATGAGGCAGCAGCTCCAGTCAGTCTCCCAGGGCTCTGGGACTGGAGACGAGAGGCCACATCAGGAAAGTGAACAGGTCTGGATGAGGAGGGTGGTTTTGGGTGCTGGAGGCCCACGGTAGACGCAGTGAGGTGCTGGGGGACGGGCTTGCTCTGAATGTTCTGAGCGGAGCTGATGCAACCCCACAATGCTCTCAGGCCCAGTGTCCTAGACTTGTTCCATGACTCGACAGGGGTGATGGGAACCTCAGTTCTCTCCTTCTGTCTCTTCTCCAACATCATCTCTATCGCTAAAGAAAAATGGGAGTGTATATGCTCCTGTAAGTCAAAAGTCAAGTGATAGGTCAGGTTTCAGGCAATGCTTGATCCAGCAGTTACAATTCCCTGGGATCTGATTTCTCTTCTGCTGTCCGCTCTGTTTTCCACAGCGTCATCCTAAGGCTGGGTCCCACAGGATCACAAGTTGGTGGCCAGGACCTCCTCAAACTCCATTTCTTTGTTCTTTCCAGTGAGAAAGGGAGGAACTTGCTGGGTTCTCTTCTGGGACACAGCGACTTCCATTGGCCTGAATTCAGTCACATGCTTATCCTTGGCAGGATAGGCTGTCAGGCTGTCCTCCAGAGCTAACAGTGGGCTCGGTCCTACTCAAACTGCTCCCAGGGGGGAGGGGTGAATCCTCCCAAAGGAAAGTGTACTGAAGGCGGAGACCAACCTGAACTGTCCATTCTCTTTGTCATTACTCTGTCCCTGCAATGCAGTCATACAGCCCCGCCCTCTGCCATGTGGCTATAGTTTTGGTTCTTTCGCCGTTTATTTAATAGAGAGGTGTAGACTTTAGGGTGCCACGTGACTTTGCAGTGGCTCCCACTTGAATGGCAGAGGATGTCGATGTTGGCCTTGGCCACATGACTCGCCTTGATTATGGAATGTTAGGGGAAATGACGTGAGCGGAGGCTCTGCGTCTGTGAGTGTGGTTTGCACTGGCCTCTCACATGAAGAAGTGCACCGTGAGAAGAACAGACCCTGGGGAGCCGCTGGTCCCAGAAGCAGAGCCACCCTGCTGACCCTGAGACTGGACAAGAAAAACAAAGAGAGAAAGCTTGTGGTTTTCAGTCACTGAGACTTTAGGGCTGTTCGCTACACGGCATTATGGAAGCAATAGCTGACTGGTGTCGACCCAAAGAGGTGCGGGTTAGTTGGAGTCTGACAGTCTGGATGTGCGGGGTGAGGGTGGCCTCATCAGAGAGGGGGTCAGGGGTCTCCTGAAAAGGTCTCCCTTGTTCCCTGGGGTCTGGAAGGCTGTCCCACCCTCGCTCTGTGCCAGGAAGTCTCATGCCTTTTCTTGCCAGGGTGCCTGGGAGGAGGAGGCAGTTTGGGGAGGGAAGATGCCACAACATGGCCTAAAAGGACAATGGGTCCTCAGCTCAGCCCACCCAAGTCCCCAGCTCTGCTGCTTGTCCCCTGGTGGCGGACGGAGGCAGAGCCTGGGGGGACGTGTCCTCACAGCAAGCGGCAGGTTAGGGGGAGCTGTCACGCGGAGCCTCAACGCCCCTGTGAGTCTGAGTTGGGGGAGGGCAGTCCGCGGATCTGATGAGGGGAGCTGGGCCAGAGACAGTAAGGGTGAGCGGCGATGGGTGTCACCCTCCTCAGGGCTGTGGTCCCACCCCGGGGACATTTGTAACTGTCAGGTTGTCGGGCAACCTTGGTGCCCGACTTGAGTCCCAGGCATGGTGGGGTTTAGGCAGAGGGGTCATTGCCTTTTCCTAAACTTTGGGATTGGCCAGGGTGAGGCAGGTGTCAGCAGTCCCTCCTGGACCCCAGGGCGGCCAGACCGGAGGCTCTTCTATGGCGCTGCAGGTCCAGGTCTTCGCTGATAGGGGGAGAATGAACTTGGACTCTGGACAGGCATGCAGGTCCAAAGTCTGCCACGTGGGCGAATGCCCGTTGTCCTGTAGCGCCCGGCTTCCCAGCCTGCTCCAACTGATATGCTCTCTTCACGCAATGCCTGGCTCGCCCCAGCCCTCCAACAGCCGGGAGCTACTGCTTCGTCTTTAGACTTCTGAGATGGGGGCGTGGTTCGGAGCTCGAACGCTGCGTTTCCCTGGGTTAAAATCCTGGCATGACCTCTAACTAGGTGGGAATTTGGAAAAATGCGGTGTAGCCTCTCTGAGCCTTAGTCTCCTCATCTGTGACATGGAGATCGTGATGACCACGCCCTCCGTCACTCCCTGCGTGATGGATCAGCCCTGCAGGCCAGGGGTCTGAGGACTGCGGCTCAGCCCTGAGTCTGACGTGCGCAAGGGACGTGATCCGCGCATGCGCACTGTGAGGCCACATCTGTGATTTTTGGGATCGCTGCGCTGTTGGGCGCAGATGTCCAAGCGACTTCAGTGTGATCGCGGCTTCCTTCAGCTCTGCACCTCTCTGTCATGGACCCGGGCCAGTGCTCTGGCCTCCCCGATGGGAGCTGGCCAGAAACAGCTGAAGCTGGACGTGAAAGAAAGGAGTTGAAGATGAAGCTGAAGGCAGGTGAGGGTGACCCAAAAGTCCTTTCCTGCCCCCCTGGCCAAGGGCCCCACAGCTGCTGGTCAATACCTCATCGACTCCTGCAATCACTTCATATCGCCACATCTTGAACTTGAAGGGGTTCTTTTTTTCCCTGCACAGCGAGGTGTTCCCATGGCAACCTACTGGCGACACAAAACAGTCATTGCTCCGAGAATGGACAGCCTTCTTCCCTACCTCTTGGAGAGGCCACAGTAGCCGTGCCCCACGCAGCCCTCAGCCCCGCAGACAGAGGACCACTGCCCGAGGCGGTCTGTTTTCTGACTTGCCTGGTCCTAGGGCTGTGCTCTGCAGGTCGCAGCTAAACAGCAGTTCATTTGCTTTAATGTATTGGGTCGGCCAAAGAGTCCATTTGTTCTTCCCATAAGAGGGCTCTAGCGGTGCTTTGACTTCAAAATGATTTTGTTAGATTGTATTGTGACGGCTGTTGTACCAGTGTGGTTAAAAAACCAAAACAAAACATCAAAATTGGTGAATTTTTGTGTAGCCATTTTAATATTGATGATGGAAGAAAATAGGCGACATTCTCTGCTTAGTGTGCTTTATTATTTCAAGAAAGGTAAAAACGCAACTGAAATGCAAAAAAAGATTTGTACAGTGTGTGGAGAAGATGCTGTGGCTGATCGAACGTGTCAAAAGTGGTTTTTGAAGTTTCGTGCTAGAGATGTCTCGTTGGACCATGCTCCACGGTGCGTGGACCAGTTGAAGTTGATAGCGATCAAATTGAGACATTAGTTGAGAACAATCAGCATTATTCCTCGTGGGAGATAGCTGACATACTCAAAATATCCAAATTAATAAAGTTATTGGTGAAAATGAAAAATGTGTCTTTTATGGAAAAAAAAACCCTGCACGAACTTTTTGGCCAACCCAATACATTTACTGAGGGCCGGCGATGCCCAGCAACAGTGGAGACACAGCAATGGAGAAGGCAGACAGAACCTGCCCCCAGGGACTAGAATTCTAGTTGGCTTCTGCTCAAGGAGCAAGGCAGTTCCAGCCAGAGCGAAGCACTATGCAGAGAATGTGGCCATGCCTCAGAGGGAGACTCAGGAGGGGGCTGAAGAGGCCCAGCCATGCAAGACCCTGCAGGGAGGGCACCCGGGCAGCGGGGACAGTGAGTGCAAAGGTCCTGAGGCAGTAGTAAACTTGAGAATGTGAGGAACAGGCGCAGTCTGGGGGAGCTGGAGCGTGGTAGGCAAGGCAGGCCAGGGCAACATTAAGGAGGGTTTGTGAGCAGAGGCCAGAAGCTGGGATTTTATTTTAACTGTAATGGAGAGCTGGTTGGGGGACTTTAAGCAGGGAAGACATGGGTTGATACAAGTTTTAAACAACTTTTTTGGATTGCTTTGGGGCAAGTTGGGCTCCTTACCTTCCAGGGTCGCCCTGCCTGGAGAGCCGCACGGTTACTGAGTGAGCTGCGTGTTCAGCCGAAGTGTAGATACAGCTCCTGGACCTGTTCTTCCTTGCAGCCGGGAGGGGGGGGGGGCGGGGCTAGGCCTGTCCTCCCAGGAACGTGGGGGTCTTCTTACCAAATATCACCACTCTTCTTCTTCATGAAGAATGCCACCTTCTCCTTTGTGACTTTGATATTACTGGTTGCTAGCAGCAAAGCCACCCTCTCCAGGCCCAGTCAATCATATTCTACCCCACCCTCCAAGCCACTGATACGGTCCCTGATGAATGGGCAGCTTCGGACTCGTGAATCCTTCAGCAGGCTCAGGCCTGAGCACACAATCTGTCATAACTCTATGTTAAGGATGCAGCGTGACACCCGAGACAGCCAGATAAAGGATAGAATAAGACGCCTGGTAAGTGGGATTGATGGCCGCCCTTGCCCAGACTGGGCTGGAGGAAGGGTGGGAGAGGACCCCGGTGAGTTACTCCCTTTCCCCAAGAGCCGGGGGCTTGGCGTGGCAGGCAGGCTTCCACCCACCCCTGCCCCTTCAGGAATCTCAGTTCCAGAGTCCCAGAGAGGCCCCAGCACCCTGGTGGTCTGAGAGCTTGAGAGAAACAAAATACTTCCCAGGTGGCCAAAAGGTGCCAAAGGGGAGGACGGGGCAGGTGGAGGGCAGGGGAGGAGCCCCATTGGAGGCAGAGAACATTCTTTTTCGCACTGAACCAAAAGGGCTTAAGCCCAGAGGGACTTCTCTGGCTGCTTCTTCAGGTGCAGCTCAGTCCAGGACTCCACCAAGGTGACCAGTCTGTCTGCCTCTTGGATCTGCCTTGGAACGGGCCCCATTCTCCGCAGGCTCTCTCTCCTCCAGGAGCTCCCAAGGCCACCTGCTTCCTTATTCACGTCCAGTGGGAAAGATTCCCAGCACTGAACTTCATGGGCCCTGACCCTGTTGACATGGGTCACATGCTCCTTTATTAATTGACCTGTCATTATGCAATGGGAAATACAGACGGGCTAAGCTACCCTGGGCTCATCGCGCAGCTGCACGTGGGCTTGCTTCTACCCAAATGTGCAGCTGGGAAATTTGGGCTTCTCCGAGCAAGGGGGAGGGGAGGAAATGGACGCCGGAGAAGCCACACCTTTCGCACCACCACTCGATCTCATTTCTCGCCTTTCCTCAAAACACACTCTTATCTCCCCTAATCATTGATCCCAAGACATTGGTAGAAGCCCAAGCTCTGTCCGTCCACAGAAACCCTCTGTATCGGCTGGGATTATTTGGTTGCAAGTGACAGAAACCCAATTAAAATGGGCGTGAGCCAAAAGAGAATTGTCTCACGTAATTGCCAAGTTCAGGGATAGTGCTGCTGGCATTAGGCCCGGTGGTTCCAGGGACTCTAACTGCCATCAGTATTTGGTCTCTCTCCATCTCTCCGCTCTGCTCTCTTCTTTGCCACTTCATTCTCAGCAGGCGCTTCTCAGGGAGTGGCAGGATGGCCCCAGCAGTCCAGTCCCTCTTCCCTTGGGTTTGCCAATGTTCCGCCGAAGTCCCAGCCGATTCTCATTGGCCCATCTCTGACCAATCACTGAGCTGGGGCGGGGCCGGCCCCAGTGAATGCTGGGGCCTGGGTCCCCATGCCTTTGCAGCTAAGGGAGTGGGGCGCCACCTGACCGGCAGGGATGGACGGACCGTCCCAATGCTGTTTCCAGAAGAGAGAGGAGGCCTGGAAGCTGGGCAGGCAGGACGGCAGCCTGCAGTGACGGTGCTGGCCCTGCGTTGCTCTGCGCTGTCGTTCTCCAGCCACACCTACCGCTTCACGTGTAGAACTAGGGGATGGCGATCACGGTACCTTCTCTCTGGGGTTAGTACGCGCTTAACAAACCCTGCGGAGCAAACAGTGTGACTGGAAATTGGATGTCGCAACCACAGCGACTGTGGATGGATCAGCTACCTACGCCAGTGCTTCACAAATAGTATTTTCAGGAATTACGTACATTTAAACAAGATAGGGGGCGAGGAAATGAAGGCCCAGAGGTGTGAGGCAATGTTCCCAGGTCACAGAGCTGGCGAGGGACGAGCTGGGGCCCTTACCCACATCTGGCCGGCCTGGCTGGCGGGACAGCCCCTGGCTTTACACACGAGTACACACACATACACACACATCCTCCCCCAAACGTGAGCTCCAGAGGCCAGCAAATATCAGTCTGATGCTATTTGGTCTCTTTTCTCACCAGCCCTTGGGGTGTGGAGAAACCCCACCGACATGAGCACTAGGGCTGGTTCTGGAGGGAAGAGAGCCTGGGCCACCTCCTTGGGCCTGCGCCCCGCTGCTGTGAGGGGCCCTGGTTTCCACGCTGTGAGGGTCTTTGCACATGCTGTTCCCTCACTCTGCCTGGACCACTTTCTGCAATTCTCCCAGCTCCTCCCAGGCCCTCTGAGAGGCCATCCCAAGCAGCCCCACTGTGATCAGCAACGCCTGTCCCAGCGTGGCATGCAGTCTGGAGAGTCCCTACTTACTAACCTGCTCATCACAATGCCATCCCTTCTGGACAGCCAGTTCCAGAGGAGCAGGAGCTTTGTCTGTCTTGTCCTCGGATGCGGGGCCCTCAGGGCCGAGATTAGTGTCCAGGACGTAGTAGGTGCCCCAGAAAGACTTCAACAGTGGGAAGAGCTAATGGCCTCACAGAGTTCACACGCTCTGTTCTGATTTCTGTTCCTCAGGCCCTTCTCATGAGTGTCCTGCCTTCTGAGCTAGGACCTGCACTTGGCAATCTGGCTGGTCAGCAGGCCACCAACTTTTGAGCTGAGCTGCTGGGGCACCAACCACAGCAGGAGGCTTTTTCACAAGCTGGTCTGACCTGCATGCTGAGGCAGGGTCCCCCAGGAGGGCTCATGTGCTGACTTGCAGGAGAAATGCCCCAGTGTGTCCCCAAGAGCTTCTGGGTTGCACATCACCAGTGTGGCCTGCAAGGCAGCTTGTGATGGGTTTGGCAAGTGGCTGCACACTGTGCCGGCCTCCGTGTGGTCCCTGCGGCAGAGTGGGTGCCTCAGCACCCTCATCTCCACCATCTGGCTGTCTTGCTCTGTCGCTCTGGGGCCCCTCAAGTCTCCTGGCTGGTGCTGGAAGAGAGTGAGGGCACTGGAATCTCTCCTGAATTATGCCTGGGCCCCTGCCCATGGCCTCCCCTCCCATCAACATGGCTTGCTTTTCTTGGGCCCTCCCAGACTTCCCTTCAGAAATTATTGCTTTTCTCAGTTCCACGCTCATTTCTCTATTTTTAGGAATGGCAGAGACTCTCCTCCAACCCTCTCTGCCCTCCTCGTCGGGAGGTGAGAAAGGATCAGTCAATCCATCTGGGCTCAGGATCAAACCTGGAAACTCCAGAGAGGCAGGGCCTGAGTTAGAGGCCAGTTCTGCCCTTTGCCCGGGGAGGAGGGACAGGTGAGACCCGGAGCATCCACACCACAGCGGGCAGGTCGGGAGGAAGGCTGGAGGGCAGTGGCTCGTCTGGAACCTAATGCAAATGTCTTACAGAGGCCTGTGGAGCCCCTGCCAGCTGCCCCCCATGTCATCTCCCTGAGCCCGAGCTCCTGACCCCATGGCTCTGCGGTCCCTCTGACAGGCCCTCTTCCTGGTGCCCCAGGCTGAGCATCACTTTCTGTCATTCCAGCCCCAGCTTTTGCCCCTCGCAGTCACAGGAGGGCTTGCCAACCCCTGATCACTGGGCACCCCTCAAAAGCTCCTGGTCCAGCAGGTCTGGGCGAGGCTTGGGAATTAGCACCCCTAACAAGTCCGCAAGGATGCTGAGGCTGCTGGTTCAGACGGCCTCGAACACTGAGGCCCGTGAGGACCCCTCCGGTTGGTCACCTGCTGCCCCCCACCCTGCCTTTCTCCACGACAACCCTCTGCTTGGCTGTCTTTCTTTCTTTCTTTTTCTCAAAGCACTTATCTGTGATTATTTTTTGGCTTTTGTTTGTTTGCCCATCCATCTCCATGACAGCAGACTAAATAAACCGCATAAAGGCAGGGGTGTGCTGGGCTTTTTTACCTCCTGCGTATCACGGCATCGGGAACAGCGCCTGAACATAGTAGGAGCTCAATTGGTGTGCTCTGGCTACATGACTGGTGAGCTTTGCCTGCACTGTGATGCCCAGGGCTCCCCGGTGCTCAGGAGAAAGGTCTGGGGAAACGCACACACGCGAAGTGCCGCTGCGGTAAAAATTCCGGAGCTGAATGAACGCGCGCTGCCCTCGGGCACACGCCCCCCTGATGAGCCAAAGGAGGCTATTTTCAAGCAGCCAAATGTTGCTTTTCCACCAGTCTGTAATTGTGCTTCTGACACTTCCTTAGACAACGTGGAAGGTGTAAGCAAAATTATTATTATTGCCGTTGTTGTTAGCTGATATTTATTATCCACGTCGTGTGGGATGAGCCATTTCACGCCTGGTTTTATCAGTTTCCCATCCCCTGAAGGCAGTCTTGTGAGCAGCCTGCAAAAGCCCACCGTGGCTGGAGCCTTCCAGCACAGCTTGTCGGGAGATTGAGATTCAAGGTGGTTTCCAGGTCCCGGGCTGGGCAGCCAGGAGCCCTGGAGGCCTGGGAATGAGCAGGGGCCAAGAGCACCCACAGGCTATTTTAAAAGCTCTCATCAAATTGTAAAACGTGGAAAGATTGAACTTGAAGTAAAGGATTTTTGGCTCTCACTGCTTTACAAATGCTCCTGCCCTAAAGTCTTCTTTAAAAGCCAGCAGCACACACAGACCTCTGGCAGAGGCAGGACCACGAACCCTTGGGGCCTGCGCATGTGCCCTTCCAGCTGGGGTGGCAGGGGGCCAGAGGATCGAGGGCGCAGAACAGGAACCTGCAGCCACCATGAGGTGCCCTGGAGGCCCCCCTTGCCCCCATCCAGGAGTGAGGAGGGATGACCTGGGGCCTGGGGGAGCTTCCGCAGGAGCCACATTTCCTGCCTACTGGGTGGTGAGGGGTATTGGTAATTAGCATTCCTGCTCATTTGGAGGGATGATTCAGCAGCAGGAGGAGTTGGAGAAACATCTGAATAGAGGGGGCAGGCAGATCCCCCACCTGGCTGCAGCTCACAGAACCTTCTCCTGTTGGGGAGTTTGGAGCCATGCACACAGGGAGGGGCCGAGAACACCAGGTGCTGCCTCCTTGGGAAGGAAGGAGGGGAAGCAGCCACCAGCCCAGGGTCGGGAGCTCAAGAAGGGAGGGGAACCGCAAAACACAGGATCTCCCTGCTCCCCACCAATGAGCTAGAAGTGAGTGTGGTAGACGGGTGAGCCTGGGTGGGAGTGGGAACGCTGTCTGGGTCGCGGCCCAGCCACCTGGCCAGCTGGACACTCACCTCCGGCTCAGCGTCTTCCTGAGCTGCAGGGATTACACAGGACGCTGAGTAGGCAAGTGCTGCACACACATGCCCATCCATTCAACATGCATATACAAAGCGCCTACTATGTGCAAGCTGCCACTTGGACACCGGGGGGTGTTCTGGTGGACATGCCACCTAAGGTCCCTACTCACATGAGAAGTGGAGAGGACAATAGACAGGTAAGCAACACGCAAACAAGACGCTATGTAGAAGAATGTAAAACAGAAGTGTGGAAACCGCCCGGGTGCCGCAAAGGGGTGGCATTTAAGTTGGGACCTGAGAGGTGATGAGAACCTGGGGGAAGAGCAGGCCAGACAGAGGGAACAGCAGGGGCAAGGGCCCCAAGGTGGGAGCCGGCATAGAACATTCTGGAGATGGAGAGAAGGGAAATGACTGAGGCAAAGGGAGCAAGGGTGTGAGCGGGAATGGGGAATTGCTTGTTACCATTATTGAAAACTCACTCAGGTGCTCTTTAGTGGAGAGAACCGGTAGAAAGTTATTAAAACAAAACTCAGGAGGCTGAGAGGGGAGGGGGCCGGGGCGAGGAGGTGGCCTTGGAGGAGGGAAGAGGACAGTCTGGATGGGTCCTGGGTGGGTGGGGGCGGAGCCGGCAGTGTCTGTTGATGGACTGCGTGCAGGAAGGGGCTGGAAGGATGTGGGCATCTGGAGCCTGAGCCAGTCTGGGAGGCGGGGAAACGTGGGGGAGGAAAGCAGGGAGGCTGCTGGACTCCTGATTCAGGGGCACGTGCCTGGGAATCTGCATTTCCAATGAGCCAGATGACACCCCCCCCAGGTGATTCTGGTGAAACTCTGAGCCCTCAAATTCCAGCTCTGGAGGCTGAACTCTATGTGGATGGTAACCATAGCCCGAGGCTTTTGGTTGCCAAGTAAGGGACCAGGACACAAAGGTTAAAACATAAAAAACCTCTCTGTCTTCCCACTCATTATGGCTCTCTCCCCACGACCGCAGGAAGGGAAGACCCCATGCAGAGTCCCTCCCTCAGCAAGGGTGTGGGCACCCTGTCCCGGGAGGACTGCCTGCCCAGAAGACCCCTTCTCTTCCTACGCTCTGTGGGGACCTTCGAGGTGCCTGCTCCCTGAGTGTGAGTGGAGGAAACAGTCAGATAAGAGGCCAACACCTCCAAACATCCGCGATTCCGAGGGTCCCACGCGAGAGCTCAGCCCAGCCTGGAGGTGACTAGGGAATCAAGGGGAGCTGAGAGATGGCAGCCAGCCCTCGCAAGGTTTGTTTTCTCACATAAAACAAGGCTGGAGGTTGGCCAACTCAGGCGGATGAGAGCACATGTGGCCCTCGGGGACCCAGGTTCCTTCTATTTGTCTGATGTCTCTTCCTAGCATGTGACTTTTACCCTCCGGTCACTTCGTGGCTGCTGGATCTCCAGTCATAATGTCAGGCTGGAAGGAGAAAACTGGAAGAGCAAAGAGCTTACGTTTCCTTACATTTCAGAATATAGTGCATTGACCACGCCTAACTGCAAGGTAGGCTGGGAAACGTAGTTTGTTTTTGAAGCTGAGCCCTTTGCCCAGGACTCTGTAGTGAGACAGAAACGGGAATGGAGGTTGGAAGGTAGTTAGCTATCTCCATCCTAGAATATTAATAGTGACACGGTGTAAACAAGGTCAAGGTCTCCCTCTGCTTAAAACTCTCCCTTTACCCTGGCCCCCACGGCCCTACTGGATCCAGCCGGTGTTTCCCCTCCTCAGTCCTCTCCTACTGCTCTCCTCCTCCCTCCCTCCTGTCTTCAACATGTCAAGTCCATTCCCACCTCAGGGCCTTTGCACTTGCTGTTCCCCTGCCTGTAAGTCTTTCCCTCAAGATCTTTGCACAACCAGCTTACTGAATCTTGCAGGTCTCAGCTCAAACGCCACCTCCTCAGAGAGGCCTGCCCCCCACCTCCCCACCCCAGGCACTCTCAGAAACATGAGCCTGGCTTATTTGTTCCAAAGCCCTTGGAATAATAGGAACTCATATGCTTTATGCTTATGCTCCACACGAGGAGGGAGACTCACTTTTGCTTACTGCTCTGCGCCCTGCTTGTTCATTTACAGGTGTATATGCAGATAGAGGACGATCCTTAATTTGCATTTTCTTCTGTGTGGTGGCCTACAGGGTCAGAGGTAAGAAGGCTCTCGCCAAGGGGGCCAGCTTCAGTGTGGCCATTCTTATTGGGAACGTACCCGGTTGCCAGCTCACTCTGAGTCGGCCACACCCCAGCTTCCTTGTAGAAGCTGGTGCCCGCCTGTGTGTTTGGGAGGAAGGGCGCTTGTGCCGATGGGGCCCTGGGCTGTGCATGGCCACAGGAGTTCAAGCTATCGCCAGCCTCTGCCTGAGACTCAACAGATATTTGGGGGTTCCTTGTCTTCGTCAGCCTAGGGATTCCTTTGCCCTCTTTCCAGGTCAGATGTCCTGATCCCCGTGTCTCAGGTCGTTTTCTTTCTTCGACTGTTTGCGTACCCTGCCACCCACCCTCTTGCATCAGAGCACCAGCTCCAGGGGCTTCCTGAGAAAGAGAAGAAGGAGGTTCAATTGTTTGAGATCTCGTGTGCCTGTAGATGTCTTCTCCTCTCCTCTCCTTTGAGAAAGAGTTTGTCTGGGTATCGAATCCGGTTTGAAAATAATTTTCTTCCAGAATTTTGAGAGCATCACTCCATGTCCTCTCGTGTCTCTGGAGACATGCAGACCCTTTTGTCCCCAGGCTTCTGAAACGTTGCAGCAACGTGCTTTGGTGCGGATCTTTCCATCCACCGTAGCCCACAGTGCAGGACGCTTGTGCCCGAAGATGCACGCCCTTCCTTGCTGAGAAATGTTTGGAAGTCTCTCATCACTGTCTCTCTACTTCCATTCTCTAACTCCCATTATCCAGATGCTGAGTCTCTCGAGTCGATCTTTCAGTGTTCTTGCCTTTCTTCCCCTGTTTCCCCCTCTTTGTCTTTTTGCTCTGTTTTCTGGGAAATTTCCTCACATTTGCTTTCTAATCCATGTATTCTTTAATCACTTCTTTCCGCTTGTAATTTCCAAGAGGTCTCCTTTAATTCTCTATTCTCCGAATGCCCGTTATTAGAGCTTAATGGATGTAATCTCTTATCTTCCTGAGGGTATTAATAATAGTCTTCAAAGGTTTTCTTCACCCGCGTGGTTTCTGTCTTGCACACAGTTTGTCTCGTGGGCTGCTTTGCTGTCTGTGTTTCAGGAGACAGGTGTCCCTCAGCTGTCTGGTGACCCGTGGTTCACCACATCACGACTGACGACCGAGTGGCTGATTAGATAAACTCGGAGGCCTCGGTGGATCGCTGGTGGGGGGTCCACCAGTGTCGGTACCTCGAGGTCTTTCATTTGGGGTTGGACAGATTCCCCAGGGAAGCCTTTTCAGTCTCCTGCCGGGCAAGACGTCTGGCCTGGTGGCTTCTGGAGCTGAGCAGGGAAGGGACATCGTTGGGGGTCACAGCATTCTCCACCCTCTCTTCTTGGGAGAGCAGTGAAGCTCTTAGCTGTGCCTTGCCACCTCCAGTCCAGAGAACGAGCCCTGGACTTTTGATGGGGAAGGGAGGGGCGTTACCCAACAGCTTGGAGTGAGGTTGGGGATGAGATTCTCACAGGTAGGTTGTCGAAAGGTTTTGCTTTGCTGTCTCTTGATTTGACTAACACTCATCCCCATTTCCGGGTGTCGCCGGGGCTGCCCGTTCCTGAGGCTCTGCAGGCTCTGGAGTGAGAACAGACTTGTGTTTCCTCCAGAGAACCAGCCAGGCTGCTGCTCCATCTACCCGGGACCTCTCCGCCAGGCATCGCTCCTCCCTCTGTGTCCAGCTCCCAGAGTCGTGCTGCTGCCATCTCCTCCTCTTTTATCCTTCTTTTTGAGCGATATCTTTTTTTTTTTTTACATACATGTTCTTATTTAATTGTATGTGTGACAGGGACTCCTCTCCACCACTTAAATCATAGTTAAACTGTAGTTTTTACCCATTTTCCACTGCATTCCATTAATTTTTACTTAATTAAAAAATTTTTTTTACTCTTCAATTTTTTTTAAAATTTTTATTGTTATTCAATTACAGTTGCACGCCGTTTCTCCCCATCCCTCCACCCCACCCCAGCTTGAGCGATATCTTTAAAAAAAAATCATCTTCTGCAGCTTTTGTGGGAGCTGGTGGGGAGTGCGCTTAGGTACGGTGTTTGGTCTGCTGTCCAGCCTCCCCCGCACCCCAGCCGTCTTACAAATGAGGGGGGTGAGAGTCGGGCTTCCTATGCAGATGAGCGGCAGCAGCGCATCTGAATCCCTCCTGTGTTTATGGAGACCCTCACTTCCTGGGCTCCGATGTCACGTGGACACCGAAAGTGCCAGGCACACAGTCCTGTTGACCCTCACAGCTTGCCTGAGTCCCACGCCCCACCAACGAGATGCTCCTCGCCCTGGCCTGGATCAGGAGCTCGTGAGCAAAGAAGCAGGGCTGGGGGGAGGATCTTCTGGGCTGGGTAGTGGCAGGGGCTATGCTGTGTCCCTTGCAAGCTCTGGTGGCCACAGCCAGGGTGCTGGCAGCGTTGGCCCTGATCTTAGCAGGATTCGGACCCTCGTAGGCTAAGAACGCTGAGTGCCACACACAAGTGTGGTAGGCTTGCGGTCAGGGCCGAGGTCTCTGACCTAACACTGTGGCCCGACACCTCCCCCCCCCCCCCCCCCCCCCCCCCCCCGCCCCGATGTCAAAGCTACTCAAGCTCTCTGCGGCTGCATCTGAAGCGCCCCCAAAGGGGACCTTCCCTACCTGCAATCTTTTTGCAACCTCCGTCTCTCGCCTGACCCCCTTCTCACCCTCCCAGGTCTTGACCCTCGACCTCCTCTTGGTCCTTCTCAGAAGGCAAGCCCCACTCTGTGGCCGTCAGCGTCTCCGCACCTGAAGCCACGCTGTCTGGCTGCATACCTCCCTCTGCTCTGGCCACAGTGCCTCTGTTTCAGCCAGGTCCGCGCTCCCTGGCACCTGCAGAGCAGCACGCAGGCCCTTGGCCACGAAAGGCTTCTGAAACCATTACTTAAATATTAAAAATATGTACCCTTTCACAGGTTTATACCTTGTTTTTCTCGCTGGAAGTGTGTCTGATCCCTTCACTGCAGAGCGCAGGGCCAGGCAGCGTGCAAAACCTTCAACAAATATTTCCCCATTTCCCTCCTCTGTCGAGGAAATAAAGTACTTATGAACTCATGTATGATTTATAGGCTCGACTGTTGGTAGTGAAAATTATTCTCTCTTATCTGAGCTTCGTTTTCTACAGGCTTTTAGTGTAAAAACAATATAACAGGAAAGAAATTTTGGAAAGCGGTGAGGGAATGTCACCCACACTTCCACCTAGAGCAACTGCCTCTGAGTCTTTTCTGTAGGTGTCCACACAGCCCAGGTCCTCGCACTCACTACCCGGAAAACCAGCTCAAACACCTTTTCCCGAGGCAGCTTTCTCCGCCCCGAGTCGTTCCTCCGCATCCCCCCAAACCCTGCCCGTCATTGTCCTTCTCACCCGAGACTTATGAGAGTTATGACTTGTTTTCACGAATCTCCCAGCGACAGGACCAGGAGCGTGGGGAGGGGGCAGCAGCTGCCTCCTGTGAGTCTGGGTCCCATCCACAGGGCACGGTCCTGTGTTCTGTGCTGCCCCTCACTGCACACGAGAACAGATGCCTTTTCCCCCTGTTGCTCTGTGGTTCTCATAACGATCATTTTTAACGGCTCTAGAATATTTCACCAAGTGGATGTTTTACAATTTAGTTAACCAGCTCCCTATTGGGGAACATTTGGGTTGTTTCCAGTTTGTTTGTTTTTTTCCTGTCACAGAAATAAAAAGAAACACTGAAACAACCGTTCTTGCGCAATATAGTTTATTTCTCCTTTTGAATACATTCATGGAATCTCTGTCAAGCACGTCCCCAACCCTGAAGCCCATTTCAACCTGTCAACAACCGACTCGCCCAGTCCCAGCTCACAGGAGGGGCGCAGGTGACCCCTAAGCCCCATCGTCCTTCAGCACAAACACTTCCTATGACCACGGGATCCGTGTCCCCTGCCCTCTTTCAGCAAATGGTTATTAAAGTGCTTTTATCTCTGGAGTCTGGTATAAAGCCTGGCACGTCTGAGGTGCTTGCAGCGTGAGGGTGGGCCTGCCTCACGCCTGTGCCCCTGCCCCCTGGGGCATCGGCTCACTGGTTTTCCCAGGAGGAACCGTGCCCCTCCGCCTGCAGGTGCAGCACTGTCACCTCTGTGTTCGAAGCCAGTCCTGGACCTGAGCTTCAGGCCTGGCCAATCAGAGCACTGCAACCCTGCTCGCAGGGATTGGCTCAGGGAAGGCCACGTGACCTAGTCAGAGCCAATGAGTTGCAATATTAGGACATTTGAGAGGTCCTTTCTACTCGCTGAACTCGGGGCTGAAAGGCGATGCAGCGTTGATGATGTCCCGTTGGAAGATGGAATATTGAGCAGGAGGTATTATTGAGGGGGGGACATTGGAGCTGCCTGCAGCCATTTTGCCACCGTGCAGGGAGTTCCTGCCTGAGAATGCTGCCAACGCAGGGAGAGTAGGATGAAGAGAAGCAGAGAGAGCGTTCCTTCGTGTCTTTCCTCCACGTCTGTTTGTTCAATTGCACCCCGGCCCCGGGCAGATGGCCGTGGTGGGGAGAAGCAGTCTCAACACGGCTTCAGCATATATGTAAACTGGTGCCTAAACAGGGTAGTTTCCAGAAGTGGCAAGTGCTTTGCAGGGTGAGAGCAGTTGGTCTAAGGAGGGTGGCTGCTTGGCACTGGCCCTCGGGGAGCGGAGGGCGGCTGTGTGAGATGTTGGTGTTGGATCAGGGCCTTGAACAATGTGAGGGGCTGGCATTCCAGGGGAAGCAGCACCCACAGGCTCTGCCGAGGTGGGAGGAGGCACGCTGGACCGTTGTTTTTGTTTGCTTGTTGTTTAATTAGATAAAAATCGCCCTGACTGATGTGTCTCAGTGGTTTGGGCATCACCCCCCAAACGGAAAGGTTGCGGGTTCAATTTTCAGCCAGGGCACGTGCCTGGGTTCCCAGCCAGGTCCCAGGCTGGGGGTGTGTGAGAGGAAACCGAATGATGTTTCTCTCCTTCTCTTTCTCCCTTCCTTCCCCTCTGTCTAGAAAAATAAATAAAAATTGTGAAATACACATAGCATAGAATTTACCATCCTGACCACCTGGGTGTGTACGTCTGAATGGGCACACAGGTTTTGAAGACGTTTTTGAAGCCCTGATTCAGGAGTAACTGAAGCAGCTACTACCCCTGACTTTTCGGTTCCAGGAGTCAATAGTGGCCCCATCCGGACCAAGCTCGAACTGGATTCTCTGCCACTGGCTCCTGAGGCCCAATGCAATCGCTGTTGCTGAGTGATGGAATAGCTAAGAGAGCACAGAGGCCCGGAAGTCTCTGGAAGCGGATGTTACCCCCATCGATGCCTCAGCAGTCCGTGCAGTGCAGCCTTGGCAGCACCGGGGGTTTGTCACCAACCACCTTTCAAGCCCGAACTGTGACACGGGGGGAGGACACCTGGACGGCGTCCCCTCGCTTCCCGCGCTCATCCCCGCACACCGGGACCGGCTGCTTTGTTCTCTGCTCTGAGCTGTTGTCTCATGGGCATGTGACATTTCCACCCACAGGTGTCTCGTGTATTGCTCTGGGGACGTTTTTATTTTTTTATTTAAAGAGCATTTCCTTGGCAGTCTGTGCTACAAAGGGCCATCGGGAGCTCCTGGCGATATGATTCTGTCTGAAGAAAAAAGAGGCAAATTTGCAGTCGATCAAACGCAAAGGCATCGTGAGGGCCAGCGAGAGCTGAGAGTTACAGATGAAACGGTGCCAGGTCCAGCCCAGATCTGTGTGTTTTGCCAACATCTGAGAGCCCCAAATAATGTAGAATTTACACACAGCTCGGGGCGCGTGGCTGCTGTGGGCATGGGATGTTAGGTTGGAGTCGCTCAAGAAGCCAGACAGACGCAGCAAGCTAGGAGCAGGGTTTATTAGCGGGAATAAGAGGAAAAGTGGAGCCAACCAAGGGAGGTTGAGGAGCCAACCAGGGAGGTTAGGAATCGCTTCGTTTTTCTTAGGGCAGGGTTTTTAAGCGCAAAAACCCGTGAAGGGTAACTGCTTGGGGTGTCAGAGTCTGATCAGCTGGAGCTGGTGGCTGGGTGCCGTTTCTGCTGACCATTGTTCTTGATACATCTTGTCAGGCTCAAGTTAAAGCTGCATCCTGTTATGCCGGACAGACCGACCCCAGACCCCAATCCTAGCCAGGCGTCTGTTTGTCCTGGGTAGGGTCTGCAGGCAGTTTCCCAGGCAGGCATTTTCCCACAGTACAGTTCTCCCGCCTGGTGATTTTCCATTCCTGCTAGGCCTGCCTAGGTCTGTCTGGGAGGAGAGGTCTGTCTTACTGAAGACACCGCCTTGCGAGGAGGAATAGGTGGGGTGCCGCCCTCCAGGCAGCGCCAGCACCAGCCGAAAGAGCAGAGAAGAGGAAGAGGGTAGAGTTGAGGCCCTCAGCTGCTGCCATTCTGTGTTGCGGCTGTTGTCCCACGGGCGTGACAGAAGCTCAAGTGCAGGGAAAATCAATCCTAGTTTCCCAGAGTGGGGTCTGGGTACCCTGGGGATTTAGGGGGAACGCAGAGGACACAAGAGGTCTCTACCCTACTGACAGGCTCACCTTCTCTGCCGTGCTCAGAAAGGAACCCCTGTGGGGTTCGCACTCTGTGCCCCTTCTCCTGGGCATCCACCTGTGCTTGACCGACTCTATGCCCCCCACCCCCTGCTTAGGCCCCCTGGCTTGTTTTTCCTTAAGGCTCAGCGCCTCTCCCTGCATACCTTTGTCCTGCTCTTAGGTCCCGGATCAAACCCTCCACCCTCCTCAGTCTCCTCCCAACCTCTCCGTCCTACCACCCCGGTCTCAGACCCTCTTCCTGCCCTTCTGCCTAGTCTCCCCCGCCTCCTGGCACTCCCAGGCCTCTGGGTTGGCTGCCCCGCATATTCCTGTAACTGGCCGGCACACCGGGTCTTCAGTGGGATCACAGCTCCAGACCCTTCTCTCTGTGCAGCTTGTCTGCCTCTCCCCCAGCCACCCCCATGTAGCGTCTCTTCGGGGATGTGGTCCGTCCTTCTGGGTGCAGACTCTCATCATTCTTTCTGGCCACCCATACCACAACCTTCTTCATGAGAAGGAAGAGCCAGCCTTCCTCTGTATAAGCTGAAATGCCGGATATTTTCTCTGCAGGCCTCCCTGACCACCAGGATCGCCCATTGGCCGCACCCACCCCAAATAGCCAGGGTCGCAAAGCTGCAGACCACTCCGAATCCCAGAACCCCACCATCGCAATGGCTGATGGCAGCAGCAGTCTCCTCCGGCTTCCGGAGGCAGTGGGGACGGGAGCCAGGGCCCAGCTGGGCAGGTTGGGATGTCAAAGCCAAGGGCAAGCACAGTGGTATCTTGGTGGCTTTTCCTTGGATGCTCAGGTGCCAAGAATGCTTCTTGGGCCTCCCAGAAGGTGTCTGGGGCCCAAATACCCTTTATAAGTGCCTTTTCTGCTCACATCAGCTGAAATATGTTTCTGTTGCTTTGAAGTGCACTCAGGTCTCTTGTACCGGAAGGCCCTGACTTGTCCGTTACTTTTCTCAATTTGTTTCCCCCTTATTCTAGTAATATCTAATTGTGACTAATAATGAATAACTATGTTAAGTACATTTATTAAGTGTAACAATGTATCGCTATCAAGCAAGATATTAAGTCAATGAAAAGATCTTTCAAGGTGTGACTTAAAAATCCAGAAGCCACAAAAGATCTGACAATAGCTATCAAAATTGCAAATGCGTGTGTCCTGTGACCCGACAACCCCACTTCCGGGAATTTATCCGACACCTATCCTAATCAGTTACCGTGGCCTGGAGGTTAGTGATCATTTCCTAGTCGGGACCTAGAACCTAGAAAGCGTTCGCATCTCCCTGCTCCTCCTATCCTTTTTTTTTTTTTTTTACAGCGAATACTCCATTGTGTAGACACAGGCCCTGGCTCAGTGAGCCTGCCCCCTATTGGTGGACGCCTGAGCTGCTTTCCTTCTTCTGCTGTGGTGGTGGTTCAGCGAGTGCCATTGCGCATGTGTCGCCTCATACGTGCCAGGTGTCCAGTGAGAAGTAAGGTACAGAACAGGCTGTCGGACGTGCTAGGGTTTGCACAGAAAAAGGGAAAAGAAGAATATGTCTTTATATTTGTTATATTCCGTAAAGATACTCTGGGAGGACAGACAACAAACCTGAGAGTAAACAGGCCTGCCTGTCGAGGTAGGTGGGAGGCCTGTGTAGCAGGGTCACCCGGGCAGAGGTGAGAGAGACTTCCCCCTTTACCTTTGAGCTTGTTTGGCTTTTGGAACCACACCACTGAATTAACTTTAAAGAAACCAAAACCCACAAATGAGTGCAGTGGTAACACATAGGTGTGACTCAAATCCGGAAGGTGACGATTGAAGAATGAATTTGGGAACTCTCCGTATTGCGGCTTTGGGCTGCCTCTAATGCCCAGAATGTTCCTTCACCCACAGGAGTGACAGGGAGCTGGGGACAGCATGCTGGTGTCCCCTGCAGCTGCAGCCGCTGGCCTGGCTGTGCAGACAATAGCCCGCAGTTCTCGTCGCGCCTGCGGCTTCCTGGTTCTCCTCTGCCATGTCCTGGGGTGCTGATGAGGGGAGCTCTCTCTGAAATGGGAAACCTTAAGTCCCGCTTCTTTCCCAAGAGAGAAGACACTAGAGGGGCCTTCCGGGTCAAGGGACTGTCCTGTGACAGCCGGCGTGGGCCCAGTTCCTGTACTGATACACACCACCCGTTCCCATCAGTGCAGCCACAGACAGAACCCGGACCATGCCCCACACCTGTGTCCTAGGGCCTGGCCCCGTGTGGAGGCTGAGCTGGGCTCGCCCCTTCACACCTCCCCTCTGCAGCCAGAAGGAGGGCCTTGGAATTTGGGGAGGGAGCTGGAGTGGGCAGTGGGGGAGGGCCCTGCACCTGATCTGTCTCCCATGGCCTTTGTTCCAGAATAAACACACCGTGGCCTCCTCCCCCACTGGAAAGTCGCTTCTGCCGGAGAGAGAAATCGTATACAATCTCTGCTTTCAATGTACAAAAAGTCTGAAATTGCTTGGAGACCAGGCGGGAGGGACGGGGCGAGGCTGGGGGGGATCCAGGCGTGTAATTGTGGGTCATCTATCTGCTTCTGACAGTGCACAGCATTTGCAGAAAGGACTCCTTGAATGCGCTGTTTCCCATCTTGCATTACTTACTCTTTCCTCGGCAGCTGTAAAACCTTTTTCCTAAAAGTGCCTTCAAGCATAATGAACAGCAGGCATTTGGAGCTGGTGAGAAAGACACCCCCCAAGTGATGTACTTGGCCTTTCTCAGGGTCCCCGAGATGAATACACGGCAGGCTGGCATCTGCTTTGGGGTGGGGGTGAGGGCGGACTCCCACGGGGACCTGCGCCCTGCAGAGAAGGATGCCAGCGTAAAGGGGGGTCTCAGTGGCCCCCCTCCACCCCACTCAGGGCAGTGGCCCTGAGGACAGGGCAAGCATCCTCCCAGTGGGCCTAAGCATTTATAACGCATCTACCTGCTCAGCCCCACTAATGCCTACCTGCTTCCCTTTTGGTAACCCTACAGCACCTACAGGAGGTTGGGCTAGTGGTTGATGCTGTTAGCAGGTGGGAAGGTAATATTTGCTTCCTGCACCACCCTGAGGGCCCAGAGGCCCATCTAATGCACCTTGGGAATTAGAGGCCAGAGCTTACAGGCGAATAGCAGCCAAGGGAGGGGGCTGGGGTTGGGGAGGGGAGGGGAGGGCAGAAGGAGCAGGGGCGCTGCAGTGAGGAAGCTGAGGCCCATGTTCATTCTTGGAGTGCCCTGCAAAGCAGCTTTGACATTATCCTCTAGGAAGCTGATCTGAACGAGGGGTTTGCATTTGATGTGGGTCCACATTCGTGAGTCCAAGACAGGGGATACAATCAGGATGCTCGGAGACTTCACTGGGGAGGTTGGCCTCGCACTGGGGCAGCCCGGAGCTCAGACGGGCACCTGTCTGAGGAGGGAAGGGTGGCCAGGGCCACTTGCATGCCTGCTGGGAGCACCCGGCCCAGCGACTACAGCGTGGATCGTGCTTCCTGGTGCTGCTGAACACCTGTCCCCAGAAGCCCTGAGAGGCGCATGCGCACACCACTCCAGTGACTCGCTGCCACATGGGAAGGTGTGGTAGAATAGTGCTCACAGAAGACTGTGCTCCCAGCCCCCTTGGAATGTGACGGGCCACATCGTTACATCCAGTGAATGACACGTGAACAGACAGAAGCCAGATGCATGTCCCATGCTGAGGCTGTGCCACATCCCTGTGCTCTTCTCCTGTCTCCTCTGAAGCAGCAACTGACAAGGCCATGGGTCTCACACATCACTGAAGGGTGGTGGTGTCATCCTGGGTCCCTACGAGACTGTGTGGAGCAGAGCCCCCGGCCTGCCTGCATTGGACACGCAGCGTGAGAAAGAAGGAAGCCCTGAGAGCGGAGATGTTTGTTACTGCAGCGGAGCTCAGCCTGTCCTGACCTATTTGTGACTGGGAAGAGAACCTTCTGAGGTCATGTGTTGGGCACCAGTGAAAAATAGTACCCAGTCTAGTGCAGGCCAAGCCAAATCCCTCTGTGGGCCAGGAGTGGCCTCCTGGCTCGGCTTTGCCGCCGGCCCTCTCGGGCTCTGCTGCTGTGCCTTCAGGCACTGTACACAGAACAGGAGCTAAGTCTTTTTTTTTTTTTTTTTTTTTGCATTTTTCCCAGCAATCTCATATACTTGTGGGCGTATCAGGACAGAATGAGGCTCTGGTCTATGATTAACTGAAAGAGAATGCCAGGTTACACACAGAGAAAGGAGGCAATACTGTGGCTTTCTTAAAAGCTGCTGAAAAGCAGCGTTAAGGCGTTTAAGTGCCCGGGGCCCCGGTAGTGGCTCTGCCTGCATCAGCCTGGAGTGAGGCAGAACGTGGTAATTAAGAACTGAGCTTGCTACGTGATTGGTGACCTTGGGCAAGTCACCTCCCCTCTCTGAGTAGCTGTTTCTTTGTGGGGAAGTCGGGGTTCATCGCTGAAACCACTTCCCAGGGATGTGGATGGGAGGAAGTGAGGCGTGTGTTCAGCAGGCAGCCCTCAGGAAGGGCGCGGCAATGCCAGCTCTGTGTCCTGGGTCTGGCCGGGCGCAGGCTGGCCGTGTGTGCCACCTGTGGCTGCTGTAACAAATTATCACGGTATGGTGACTTTTATTTCTTCATTGTTTTTATTTTGGTAAAAAACACAGAACCTAAAATTTGCCATCTTAGCCATTTTCCAGGGTACATTCAGTGGTGACGGTATTCCCACGTGGCTGAGAAACAGATCTGCCGATGGCCCTCACCTGGCAACATAAACTGTCTCTTGGCGACTTTTTAAACAACACAAACTTCTCTCCCAGTTCTGGAGGCCAGAAGTCCAAAGTCAGTCTCACTGGGCTAACGTCAGGGTGTGGGCGGGGCTGGCTCCTTCTGGAGGCCTAGGGAAGAATGTTTCCTTGCCTCTTCCAGCTCCTGAGGGCACCTGCCCTCTGTGGCTTGCACCCCTTCCTGACCTTACACCCCTTCCTCATGTCTGCATCTCCGGCTCCGGCTCCCGCCTCTGTGTCTCATCTCCCTCTGTTACCTTTTTTTTTTTTTTTAATATATTTTGATTATGCTATTACAGTTGTCCCATTTCCTCCCCTTCACTCCCCTCTGCCCTGCACAACCCCTCCCACCCACATTCCCGCCCTTTAGTCCATGTCCATGGGTCGTACATATAAGTTCTTTGGCTTCTACATTTCCTATACTATTCTTACCCTGGAAGAATAGTATACCTACCATTTATGCTACTTATTCCCTGTACTTCCCCCCTCTCTCCCTCTCCCACTCCCCTGTTGATAACCCTCCATGTGATCTCCATTTCTGTCATTCTGTTCCTGTTCTAGTTGTTTGCTTAGTTTGTTTTTGTTTTTAGGTTTGGTTGGTTAATAGCTATGAGTTTGTTGTCATTTTACTGTTCATATTTTTTATCTTCTTTTTCTTAGATAAGTCCCTTTAACATTTCATGTAAAAAGGGCTTGGTGATGATGAACTCCTTTAACTTGACCTTATCTGGGAAGCACTTTATCTGACCTTCCATTCTAAATGATAGCTTTGCTGGATAGAGTCATCTTGGATGTAGGTTCTTGCCTTTCATGACTTGGAATACTTCTTTCCAGCCCCTTCTTATATGCAAGGTTTCTTTTGAGAAATTAGCTGACAGTCTTATGGGAACTCCTTTGTAGGTAACTGTCTTCTTTTCCCTTGCTGCTTCTAAGATTCTCTCCTTCTGCTTAATCTTGGGTAATGTAATTATGATGTGCCTTGGTGTGTCCTTGAGTACAAGTTCTTTGGGACTCACTGAGCTTCCTGGACTTCCTGGAAGTCTATTTCCTTTGCCAGATTGGGGAAGTTCTCCTTCATTACTTTTTCAAATAAGTTTTCAATTTGTTGCTCTTCCTCTTCTCCTTCTGGCACCCCTATGATTCGGATATTGGAATGTTTAAAGATGTCCTGGAGGTTCCTAAGCCTCTCCTCATTTTCCTGAATTCTTGTTTCTTCATTCTGTTCTGGTTGATGTTTATTTCTTCCTTCTGGTCCAAACCGTTGATTTGAGTCCAGGTTTCCTTCCCATCACTGTTTGTTCTCTGTACATTTTCCTTGATTTCACTTAGCATAGCCTTCATTTCTTCTTCTAATTTGTGACCATATTCAACTAATTCTGTGAGTATCCTGATTACCAGTGTTTTGAACTGTGCATCTGATAGGTTGGCTATCTCTTCATCGCTTAGTTTTATTTTTTCTGGAGCTTTGATCTGTTCTTTCATTTGGGTCTTTTTGGTGTGTGTGTGTGTCTCCACATGCCTACTACATAGCAAGGGGCGGAGCCTTAGGTGTTCACCAGGGCGGGGCAACCTGTTGTGACACTGTACTTGGGGGAGGGACTGAGAGGGAACAATGCCACTTGCTCCACTTTCTGCCAGTTTTCAGTCACTTCCCACGCTACCCACAAGCAAAGTGGTCCCTTCTGGTGCTGATTCCTGGGTAGGTGGGTGTGTGTAAGTTCTAGGACCCTGTGGGTCTCTCCAACGAACTCTCCTGTGAGGCTGGGAGTTTCTCCCACTGCTACAACCCCCACAGGTGTTTTCAGTCAGAGGTTTGAGGCTTCATTTTTCTGCTGGGACCCTGGGCTGTGGGTCTGTCTCACTCCCCAGTTGTTCCTCCCGGTTTATCTGCACGCAGATGTGGGACTGCTGGGTCTGCAATCCGCCGCCTCGCCGTGTCCTCCAGTCTCGAGTCCTCTCCGCCCCTCCTACCATCTGGGTGTTTATTCTTTAACTCCTTGGTGGTCGGACTTCCATACAGTTCAATTTTCTCTCAGTTCTGGATGTTTTTTATTTTTAAATTTGTTGTTGTCCTTTTGGTTGTGTGAGGCGCACAGTGTGTCTACCTGTGCCTCCATCTTGGCTGGAACCTCTGTTGCCTTCTGATCAGGACCCTTGTGAGGGCATTGAGCCCACCTGGATAGTCCAGGACAGCCTCCCCATGGCAAGATCCATGACTTAATCACAGCTGCAAAGTCTCTTTTGCTACGTAAGGTCACAGTTTCACTGGTGCCAGGGATTCGGATGTGGATTTCTTTGGGGGCCACCACGCAGCTACCACGCTGGCCATTGCAATGAGCTCGGGCCCGTGCGCTTTCCCAGAGCAGCCAGGAGGAGCGGGGAAAGTGCCTTGGGGGGCAGGGGGGCTCATGCACTTGGAGCCAGGAAGCCTGGTGCTGGCCCTGCTCTGGCTGCCATGCTCTCTGAGGTTGTGGGCAGGTCCCTTCTTCCCACTTGCAGCTTCTTCCCGTGACCACAGCTACCCGGGCCCATTCATTGAACCTACAGAGCGTCTCATCAGGCCTCTGTCCCAGCTGGGAGACGGAGAATGAAGAAGACACATGTGGAATGAGAGACAGCAGGAAGTGCTAAGGAGGAAAGGGAAGCAGGGATCAGAAGAGGAGGATCAGGCAGGCCCCTTCCCTGGGCTGCGGAGGTTCAGTCCACATGAGCTCACCGGGCATCTGTTATGGGCCAGGCACTATTCTAGCATGTGGGACACAGCCAAGCACGAGACAGACCTGGCCGGTGTCCTGGACCACCTCCCATTTTAGCAAGGGACAAGCCAGAAGGTAAATGGACAGGATGAGTTTAGATGGCAGAGAGGTTATAACAAAACTAAACGGTGTCCTGGGCAAGAGAGTGTTGGGGCAGCTTCAGATGGGGTGGTCATGGAGGACCTCTGGGAGGAGGTGACCACTGAGGAATGGTCAGTGTGTGGAGACCTGGAGGGAGAGAGCTCTAGGTCGAGGGGACAGCAAAGGTACCATGGAGGTGACGCACCTAGTGTGCCCAGCATGGTGCCTGGGTGGCAGGTGCTCAGCAAACGGTGTTATCAGCCATGAGGAGTTTGGTGAGGGGAGAGGGGCTTGCCGGGACAGGGCACCAGGCCAAGGGCTTTGCGGCCCCCCTGTTGTGGCCAGGGGTTCTGAGCCGTTGGTCCCAGCAGTGCCCACACCCGGTGGCCCCCTTGCAGAGAATGAGTGAGGGACGCAAGCCCCAGCTGGAACCACACGGGCCTGGAGGAGCCCTGCCAGGGAGGAGCCCCGCTTGGTGCCTCCGCTGCCACAGGGAGCCCTGTTCCCAAATCCGGACTGGTTTTTTAATGTGACCATCTGTCTGGCTTTCCTCACTCCGCTGGGCCGGATGGGGCCACGCATCTCCCTGTTCCCGTCCTGGTCGGTCTGTCACTGCCCACCTGGCCCTGCCACCAGGCCGGGCTCTCAGGGGCCATGGCAGGTCCAACCTGCAGCCTTCGTGTTTGCTCTCCTCATCTGGCTGCAGCTGGTCTTCATGCTGAGTCACCAGTTCCATCTGCCCATCCTCATTATGGGGCGGCCGCTGTCTCTTCCTGGCTTTCCTGGTGCCATGTGGCAGCCCACGCATGCAGTGGGTGCCAGGGCCCGCACGAATGAGGGGGTGGGACTGCGAGCAGCTCCCCTGCCTGCTGCATGCCAAGAGTTGGGGGACACACTTCAGGCCAGCCTCTTCTCAAGTGTCGCCGTGGCTGAGAGGGTCACGTGGTCCATTTGTTGCGTCTCAAAGAGGGTGGTCCTGCCTGAAGGCCACAGCCAGAGCAACGGAGCACAGAAGTGAGGGGGGCACCTCTGGTCGGAAGTCAAACCCAGCAGGGCAGCCCCCAGAACCCAGAGCTCAGAATTTGGTCAGGTCACTTAGCTTCTCCAAGTCTGACTTTCTCTGTATATTTGAGAAACGAACAAGGTGATCTGAGGTACCCCATGGGTCTCGCACCTATTCTCCTTCTCTAACAACAGCACCTTAAATTTTCCTTACACCCCTGCCCCCGGTTTCTGTGATTTGGGCAGGGCTGACATCAGACCGGGCTCTAGGAGAGGGAGGGCACATGACCAAGAATCAGCCAAGCAGAGCACTGATCAGTGATTGGTTTGGGGTCTGCTGGCCATCAGGCCAGGCCAATCAGGGGCGGAACCTCTGCTGGAACTTTTCTGAGGACGGAGATGCTCCTTTCTCCTGGGTCTGTGAGCAAGGAGTATTCAAGGCCAGAGCGTCTGGCAGCTGCCAAGTGGTGAAAGCTGGCCAGTGAGGGAAGCTGGCACAGAAGAGAGCAGAGAGTGGGACCTCCCCACGATGCTCTCAGTGTGCAGGCTGGCCCAGGAGCTGCTCAGGGTCCCAAACATGGAGAACGAGAGTGAGCCTAACAGGTTCCTAGATCCAGCTGAACCTGAAGCCAGTACCATCTCCGGGCTTTCCCGTTACCAGTGCCAGTGCATTCCCTTTCACAACACAGCTTGAGGTGGGTTCTGTCACGTGCAACTGAGAGTCTTATGTGACATACTCCTGAAAGGGGCTAACACCTGCCTGATGTGAAGTAGACACTCAAAAACTATTTATTTTAAGATAAATACTTTGTGGGTGAAAAAAAAGCCGTTTTCAAGAGTTAACATAAGATTCCATTTACATAACATGCTTGAAGTGACAGTAATAGAGATAGCAAACCGATTAGTGGCTGCCAGGGGCTGGGGATGCTGCAGGGGACAGAGGTGACAGTAAAGGAGCAGCACAAGGGACAGCTGTGATGGAGCAGCTCCGTGTCTGGATTGCTGTGGTGTCTTTGCGAATCTCCACTGGTGATGAAGTGGCAGAGCCGTCTGCACGCATTGTCCCAGCACCCGTTTGCTGGTCTTGGCATTGTACGGGAGTGATGTGGGGTGCCACCTCGGGGGGGTGTCACCCCGGGGGTAGTCTGAGCGAAGGTACCTGGCACCTCTCAGGGCTGCTCACCTTTGCAGCTTCTTTTGACCCTGTACTAACAGCACAATAAGAAGCTAAGCATTCTCTGTAGGTTGTCTCATCCAGCACCTCGCAGATTCTAAAGGGCAGAGAGCATGGAACTGGGAACCAGCAGACCCGAGTTCGAGGCCCAGCACCGCCAGTCACAAGCTGAGTGGTCGGAGGCTGTCTCGTCTGTCCTCTCTGCCTCCGCATCCCCGTCTGTGAATGGCTCATCGGTCAAACCCGTAGGGTGGTCACGAAGAGAGAAAGGACCACGGCCTGCTGGCTCAGCGCCTGGCGTGGGGTAGGCACTAAACAATGGCCACAGGCACAGCCAGGCACAAAAACAGGGCTTAACGGGAAGGACCTGTGGTGGGGGGCGGGGAGGGTAGGTGTCGGGCTTTGGGCTCTGGAGCCAGATTCCCGGGCCTTGAATCCTAGCTCTGGGGCTCCAACCTGGGTGACTTTGGCCAGGCAACTTGACCTCTCTGACCCCCACTTTCATCTGTAAAGTGGAGATAAAAGGGTGCCTACTTCCCAGTCTAGTTTGGAGGATCAGAAGAGGTAATGCACGAGGCACTTACAGAGGGCCTGGCGCTGGCACGGAAGGTGAGCAAACCCCCGTGGGGTGCCTGGCCCTGCCCGGGGTCTGTAGCAACCTCGCCCCACGGAAGCCCTGACTTCCTTGGTACCAGTCCCCACCGCCCCCAGCCCCAGCTTCTCCTTCAAGGTCTTGCTGCCAGGGATGGACCCTGCCCCTGGGCCAGCAGGAAATCTGACCTCAGGCCTCAAGGCCACCCTACCTGAGAATCAGGCTCCCCGCTTCCCTTCTCTCCTCCCTGGGTGGGGGCCTCACAGACCTGAATCAGACTCTTCCGGAATGGACTTTGAGATATAGCCTCCCAGGAGAAAGCATTTAGGGTCGTGGGCAGTGAACTTACGAGGATAGTGGGGGCTGGGGGGTGTGGCTCCAGAGTGGGTGGAGAAGTTCCTCTGTCCCGAGTCCTGCATTCCATGGTTCCGCTCTGGCTTTAAGATGCCTACGATTTCAGCGTCGGCAAGCCTATCCTTTAGGTTAAACGTTGCCCACTCTTCTGTTCTGTTTCTGTCTTCAGTTGAAGCTGTTACTGTGTGAGTTAGTTTAGGACGGGGTGTGGGGTGAGGTGGTGTAAGTAGCCAGCGAGGGGGTGGGTACACTGGAGTGAGGGAGAGAATAATGCCGCCGGCAAACTTTGCCTGCCTGGCTGGCCTTGGTGACAATCTATTTAAAGGCGTCCCCTCGCTGTCCACGTTGATGTAGATCCATTTGAACAGTTTCAGGGCTGCCGTCTTTATTTAATGCAGCTCCGAGACGGCTGCACGGGGCCCAGAGCCGAGAGAGGCCGCTGCTGCCAATGCTTAATGGCGAGGTGAGCGTGTGGGGCTCCTGAGCCGGAGGAGCAGCTGGGCTGGGCAGCACCGGCCACATTCGATGACCCTGTGCTTGCTGTTGTGGGAATGATGGCGCCTGCTGGAGGTGACTGTTCCCACCCTGGAGCCCTGCGGGGGCACTAATGAGAAGGGACTCTCAATTTCCGATGAGCTGTTGATTCGGTTGGAATGGAAGAGGCTTATTAGGTAGTGACTGAGAATGAGCCGAGACCCAAGCTGGCTGGCTCCAGGATTCCCTGTGAGAACGTCCCACAGTTCCTGAAGCCACGTGATTCCTGATTAGCGTGGGGAAGAGCTCAGTAGGGGCCAGGCATTTGCTACAAAAGTCCTACTATTCTTTTTGATTGGTCTGGTTTAGCTCACATGCCCATTCCCCAAACTAATCACTCTGGCCAGGAGGATGAGACATGCTGATTGTGTTGGCCCTCTAAAAGGGGCCAGGAGAGGAGGGTAGGGTGTCAATTCTATCCAAGCCTTATAGAGGGCAGGGGGCCCAGAGTGGGGCCGGCCTGGCTAAGAAGCAAGCAGACGTTGGCTCGTAACTATGGACCAGCCTGCGTGCACACACTCCATCCAACTTACCCCTCGCCACAGCCTCTGCCAAGATTCTCCTTCCCGTGTGACAAATGAGAACGTGGAGGCACAGGGATTCCAGCCTCTATTTTATTCCAAGTTCTTTCCGACCCCTCCTCATCTAGCCTGCTCCTTCCCTGCCCCCCGCCCCATTCCAGAGCACCAGCCTCCCAGACTGGGGACCTGGAAGGACCTTAGAGTTCATGGCTTCCACTCTCCTTCAGGGATGCACTCAAGACCACACCAGACCACGGATGCAGAACAGAAGCTAGGACCCCTGTCTAGCTGTCACTCACCTCCCAGCTGCCCTGCGGCTTGGGAACCTGGCCTTGCCTGTGTGGCCCTGGTCTGCCTTTTCTCACCAGCCTCAGTGACTCGCCTCTGCGTGGCCTGGGGCAGCTTCCGAGGCCCCTGCGGCTGGGCGCCTTGACGGGTGGGTTGCGCCCTCCTGGGCCTCAACGCCACAGCCCTGTGCGTGTCTTCTCCTCTAGACCGTTTCTCTTCCTCACTAACTGCTTTGTTCTAATTCTTTGGAGGTGATTTTCTTCTTTTACTCTGTTCCTACAGTTAACACCTTCCAATTAATTTTGTAGCTCTTGAAAGTTCTCACATACGTTGCCCTGAAAGCCCTCTCGTTTCGCTGATGCGTGGGTAGCGACGTCTCTGGCAGCAGTCACCTGGTCACGGCTGCCGCCTCCGAGACGCTGGGCGTATTGGCTGCAGTGGATGGATGTTCCTAACAGCCTTTCGAGAGCAGCCTCATTGCTCAGAGAGGGGAAATTGAGTGTCTACCGCGGGCAGAGCTGGGATCTGAACTGCCACCCCCTCCTCCGCATCCCGAGTTACTGGTACGGGGGTGGGGGGAGCTGGCGGTGGGTCCCGGTCCCCAGGGGCATGTCTAACCCCCTGGGGTGGCCTTGGCCCAGACATGGTGGCCACCCCTGGTGGTTCTTTGCCTGTCCCTGGCTCCTGCTCAGAGAAACCGCCCCGTCGAGTGGGAGAGCGTGAGCCCCAGGGGGACGCAGGGCCTGTCACAGACAGGAAGGGGGCAGTGGCGCACCAGCCTCTCCCAGGGAGAGGAGGCGGAGAAATGCAACACCAACTACATGCGCAGAGAAATAAAAAATGATTTCAAATTCTATTTTCCCGTCTCTCAGCACATCCCCTGGTGCTGTTTTATCTAGTAAATAGGAGGCCTAGCTGTTATTCTCAATTATGATATTAATTCTCCTGGTGACCCTGGGCTACTTACCTCCCTACTCAGAGCTGGTTTCTCTACCTATCACCACCTGCTCAAGGACAAAAAGCTGTTCCTGTGTCTGGAGCAGACCCGGGCCCTCATTACCCAGCAGGCACTGCAAGTAGGGCCACCGGGTGGTGGGTGGGGGGTGGACGACCTCTTGGTTCAGGATGCCTGCTCTCAGTCTCTCTCCCTCTCTTTCCTAATCACAGACCCTCCCTCTTAACTGTTTTATGCTTGTTGGCTTTACAGACCCTTCTGCCCACCTCCCTGTCCTGTTTGATTCTGGAATTTTCTATGCGCCTCCCCTCTCCCTGATGGAGTCGGAGGAGGGATGGTAGCAAATTCCCGGCTGGGCACCAACTTCCACCCTCACGTGGTTAGTTCCATATTATTTTCGTGCTTTTCCAGCCATCCCCACTCCTGGGGCGGGCAGGAGGGGGGCAAGGTTGCCATGGGTAATTGGCCTCAAATTTGTTTACCTCAGTGCTCCACACTCCCCCTCCCTCCCATCTCTCCCTCTGTCTCCTCCATCCCGCCGTGGCTCCCTAAGCCATCTGGAATCTCAATTCCCTCTCGCCCCACATGGGAGCCAGAGAAGGCCAGTTTGAGCACTGCGTGGGAGGCCCACGCTTCCCTGGAACACGGGCAACTGGATTGCAAAAACAGCCCGTCAGTGACCAAGGAAAAATACAAATAACGGACAGCAGAGGCCCTGGCCCGGAGTTTGGCACATGCGGGTGGAAGCAAGTCTCTGATGAAAAATTCGAATGATTTTTGCTCTTGTTCAGAACTGAAGACTAATTCTGCAATATTCGTTGTCAGGGAAGAGAGGCTTGGGTGGGGGTGGGAGCTGAGTCCGCTTCCAAAGGGGACGGAGAATCCTGGGGCCCGGGGGCAGTGAGCTCCCATGGCCGGAGCCTCCAGGTAGCCGGGGAAAGCAGGAAGTGTCAGGAAGTGTGAGCCTTTGCTGTTGGTTTTGTTTTTAATGGTTGCTTTTATTTTTTATTATTTTAAAATATATTGTATTGACTATGCTATTACAGTCATCCCATTTTTTTTCCTCCCCTTTCCTCCCCTCCACCCTGTACCTGCCTCCCACCAGCATTCCCTCCCTTAGTTCATGTCCATGGGTCGTACATCTTAGTTCTTTGGCTTCTCTATTTCCCATGCTATTCTAAACCTCCCCCTGTCTGCTATGTTGGTTTGGGTAGAGAAGGAGGCTGAGGCTTAGAAAGACGGTTGTTTCCAGGCAGACGTGGGTCCAGGTATATGGGTGCTCTGAGCCTCCCATCCGGGTGTTTCTGCTGAACCAGGCAGGCAGCCTCCATGGGGACAGATTTTCACTGTTTACAGAGGACTTCAGGTCAGATCTGTGACAAATCCTCTCCTGAAACCCCGGGTGACAGGCGCTGGTCCATCCCAATGGTGGCCAGCCGTGAGAGGGGGCAGGCAGAGGTCAGAGGGCCCCGGAGGCCCACGAGGTCAGAGCGGCCAGGCCAGAGGCACTGGGCTCTCCGGGAGCCGAGGCAGAAGCCGTGCGCCGCCTGGGATGGCTCCTGTCAGTATTTCAGTGGCCGGTGCCCACTGGCACGTGTCCCAGGTGATCCTCGGCACCTCTCCAACCGTACTTGGACTTGGGCTCATATTCCCCAGAAGCTTCCTGTCCTCATTGACGTGGGCCTGGGAGCAGGCCTGGAGGAAAGGGAAGGCTGGCCTCCCTGGACTCCGTTTCCCTATGCATGAGTTGGGGGCAACCTCAGCCTCTGGTGCTCCAGAAGTCTGGGCGGGGAAGGCCACCCGCCCACCACGTGGCCCGGAGTCCAGCCTGGGGCTGCTGCTCGAGCGTGCCAGCGCCACTTCTGGCGTCCACCCAACTCCTGTCTCGTGAGGCAGGTGACCATCAGGTGGTGAGCTGAGTTGCGGGAACAAACGGAGGAGCATCTGTACCTCCAGACTGAGCAGGGGGCCACAGCCCCCCGCCCTCCCTGCTCCGGGCCCTTCTCTGTGAACAGCCTTGGGAGCTAGCCCCACGCGGAGCACAGTGTCCTCTCCTGGGGGTGTGACCGCAGAGGTGGGGCAGCCTGGCTCACCCACCTCACCAGCCCCCGGTTGGGTTCTACAGGGCCCCAGCCAGAGCCCATACCCACCGTCCGCGGGCACAGGGCTGAGTCTGAAGGTGGGCCAGGGGCTGCTTGCAGGAGGCCCTGACTAGGCAGAGACCTGAGGGGGCGCTGGGGTCAGCACACCGTCTTCCCAGGGGCCTGGTGGAGGGCAGCTCTGCCCCCAGATGCCAGGCTTCCTGATCACCCCCTGCACGCGTCACTGCCAATGGGGACCACGTTGCCCCCCGGGGCGGGGGCTCCCAGCCAGGTGTGGGGTGACAGGGGAGAATTTGACCAGATGCCTTTCCTTCCTCCCGTTCATCCATCCCATCATCTTGCAGGGAGTGACACGAGAACTTTCAGAGCCCGTCACTGACAGCAGCCAGGTCGCCATTGTGTGGGGTCGGGCATGGGGATTGGCTTGGAGGGGGAGGGGAAGGAGGATGGAGGGAGGGATGATGTTTTGAAGGGACCGTGGCAGTGGTGGCTCCTCTGGCCAGGACACCCCCACCCTCATCCCAGTGTGGGGGTCCCGGTGGCTCCTTTATCAGGCCGCCGGGCACCTGTTGAGAGACCCTGTGGAGTGAGGATCACGGAGGCAGGGCCGTGACGATGACCACCACTGCACAGTCTGTTGCTTCTAAAAGTCTGAGACCCACTACCATAGACGGACACACCACGATCGTGGGAACAGAACCCTCTGAACGTCCACTCCCCTGCCCACACTGCCTGGGCTTGAGCCCCATCTTTGGCACTTATAAGCTGGGGGACTTGGCTGGGCACTTCATCCTCTGGCCTCAGCTGCCCTGTGTGTGAAATGGGAGAGAAGCAGAATGCACCTGCTCTGCTCCACTCCTTCTGAGCCCCGTTTGCCTAGGGGTGGACAGCATCCTGTCTGAGGGCTTCCATGGGAGCCTGGCCCTGACCTGCCCCCATCCTCTGCAGGGAGCAGGTGGTGGGATTTGTCAGGGGTGGGAAAGGCCCTGGGCAGACACACGAGGCTTCCCATCCTGGCTGCACCACTTGCTGCCTGTGTGGTCTGGGGAAGGTGCCTCCTCGGCACCGAGCGTGGCTCTGCCAGACCAGCAAGGCCTGGCTTTCGCAGGGCGAGGTCGCAGACGACCCACTCACAAACAAATCAGTGAAACAAAGTGGCTGATCATAGCGATGACTGGAAAGAAAGAAAGGAAGGAAAGAAGGAAGGAGGAAGGAAGAAAGGAGGGAAGGAAGGAAGGAAGGAAGGAAGGAAGGAAGGAAGGAAGGAAGGAAGGAAGGAAGGGATAACTGTTGTGGAGGCAAGAAAAAGGGGGCTGGTAAAGAGTGACAGCCAGAAGGCGGAGGGCCGCCTCTCTGGGGCCTGGATGTCAAGGGACTGGCCTGGTGGGAGCGGTGAAGCCTCTGAGGTGCAGAGAACAGCAAGGGCGAAGGTTGGGGGCAGGAATGGGCACAGGCTGCAGGGGGGCAGGGAGATGGCTGATGTGGCGGGGGTGTTGACTGGGAGGGACCGCATGGGGACATGGGGTCAGAGGGGTCAGCAGTGGGGAGGTCTTGTGGGGCCTGTAATGAGGTCACATGGTGACTTGGGACCTCGGGTCCTCTAAGGAACTGAGGTTGTCCCCATGTCTGGGTGTGCTTGCTTAGATCGCTGCCCCCGCTCTGCCTCTGCCGAGGGTGACGGCAAAGTCAGAATGTTCCTTCTCTCTTTTGTTTCCTCAAACCTAAGGTCCAGCCAGAGCTTTTCAGACCCTTTTCAGGTCCTTGAATGTGGTGCCCCAGGGCCTGGCCATCCGGGGCTTCCGGCCCTGGTGGAGCTCGGTCTCCTCACAGGATGGAGGGACTGGCCACCTGCCTGAGGGGTGCGCCAGTCCCCTCTGGAGGCCCGGCTCTGTGGACAGGAGTGGGCTGCGGTGAGAAGGAGCAGGAAGGAGGCAGAGCAGTGCGGGGAGGGAGAACCACTGTTGCCATGGAAGGAGCTGCAAGGTATTCTGGGATCAGAATTCTCACTGCAGGGGACCCGTTGGGGGGGTGGCTCGTGATTGGGGAAGGTGATGGGAAGCCAGTGTCTCTCTTTTGTCCTTGGTGCTTTCCTGCATCCCTGAAGACAGCGAGTGGTCCCCCTACACCCCCAGAGCTGGCCTGTCTGCAGCCTGTCCCCTCAGTGGTCCCCTCCCAGTCCTGCCCATCCGCCTCATGTACAAAGGCAGCGAGTGGCCCCTTTCCAGGAGGCCTGTTTCCCAACGCAACAACGGCAAATTAGTGCTCTTAGAAGGCACTCAGCGTTTATCCCTGCAAACAAGCTCGCTGCAGAGGGGCCTGCAACGCCTTCACCCTGGAAGCCGCCGAAACTGGGGCTGCCGTGCATCTTAATCAACTGCCTTCCGCCCACCACATTAAATGCATTTAATCTACTCTTGCAAATGGCTAATTTTGAAAATCCGCTTATCAGAATTAGGTCCTCAACATCCATATTTATTTACTTTTCATTTTCATAATCTCTTTTTTTCCCCATGTGTATGACTGAATTCCATTTTCCATTGTCTGGCTGTCTCTCACGGGGGGCTGGGTGGGGGACAGGGCCAGGTGAGAAGCAAATCGGAAATGGGAGCATGGTGGGGACGGCAGGGGTGGCTAGGAACTCACTTCAAGAATCGGAACACTGGGCTCTCCCTGGTGGGGAACCGTCTTTGGGAAATCACAAAGAGCTGAGACTCGAGCAGAGCCACGTTAAGAGGATGAGAATGTCTGGGCAAGCCCTGGGCTTTGGGGCGTGCCTCTGTTTACCCAGGGGAACCAGCAGCCACGGCAGGAATGTGCAAGAAAGGGGCTGGGAGCAGCTGCTAGTCCTCGGTGCCTCCTGGGTACCAGCTCCATGCTAAGCGTCTTGTATGTATCACCCCAGTGCTCACATCAACACGCCAGAGGGGGCAGGGCCCCGGCTTCCCGATCAGAGAACTTGTGCCAAGATTCAGACCAAGTTCATGTCCGGGCTGCAGAGCCTTCCGCTTTGCACCCTGTCGTCGAGTGTACAAAGAATGCTTTATCCATTCAAGTGGGTAATAAGCACAAGTGTGTTGGTGCAGGACACAAGCCTGTGGGAAGCAGACTCAGGAGAGGCGGGTTGTCAGAACCTGGAAAATGGCTTATCGTTTTCCAGGCCGCAGACTGTGCAACCCAGAACATGGATTTTGCGTGCGGCCTTTTTAACCAGATTGGAGACTGAACGTGTGATAAGAATCGCTGAAGAGCTCTGAGGGGTGGGTAGGCCGTTTGACCCCGCAGGGATTATTGATTTAGCGCTATTTTTGTCATTGCTGGTCTCCCCTCTCCGCTTACGTATGAGCTTACTCGAGACAACGTCCAGAGCAAAAGACCTGGACTTTGTTTCATTTCCTTTGGGTGTTCACCGGGTACTCCATGTGCCCAAGAGTGTTATGCAGAGTACCGAGAAAGACGGCTGAATCAAACACATTTCTAGCCACGGGAAGCTCACATTTAGTGAATTTTAGAAGGAAGGCTCAGAACAAGGTATTAGCACATACCCAGGAGATAATTTTATTCTCTCAGAGAACAGCTAAGTTATTTTCTAGCCACCTGCTCTGACAAAAGAAGCGGAGATTTTCACATTTCGCGGACATGGCAGAAGCGTCAGGCATTACAGGTTGGTGGTCATGATTAGGACTGAACCGTCAGCAGACCTGCCGAGCTCGGCCGCCACTCCGCCCCACGCACCGTGAGGCCTTGGGCAAGTCCGGGCCTTGGCATGTTCGTCTGTGAAATGGGGTTAGGGTAGTGTCGGCCCACGGGGCTATGCAGACTTAAGTCAACACAGCACGTGGTGCTTCAGGGCAGTGTCTGACCTGGACGTGCGCCTAACAGCTGGAGTAGGTGCCGGTTTCCCATCATTGAAGGGCATGTTTGTGAAGCACCTGGGAAGTGAATTAAACTGTTAGTGGGTCTCCAGGTCCTGGGTGAATGGCAAGGTGGACCAACGATTTACCCACGATTAGGTCCCTCCGTCCTCTCTCTGCGCCCTCCTTCCCCTCTCTCGACTCCCTGCCCCTCCCTGGAATTGACACTGTCTGTAGGATGTACTAAAGTAAGTTCCTTCAGACTTGCAAGTAGCCTGTATTTGACCCTCCCACCCCCAGCCCACCTATCTGCAGGTAAAAACTGGCAGAAGACACAATTTCCTCCCGTTCCACATTAGGGTGTGTGGACGTGCATCTGCAGGAGGGGAAACGGGGAGTGTGTGTGTGTTGAGGCTGGGGCAGTGGGTGGGTGTGCAGGGAGACACCTGTGGGCTTGTAAATGAACGGGTGTGTGACTGTGCACACAGGGGCGGGCGTGTGCAAGGGGTGGTGACCTAGAAGAGAGGCACAACATTCAGGAGAACTACTCCTTCCCACACCCTGCAGCAGGGGCCCCAGGGCCGAGGGTGGGAGTGAGCTCAGGTGCGCACAGTGAGGCCGCACGAGGCAACTGCAGGCCCGAGGGCCAGATAGGTGAGGAGGTGCAAGTGAGGGGTGTTCTGGGCAGGAGCTGGTAATGGGGTGAGAGCTGGCTTTGGAGGTGGGCAAGGTAGGTAGGTGGTGGGGAGCAGAGGCTGTGTGAACACCGGGAAGATGACCCAGCACAGGGGATTCTGGGGACAGCATCCCGGCTGCTGTCACCTGGTTCCCACAGGCTGGGAAGAGTGGACAGTGGGCAGAGGCCACGGAGGGAGGGCGAGCCGCCGGCCCAGACTGAGGAGAGCGGCACTGCTCCAGCACGGAGGAGGTGAAGGTGGGGGGCTGGGAAGGGGGAGCGCAGGAAGGGGAAGGCTCCCAGCGACAGAGCTGCACAAATACTAGGTATTTATAGTATTATCTGTTGACTCTGAGAGCTGACTCAAGCCGCATTTAAAACATGCGATCACGTACCGGAGGAACGAATCATGTCCCTTATTAAGAGAAAGCAGGAAAGCTGCTGAAGGAGGGCGCCCAGGGTGGGCGGGGCGGCCCCTGCTGTGCCCCACATTCCCCTTGAGGAGGGTCTGACAGTCCTGTCCCGATCACCGTGGGAATTTCCCAAGATGTGGCTTCTTGCTCTAGAATTCTGGCTCAAGCAGAATAAAAATCTCCCCTCGGTTCACTTAGCCCCGCCGAGTGGGGCTGACGTGTTTAAAACTGTTCTGTGGGCACGCACACGCACTCCTGCCTCTCACTTGGGTCTCTGGGAGCACCAAAGGCATCTACCCGTCCACTGCGGTCACTGCCAGGTCCTTTTTGCTTGTGAGTGGCAGAAGACCCAACCCTAACTGGCTGATGGAACGAAGAAATGTGTTGGCTCTCATAACTGAAAAGGTGGAAAGGGTTTTCAGGCCCGGCTGGATCCAGGGACCCAGTTTCTCTCTCCCTCCCTTGGACCTGCCTTCCACAGGGCTGGCTTCAGTCTCAAGGGCCCTCTGAGGCCCTTCAGCTTAGAGTCACTTCAGAAAGAAGAGCTGGCTGGTCCTGAATGCCACTGGCTGAAATTGGACCAGATACCCCTGTATAGGCCAACCACTGAGTGTGGGCTATGGAATGAAATGACTGGCTGGGGTCCCAGTCATGCCCACCCCAAAGCCCAAAGGGGCACAGGAGAGAGGGTTGAACAGACGCTGCCCAGCCAAAGTGCCGGTGTCCACGACCGCCACGGAGGAGGCCCTCCCAGACGCAGACACCGGCGGGGCCGCCGCCCCACGGCTCAGGGCTGGCAGCCTCTCTCCTCATGCTCCCCTTCCTCTCCAGTGCAGCTGGCTAGGCAGGTAGGGGGGCCTCTGATGGAGAGGCCAGTTTGCATGAGACACCTCACCCTGCTAAATGGAAAAGGCAAGCAGAGCGAAGGAAGTGAAAGAGACGGAAGAGCAGGCCTGCTGACTGTGGTGGCCACTTGTCGTTTTTGGCACTCAGAACCCACCTTCTACAGACATCACCCCCGACCCCCCTCTGTATCTGGGTGACTCAGGCAGGGCAGAAGCAAACGTCCTGGGTTTCCCCTCCCCCACCCCAGAGGCAGCCAGGGAGCAGGCCTGGGCCTAAGCTCCATCAGATGCCCTCTCCTGGTACTACGACTCTGGATCAGGTGTCTCAGGGACAGTGGGGACAGCAGGAGGGCTCAGTCCACCTCCCTGAGGCTCTGGCATTGGGGTGGCCATGGCGCCACCCTGACAAGGCTTCAAGACATCTTCTAGGCTTCCTGCCTCTTCGCCTCACTTCCGGCTCACCCAGGCCTGGTCCCCCAGCCTCCTTCGGGCTTCGGGAGGCCCCGACAGCCGCCCAGGAAGTCCCTTTTCCTTGTGTTAGCCTCAGAACTCTCCTGACACACTCGCAGACCAGGGCTCCAGCCCGTCTACTCCAGACCTGGCCCAAGGGGAGGCTGCCTCCAACCCTGCTGGGGAGGGAGTTTCACAGGCCCCTCGCTTGGCCTCTTGCTTTCATCTCCCAGCCAGACCCAGTTGGGTGGCCCTCATGGCCAAGGTCAAGCCTTCCAAGGCCCCCCGCCCCCCCTTTCTGGAACTTCCTGGCAGTTCTCATTTCCCATGTGAGCAAAAAGCTCGTCCCGGGCTCAGTGGTAGCAAGCAGCTGGATGAATGAGCTCACGCACGTTGAAGTTTCCATCAGTGCGTTCGGCTCCCACTCACCCACCTCTGCAGGCACCGAATTTCTTCTCCTTGCCCTGAGGGTGTCTTTCCTCTCCCAGCCTCCGCAGCCAAGCATGAGTCACGGCTGTGGAGTGTGGAGCCAGACTTCCAGGCTGCGGAGGCTCAGAAGCTACCGGCCCAGCAGGAGAGGAAGGTGCCCGTGAACGTGAAGACATACGTTGGGCTGAGGCCAGGGCAGAAGGGAGGCAGGAGAGGCTGAGACCCTGGGGTGGAGGAGCAGCCCATGCCTCCCTTTCACCGCACACCCCTTCCTTTTCTCCCCCTCCAGGAAGACCGGGTCACAACGTGGAAGCTGAGTCGTCCTGAGTAGTGGCCAGTGGTCGTGAATGGTCAGCGGTCAGCTTGTTCCCCATCAGGGTTCTGGGTGGCAGTGATAGCTATGTGATCGCCGGAATCACAGCCCGCCCTTCGACTCCACTCTGGCCATCCTCCAGAATGGAGCGTGGGGGCTCACTGAGGGAGACAGTGGCCCAAAGAGAAGGATGTGCCCTGCCCCAGGGCTTGTGGGAAGAACCCTGAAATCCCCTACAGAGCCGGCAACACCGCACTCACAACGAAGAGCCCACCCTGTGCATCGAGAGGGAGAGGTGGGCTCCTGTTGGGAAAACACTAGCTTCTCCACTTTGGCATCTGTACCAGAGTCACATGCCCAGAAAGGGCAGGGGGGTGCGGTCACTGTGGAATGCAGCAGATTCACAGTTCCGTGGCTCAGAGGCTCCGGCCCTGTGGTGAGGCTGGGCCGGTCAGTCACAGGAGCTCCGCTGCAGGAGGGCGAGGCCCGGGAGCTCACAGGGGAGGAAAAGGTTCTGAGGCGGACAGCCCAGAGCCCTGAGCCCTGTGGCCCAGCAAGCCTTTCCTGGACACTCCCAGGCCAGAGGTCCTCCAATCTGCTCCTCAAGTGTCTCAAAGACTGTGCCAGAAATTTCCTGGGATGATTTCAACTTGTCCGCCAGACCCTGAGTTCTCTGCAGATGGTATGACTCCCAGGGACCATCTGCAGGAACCCAGTGCCTGGCAGAAGCTGGTGCAGCGGCGCCAGCTCATCTGCAGGAGGTACGGTCCCAGACCCCCAGTGGGTGCCTGAAACCACGCACACTATGCGTTTTCCTACCAGACCTGCCTCTTCACCGAAAGGAAACACTTTCCGGCTTCTCTTGGGCATGTCCGAATCGCCAGCATCGCTACTCTTGTGCTTTGGGGCTGTTCTTAAGTAAAACGAGGGTGACTGGAACTCAAGCACTGCCATCCCATGACATCCGATGTGACAACCTAGAGGGCTACTAGGTGACTGACGGAGGGGGAGCGTCTGCCGCGTGGGGGTGCTGGGCAAAGGGCTGAGTCACGTCCTGGGTAGGACAGAGCAGGGCCGGTGAGATTTCACCATCCACTCAGATGACACACGATTTAAAACATATGCATTGTTTATTTCTGGAATTTTCCACTTAATGTTTTCAAACCACCATTGGCCAGAGTTAACGAGCTGCAGAAAGCAAAACCTTGTGGATAAAGGGTCTTTGTCAGCATGCGCATCAGAACCGAAATGTACTCCCACACGGACCAGCGTCGGCAAGGGGGCTACTGTCTGGCTTGGGGACCACCCGACAGCTCAGGCGTGCGAGATGCACGGGTCACGTTAAAGATCAGAATTAAACCCATTCGGACGGCACCGTTTAAAAGGCCCAATGATAGATCGGGCCAGTGGTTTCTTTTATGAAACAGCTCTAAAGCGTTACCTATTTTTCACTGAGAGCTCACTTTAAGTGCATTCCATTTTGGACTTATAATTTATTTGAGGGCTCCTGCTGTAGCTTTGCTCCCCAGATCTGTGCTGGCCCTGGGCTAAAAGCAATAACCAACCTCCGAAGCAGAAAGAGAGAGGTTCTCTGTCGCACAAGCGCAGTCTCCGGCAGGAGCACACTTTCCGGGGGACCTCAGGTGGTAGCTGTGGCCAGCGGCCTCTGTCTGGGGGGGGGGGTTGTCTCAGGCCACCTCTCATCAGAGGCTGCCAGCATGTCAGTCCAAAGTCAGCCCACAGCCACAAGCAGGAAGGGCTGTGCTTCTGCGTGGGGCTCCGTGGGCAGTACCCGGGTAATAGTGAGTAATGACAATAATGCTTGGGCAGAGTTTTCCTGCCGTTGGGTGGAGGTGCGGTGTGTTCTGGTGGCACCCGGCAGGCGTGGCCGCTGGACCAGCAGCGTCAGGCTGGCGGCTGCTCACAGAGGATCGACGGAGGCCACAAAAAACGTTTTAAATGATAATTGTCATTTGTTTGTGTGAATCTGTATCTGAAAAAACGCCGTAGTTCAGCAAACCTGTGATTTCACGCACATTATTTTTAGGATGAGGCTAAAGGTACTTAGATTAAGAGCAAGTGAGTCGACTTACTGGCAACGTGTAAGCACATGACAGTGCAAAGCTCACATGGGTGACGGAAGGCTGGGGAGGGCGGTGTGGGCTCCGCTGCCACAGCCCTGGGTCTGAAGGCGCAGACACCGAGCGCCCGGCTCCCGCCGCCTGTCGCGGTGATCACTGCTTCCGAAGCCAGAGAGCAGGGTGCGTGCGTGATTGCAGCGGGATGTGGAGGCAGGATGCTGGAAGGATTTTTTTTTTGTCTCAATGACCCTCACCCCCAGTATTTGGGTTTCATGTACCCGGGAAATGAGTGGATGACAGATCAAAGGAAGCCGAGGCCATGTGGTGACGGCCGGTCCCCTCACCCATTTCACAGGTGAAGCAGCCAAGGCACAGAGCAGGAGGCGACTCGGTCCCATGGTACGACGGAACTGGCCTCAGAAAGCCCTTTCTAGGACAAAGACGAAGTTCCCAGACATGGAACAGAGGCCTACAAATCAATGAGAAGAAAGGCCCAATAGAAAAATGGGAAAGGGTTTCAAAGAAAATAGAAACGGCATTTAAATATCAGAAAAGATGCTTAACTGCATGCATAACAAGAGAGAGGCAAATTAAAATTATATGGACACATCTGCTTCTTGCTAGGATGGAATAGCTTGTATCAGGCCAATCATTCTGCTGGGAGTAATTAGGAAAACTGGATGAAATTTTACAAAAACCAACTGTTTGCAGACACTGGAGAGCTCTCAAGGCCCCAAGCCCCAGAGAGAAGGGAAGCTCAGCGAGGGGCCTGGCTTCTGGCCATCTCCTCCTCTTGAGGCACATTCTAGTTCTAAAGCAGGGACTGGGAGGCCGAGGAGAGCTTTGGTGACGTCGAGGACTGGGGAGACAGAAACTGGAGTTCAGGGTCTCTTAAGAACGAAGGGCCCTATTTGTAGATCCAAGTCGACAGCAGCATTACTCACAACAGCCCAAAGGTGGAAACAACCCGAGTGCCCAGCAGATGAATAAATAAACAAAATGTGCGGTATACACACAATGGAATATAAGGTCTGTCCAGGAGAAGTCCAGCCATTGTTAATATAACGCAAACAGTTTGCATGACATTGATGTAACCTGGCAGCCAAGGAGAGTGGACTGGAACGCACATGCATGAGCAGGGACGACTTCCCTGTACTAGTCAGTGGGGACAGTAGACACCATTGAGTGAGCATGTGTACTGTGTGGCCGTCACATTCAAAATGACCGAGTAAGTAGAGCAACGAATCTGCATCGAATTTTGCATTAAGCTTGAATGTTCCTCTGAGGAAAGTATTCAGATGATTCAGAGGGCCACAGCCATGGGCTACTGGTGACTGGCAGCTTCATCACGACAACACGCCCAATCATGCATCACGTCTTGTTCAGAGTGTTTTGGCAAAACATCAAATCACCCCGGTGATTCAGCCCTCCTACAGCCCAGATTTGGCACCCTGAGACTTCTGGCTTTCCCCCAAATTAATATCACCTTTGAAAGGGAAGAGATTTAAGACCGTTGATGAGATTCAGGAAACTACGATGGGGCAGCTGATGGCGATTGGGAGAACTGCGTGAGGTTCCAAGGTACCTACTTTGGAGGGGACTGAGGTGTCATTGTCCTGTGTACAGTGTTTCTTGTATCTTCTTCAACGAATGTTTCTATTTTTCATAGCATGTGGCTGGATACTTCCCGGACAGACCTTGTACTATTCATCCTTGAGAAGGAAGGAAATTCTGACATATGACACAATGTGGATAAACCTCAAGGACATTATGCTGAGTGAGATAAGCCAGTCACAGATGACAAACAGTGTATGATTCCATTGATATGAGACACCTAGAGTGGGCACATTTACAGAGACGGAAAGGGGAGTGGTGCTTGCCAGGGCTGAGGGGAGGGGAGAGTGGGGAGTCATTTAAAGGGGAGAGAGTTTCAGTTTTGCAAGACGGAAAGAGCTCTGTGGATGGGGGTGGGTTGCACAATAATGTGAATGAACTTAATGCCACTGAACTTGTACCCTTAAAAATGATTAAGATGAGGACTTCTGGGCAAGATGGCAGCATAGGCAGACGTGGCTTGCCTCCTCACACAACCACATCAAAATTACAACTAAAACACAAAACAACCATTGTGCATAACTGTCAGAAATCAAGCTGAATGAAGTCTGACCACTACAGAATTAAAGAAATCACATCCATCCATCCAGACAGGTAGGAAGGGTACAGATGCCGAATGGGCTGGTCCCACACCCACGTGTGGTGGGTAAAAATTCAGGAAGGGTATCTTGGGAGCAAGGAGTCCGAGCCTCACACCAGGTCCCCCAGCCCAGGGCTCCAGTGCCAGGAAGAGAAGTCCACAAAACTTCCGGCTGCAAAAACCAATGGGGATTGAGTCAGCAGAAGAAACTGCTGGAGCCCCAATCAGTTCCTTTTAAAGAACCCACACCCACAGACTAATCTACTCAGACTCACTCCCCCTGAGCTCCAGCACCATGTAGCAACTAGAAAGACACCAGTGGTACACAGGGAGGAACTGAAGTGTCTGGCATCAAGGTGAGCAGAGTCCACTGTCCCTTTTTTAAACCCTTGCCACACAGAGCCAACAAGCTGATGCCATATCTGAGACTCCATAAACCTGGCTAACACTGTTTGACCCAACCTGGAGATCCCCAGGGACTCTTCCCCACCAACTTATGGGCCCACCCAAGCTGCTTTTCCATATGAATGGCTGGTCTGGGCTCATGCTTCACAACTTCCTAAATCCTCTCAAACAAGCAGCAGCTGGCTTCAGTGACCCCAGGCCTGGCACTAGCAGCAGCCATCTTAGATTCACAGATTGGCTTTGCCTGGGAATCTCCAAGCCCAGCACAAGTAGCAGCCATCTCAGACTGCTTTATAGCTCATGCAGGGCGGCCCCAGGTGGAAAACAGGTAGGGGCTGACCTTGGCCTGCACCACCCAGGAAATCCCAGGGCCAGTGCACCTAGTGGACAGCTACAGACCACATCAGAGCACCAGCACCTGCCCCTGCACAGCTGATCCTCCACAGGGGGTGGAGGTTCCTGGTTAGTGGCCACAGCCAGTCTTTGTAGCTGACTGGCCTGGGTTAATCCCTCCCACTGATCTGCCAACAGCATCCAAAGCTCAACTACAAGAGGAGGGAGTGCTCAGCCCACACAAAGGGCACACCTTGCGTACCCAGCTTGAGTGGTAGGGGAGGCTGTACCACTGGACCCTACAGGACACCTACTATATTAGGCCACACCACCAAGACATGGAGTCAAAGCAGCTCTACCTAATACATAGAAACAAACACAGGGAGGCTGCCAACATGAGGAGACAAAGAAACATGGCCCAAATGAAAGAACAGAACAGAACTCCAGAAAAAGGACTAAACAAAATAGAGGTAAGCAATCTATCAGATGCAGAGTTCAAAATACTGATTATAAGGATGCTCAAGGAATTTAGTGAGGACTTCAGTGGCATGAAAAAAATCCAGTCAGAAACGAAGGATACACTCGTTGAAATAAAGAACAATGTACAGGAAAACAGTAGTAAGGTGGATAAAGCCGAGAATTAAATCAATGATTTGGAACATAAAGAAGCAAAAAACAACCAATCTAAATAACAAGAAGAAAAAAGAATCCAAAAAACGAGGATAGTTTTTTGGATAGAATCCAAAAAACGAAGCAGCCTTTGGGACAACTTCAAGCATTCCAACACTGGCATCATAAGGGTGCCAGAAGGAGAAGAGCAAGAAATTGGAAATCTATTTTTAAAAATAATGGAAGGAAACTTCCCGAATTTGGTGAAGGAAATAGACATGCAAGTCCAAGAAGAACAGAGAATCCCAAACAAGATGGATGCAAAGAGGCCCACTCCAAGACACATCATAATGAAAATTCCAAAGGTTAAAGAGAAAGAGACAATCTTAAAAGCAGCAAGAGGAAAGTAGTTAGTTACCTACAGGGGAGTTCCCATAAGACTGTCAGCTGATTTCTCTAAAGAAACTTTTCAGGCTAGTAGGGACTGGCAAGAAATATTCTAAGTCATGAACAGCAGGGACCTACAGTCAAGAATGCTCTACCCAACAAAGCTATCATTTAGAATCAGAGGGCAGATAAAGAGCTTCCCAGACAAGAAAAAACTAAAGGAGTTCATTGTTACCAAACCATTATTATATGAAATGATAAAAGGACTTATTTAAGAAAAATAAGATCAAAACTATGAACAACAACATGGCAAAAAAATACAAATCTATGAACAATTGAATCTAAAAAGCAAACCAAGCAACAAGAAGAACAGAGACAGAATCATGGATACAGAGAGCATTTTGATGGTTGCCAGATGGGAAGGAGGTGTGGAGGGAATGGGTGAAGAGGTGAGGAGAATCAGAAGTACAAATAGGTAGTTACAGACTAGCCAAGGGGAAGTAAAGTACAGTACAGGAAATGGAGTAGCCAAGGAACTTATACGCATGACCCACGGACATGAGCAACAGTGGTGGTATTTTCTGAGGGAGTGGGGGGTGCTGGTTAGAGGAGGGGCAAATGGACAAAAATTAGATCTGTAATAGCATAGCCAAAAAAACATAATTTTAAAAAACGGTTAAGATGAAATTTATTTTGTTATGTATGTATTTCACCATGATTTAAAAAACAGAAACACATTGGTAAATAACTTAGGCATTTCATTTTAGACTCCAAAGGGCAGTACACCATTGGTAAGCGACCCAGAACTAAAGCAGCCTGCTCTCAGGGCCAGCAGGCTTGTTTCAAATCATCCCAACTCCTGACTGGATAAAGACAGCCTGTGAGGGCTGGTGCTCCCGGGTGAGGCAGAAGTCAAAGTCAGTCCTCCTGCAGGAAGATAACATCCAGAGCCTCAAATGGTCTATTCCATGTTCCTCTATTATGTCTGATATTCAATGAGAAACAGAAACACAAAAAGAATGGGGCAAAGTCAAGAGAAAAATAACACATTAGAAACCTATCTATGGGCATCCAGATATCTGAGGTATCAGGGCTGGACTTTGAAATAAGTGTAATTAATAGAGTCAACAAATTAGATGACGAGATGGAGAGTTTCAACGAAGAACTGGGAACTATCAAGAAATAATCAAATGAAAGTTCTAAAAATGGTAAAAGAGGACCAGATGTGCAAGACCCGTGCGTTGCTGAGAGAGGAAAGGAGCTGTAAATAAACAGAAATATCTTGTGTTCACGGCTGAGAAGACCCAATGAGGCTCAGGCGTCCGATCTCCCCAGATGGATTTATAAATTCAATGCAATATTTTTTTGTAGAACTTGACAAGCTGATTCTAAAATGTATGTGGAAATACGAAAGACCTGGAACAACCAAACATTTTGAGAAGAGAGAGTAATTTGGGGAACTTACACTACCTTATTTTAAGACTTGTAAAGACAGTGTAGGATTGAAGTAAAGATAGACGTAGGGAGCGATGGAGCAAAAGGTCGAGCCCAGAAGGAAAATTAGTGAATAAAGGATATTATTTTCTTTTTAAAAAAAATTTTATTATTCAATTACAGTTGTCTGCATTTTCTCCCCATCCCTCTACCCCACTCCAGCCGAACCCACCTCCCTAAGGATATTATTTTCAACAAAGAATGCTGGAACACTTGGATAACCATATGCAAAAAAAAAAAAAAAATTAAAAAAAATCCCACTTTGCTTTAACCTTACACTGTATACAAAAATTAACTTGAATTGTATAATAGATTTAAATGGGAAAACTAAAACTCTAAAGCTTCTAGAAGAAAAATATTAGTGGTCTTGAGTTTGGTAAAGATTTCTAAATATGTCAGAAAAAATGAAATAGAAAAGAAGAAATCTATAAATTGTATTTCATCAAGATTAAAGCTCTTCGAAAGGCAGTGTTCTGTCCAGCGGTATCTTAGAAAGTTCAGGTGCCCAACGGCCCAGCAATTCTATGTCTAGAAGAGAGTCCACGCGTGCAAAGACTTGCCTGTGAATAATCACGGCAGCGATATTCATGTGCCCAGCAACACGTTCCCAAGGGAAAGAAGCCAGGTAGAAAAGAATATACACTGGTGTTTCTGTTTTTATGAAATTGCTGGAAAAGGTAAAAATACGGATGGAGCAGAGATACCAGTGACTGGCCGGGGCCCGTGTCGGGGTGGGGAAGGAGCTCTGAGACTGGACCGCGGTCATGGCTTGAAAACTCTACTATGCACCGGAAATTACTGACCTGCACACTTGCGGCGAGTGAATTGTACAGTATGTAAATTATACTTTAATAGAACTGTTCAGAGTGGGAGGAAAACACAGTGTTACGAACATTAAAAGGCAAGCCACGGACCAGGAGAAAATTTGCAATATATATATAAAAGAAAAGACTTGTATCTAGAATATATTAAACACTATTACCACTTTATAATAACACAACTGAACTTTAAGAATGGGCAAAATATTTATTCAGACACTTCACCATAGAAGGTACACGGTTGTCAAATAAGCACATGACACGATGCTCAGCAACACCAGTCGTTCGGGAAATGCCAATGAGAACCACAGCGAGATTCCACCACACAACCCCCCACCCCGAGTGACTGACATTAAAAACGCTGGTCCCGCCAAGTGTGGTGAGGGTGTGGCGCAGGTGGAGCTTTCCTGTGCTGTTGGTGGGCACACGAATGGGTACTTATTTTGGACAACGATGTGTCCATGTCTTAAGAACTGAAGCACACAACTACCATACAATCCAGCCATTCTACTGCGAAGGATTTATCAGCAGACACGAAAGCGTGTGTCTGCACAAAGTCCCGTACACGACTATTCGTATTAACATTATTTGTAGTCGCCGGCAGCTGTAAAAATCTAAAGGCCAGCAATGAATAAACCCATTGGATCATCTCCACACAACAGAATACTTCTCATACTATAAAGGCATACACTATTGATAAAGGGGGATGATGGCTGTTCATACAACAACACAGATGAATCTCAAAATCATCATGCTGAGTTAAAACCAAGCCAGACCAAAAATAAACATGTCCTGTATGATTCCATTTATATACAATTCTAGAAAATGTAAATTTCTCTGTAATGACAGGAAACCGACCGGTTATTGCCTGGGAGAGGGAGGGCACAGACAAGGGCAGGCGGGAACTGTGGGGCATGGCTGAGCTCATTACACAGGGCAAGGGGAAGGAGGTTCACAGGTGTGAGTACGAGAAACAGAGTTTAGTCTCGTATTATTATTTATTAATTAATCATTGTACTTATTGTTATTAACCTACTTTTGCCCACCCCTGTGTTCATTATGATGAGGGATTCGCAGGTGTATACACACGTCAGGCCTGATCGACCTGCCCACTTGGAATACACGCAGTTCTTTATCCATCAGCTATGATCCAATACAGCTGTGTAAAATGGCAAAGCTCATTTTAAAACACAGTGACTAAAATCAAGAACTAACTAATTGGGTTTAGACACAGCCAAAGGGAAGACTGCGGAACTGTAAGGTAGACCAGAATGAAATATCCCAGATCAAAGTATGACAAAAAATACAGAATGGAAAATACGGGAAAGACCTTAGGAGACACGTGAGTCGTGGTGAAAAGGGCCAATGTAGTAAGTACTTGGCATCCAGGAAGGAGAGGAAAGAAGGTAGAAGAGTAGGCAGAAGCAGTATTTAAAAACGTAATGGTAAGAAATTTTCTGAAAAGAACATACAGGAGATAACATGTCAAAGCTTCAAGCAGAGCTAGGAAAACCACCCTGAGTATGTCAGTGTAAACCCCTGAAAGCCGGAGACAAAGCCAAATCTTAGAAGCAGACGGATAAGATGCCAGCTATTTTCAAAGGACAGAAGTAAGACTGATAACTGACTTCTCAAAAGCAGATCTTGAGATCAGTAAGATTTGATTTCAAATCCTGAAAAGTGCTGGAAGAAAATAACGGCCAACCTCAAATTCCACTGAAAATATTCTCCAGGTAATGAAAGGGCATTTTCAGCAAAAAGCGAGATAATTCGTTACCAGCAGACGTACCCTGAAGCAAATACTGGAGGAGTTTTTCAGGCAGAAGGAAAATGACCCCGAGAGGCAGGAAGAAAAGAAGAGCAAAAGAAAATGTAAATATTAAGGAAAATTAAATTATTATCGGTTCTATAAAACAATAAAAATATCTTTTAAGGTTTAAAATAGAGAACCTGGAAATGGTAACAGCATAAAGGTGGGAGGGAAGTAATTCAAATTAAGTGTCCTGTGGGCAGGGCTGGGGTGGTGGGGAGGGGGGGGGGAAAGGCAGAAAACTGTACTTGAACAACAATAAAAAAATGTTTAAAAAAAACCCAGATTAAGTGTCCTAAGGCCCTAATAACTCTGGAAAGTGACAAAATTAATTTACATTAGACTTGATTATGTCAAGGACGGGATTTTAAGCTGATTGCTAAAGCTAACAAGGTAATAGAGAAAGGAAAGGAAAGTGAAATGAAATAAGTATTTAATTAACACAAAAGAAGAGTCAGATGGGACACAGACAAAAAACACAAGTTGGCAGATTTAGACCCAATTGCATAAACAATTACATTACATGTAAATGAGCTAAATATTCCAATGAAAATGAAATGTTCCAATGCAAACCCAACAAATACTGTTGAGTTAGATTTTAACAAATATGCTATTTACAAGAGACAAAGCTCAGCTATGAAAAGGGGGAACAAAAGGACATGCCCCCCGAAAGAAAGTGCTGACGACAACAGCGGTCGAATGGTTGCGTCAGGGTCAGAAAAAGTGAGCTTTAAAGCGAAATACTAGCTAGGTGTAATGAGATACACTTCTTGATGACACAGGTTAAATCTACTAGGAAAGTGTAATAATCACATATTTTATGCACCCAATTGTGAAGCCTCAAACTACATAAAGCAAAAATAAATAGATGTGCATGGGGAAATGGACGAACTCACAATCATCGTTGGGGGATCTGAACAAACGACTCTCACTAACATTGAGAACGAGCAGACCAAAACGTCAGTGAGGACGGAGAGTGTTTGGTTAACGGAGTTAACAAACTTGACCTCACTGACCTACAAAATACACGGAGCCTGCAACTTCAGAACACACGTCCTTTTCACGCGCACGCGGGACGTGTACCAAAGCGACCCGTACTTATGCCTCAACGCAGGTCTCAAAAAGTCCATAACATTGAAATTCCTCACTATATTGGGCTTAAGCTAAAAACAATAAAAATTGGGTTTTTTTAAAGAAAATTTCTGAATTTTGGAAATTATAAAGTATTCTTCTAAGTGTCCTGGGCTCAAAATTAAAATAATCATGAAAATGTTAAGACATTCTAAATAAAATGATAATGAAAACACAATATAGTAAAACCTATAGTTAGGCTGAGAGGAAACGTACAGCCTTAAGTGAGGAAAAGTTTAAAATGAAGAAAGATTGAAAATATTAATGTAAGATTAAAAGGAACAGCATATTTCTCTTTTAAAGAAATGTAAAAGAAAAGAAATAAGAGTAGAATTAATGGAAACATAAAACAAATTTAGAATAGAGAGGATCGATAAAGTCAAGTTTTTAAGGACTAATAAAATGATATACCCTTAGAAAGCCTGATTTTTAGAAGAGAGCAAGATAAGACACAAATAATTAACATCAGAAATGAAAAGGGGATACCATTACAGCTGCTCTTGTGAAGAAATTATGAAAAGATCTATATACTGATAGGGTTGAAAATATAGATGAAATGGAAGAATCGCTAAACACAACTTACCAAAACTGTCACAAGAAGAGACAGAAAATCTGAAAGTTCTTACATCCGTTAAAGAAATTCTATCTATACCTACAATCCTTCCCAGAAAGAAAACTCCTGGCCGACATATTTTCACTGAATAATTCTTCCAAACGTGTGAGGGACAAATATTACCAATCTTACACAAAGTCTTCCAGAAGCCAGGAGCCAGCGGAATCCGCACACCAAAACTTGGTTAGGAAAAGCATACGAAAGGCAAATCTCTTTCAGGAACACACCGATCTCTTTCATGGACATCTGCTCCTAAATCAATGATTAGTTAACCAAATCCAGAAATCCAGAATGATACAGATGATGTATGATGCCCCATACATCATCACCAAGTTGGATTTTTCAGGGAAGGCAAGGTTGGCTTTAAAAAAATCAACATAATTTCCCGCACTAACAGAATAGCAAGAGGATAAAAATCGTGTGATCACCTTAATAAATGCAGAAAAAGCAACTGATAAAATTCAACATCTGCTTGCAATTTTAAAAATGTCTTAGCACACCAGGAAGAAATGGAAACTTCCTTACTGTGATAAAGTGTACAAGAAACATACAGGAAGCACCATAATTAATGACGAATGTTAAAGACGCCTAAGTTATAAGATGAGACAAGGACACCCCCTCTCCCCCCTTCTCTCCCACATTGCACTGGAGGCACTAGCCAGTGCAGTGAGGCCAGTAGATGCAATGAAAAGTAGAATTGGAAGGGAGGAGGAAAACCGTCATTCTTCGCAGATAACACGATTGTGTCTGGAGAAAATCCACAAGAATCTATCGATGAGCCACAGGAACTAAATAACTGAATTAGCAAGGCCACTTGCTACAAGGTCGATATTTGTATATACCAGTAAAAATTTTAAATGAAAACTTAAAAAGTGGTAACATTTATAATATAATAATATTGAAATGTCTAGGGATAAAGTTAACAAAAGATGAATAAAATTTCTATGCTAAAATCTATTAAACATTATCGAGAGAAATTAAGGGTGGCCCAGCTAAACAGAGACAGATTATGTTTACGGAGAGACTCAATGCTACCAAGGTGTCAATGTCTCCAGAACTGACCTATAGATTCAATAAGATTTCTCTTAAACCTCAGTAGGTTTTTGTTGACAGTGATAGGCTAGTTCTAAATGTTATATTAAAAGGCAAAGGGTGAGAAATAGCCTCCAAGAAAAAATCTTGAAGAAGAAAAATAACCTGATCTTGTGCTGTTCTTTATACGCATTCGCTTTCTGAAAGTTTATCAAAGTGGTCACTTGTGTGCTTGTTTTTTGTTTTTTGTTTTTTTTTGTATGTCAGACTTCAGTAAAAACTTCTTTCCTAAGAAATGACACCCACACACCGAAAACCAGCTGAGGTCCCGAGTTGTGTGTGGAAACGGCACCTGTGTGTACAATGCCTGTGAGGACGATCCGACTGTCTGTACATGTCTTCCTTCGAAATCAATAGACTGTTTCTTAAAGCAGTTTTAGGTTCAAGGCAAAATGGAGCGGGAAATACAGAGAGTTCCCCCATACCACTGCCCCGACCTTCCCGCCATCAACACTTGGCCTCAACATGGCACGTTTGCCAGCCTCGGCCCCACGCTGTCACCTGGAGTCCACCGTTTACAGTAGGCTCGCTCTCGGTGTTGTGCTTCTACGACGGTGACCGACGTGTGGTGACGCCTACCCACCACCACAGCATCACACAGAGCCGTTTCCCGGTCCCAAAACTGTCCGCGCCCCACCTGTTCACCGCGCCCTCCCCTGGCCACCACTGACCTTCCTTTCCTAACTGTGCTAAAATCATAGAACGAAACTCACCATCTTAACCATGGCTCAACGTGCGGCCCGGTGGCATTCGGTGCATTCACGCCGTCCATCCCAGAGATCTTTTCACCTTGCCAAGCCGAAACTGTACCCGTGAGACCTAAAACTCCCCATTATTCCCTCCCCGGCAGCCACTGTCCTGCCTTCTGTCTCCGTGAATCTGACCCTGCAAGCCCCTCGCGCAAGGGGAACCATAGAGTACGTGTCCGTCAGTGTCTGGCTTATGTCACTAAGCATAACGTCCTAGAGCTTCATCCGTACTGTATCCGGTGTCAAAATTTCCTTCCTTCTAAGAGTGAATGATGGTCCATTGTACGAGTATAAACCACACTCTTTCTGTCGCTGGACAGACACTCGCTTCCAAGGTTAGGCTGTTGTGCATGATGCTGCTGTGAACGTGGGTGTGCAGCTATTTCTTTGAGATCCTGACTTTTTGTTCCTTTGGGACACAGCCAGTGGTGGAATTGCCGAGAAATCACCGCGCCGCTCTCCACAGCGGCCGCCCTGTCTCCCGTTCCCACCAACAGTGCGTGACGGTCCCAATTTCCTCGCCCACAGTTATTATTTTCTGGGTTTCTTCATAGTAGCCACCCTGATGGGTGTTGGGTGTTATCTTAGGGCGGCTCTGATTTGCTTTTTCCTGATGACGAATGATGTTGTGCATCTTCCATGTATCTATTGGCTACCTGTCTATCTTTGGAGAAATGTCTATTCAGATCTAAAGAAAGATTGTTTCTCTACGACAACACTCTGACACCAAAGGTGTGGGAGCTTTTTTGCCCATATCAAACAATTCTGCAACTCTCTGGCTACCAGCTGATTGTCCTATCATTTAATTCAGTTCTGACACTAACCTCCCAGAGTTAGTGGCAGACCCCACCGGTTAAGGCTTGGTCCCACGAGGCTACTCTCCCTTCAGATGCCAGTCGTAAGCAACGGGGCCTCAGGGGACACACTCTTCTGTCTGGCGTGGAGACAAAAGCAAGTGCTCCCCAAACCCACCCTCCCCACCCTTAGGCTCCATGATTCACCGGAACAGCTCACAAGACTCAGGGAAACATCCGCTGGTTCCTTACTGAGGGTACTGTGAAGGATGCAGATGAACACCCAGAGGGAGAGGCACCTGGACAAGGTCTGGAAGGGTCCTGAGTGCAGGAGCTTCTGACCCCAAGGAGTTGGGGTGCCTCACCCCAACCCCGGTTCCTGGATGTATTCCACTCACAAGCTTTCTGAACCCTGCCGTTTAGGGGTTTTGGAGGTTCCGTTATCAAGGCAAGATTGATTAAATTATTGGCCACTGATGACTAACTGCTTCTCCAGACCTTCTTCCCAACCTGCAGGTGGGGGGTGGAGCTGAAGGTTTGGTTCCTCTGGTCACCGGCCCCCACCCTGCAGCTGTCAAGCCCCCCTCACTCACCCCAGTAGTGTAAAAAAGACACTGTATCCTTCTGCAGAGTACAAGGTCTTTGAAACTCTTCTGTCAGGACCCGGGATGAAGACCAAGGTTAAAATATTTCTTAGCATATCACGACATCGCCAAGTCCTTTGCCCATTTTTAATCAAGTTGTTTATTTTGTTGTGGTTGAGTTGTAGGAGTTCTTTATACATTCTTGCTGTTAACACCTTATCAGATGTATGGATTGCAAATATTTCCTGGCTTTTACTCCGTTGATTGTGTCCTTTGATGCACAGAAGTTTTTAATTTTGATACAGTCCAATTCACTTACGTTTTCTTTTATTACCTGTGATTTTAGTGTCATATCCAAGAAATTAATGCCAAATACAATGCCGTGAAAGCTTTCTTCAAATAATTTTATAATTTTAGCTCTTACATTTATTTATTTTTGTAAAGATTTTATTTATTTTATTTTTAGAGAGGGGGAAGAGAGGGAGAAAGGGAGGGAAACATCAATGTGTGGCTGCCTCTCACGTGCCCCCAACCGGGGACCTGGGCTGCAACCCGGGCATGTGCCCTGACTGGGAATCGAACCGATGACCCTTTGGTTCGCAGGCGTGTGCTCAATCCACTGAGCCACACCAGCCAGGACAGCTCTTACATTTAGACTTTTAATCCACTTTGAGCTAATTTTTGAATATGGTGTAAAGTAAGGTTCCAACTTCATTCTTTTGCATGTGAATATCCAGTTTTCCCAGCACCATTTGTTGGAAAAAACTGTCTTTTCCCCATTGAGTGGTCGTGACATCCTTGTCAAATGTCGTTTGACATATGGGTGAGGGTTTATTTCTGGACTCTATTCCCTTCCATTGGTCCGCATGTCTGTCTTTCTGCCAGTACCACATTATTTTGATATCACAGCTTTACAGTAACTTTTGATATCAGGTGGCATGAGATCTCCAACTTTGCCCTCCAATCACTGATTTTATTTATGGTCTCCATGGTTTCTCCTTCTCCAGAATGTCATATAGTTGGAATCATACAGTATATATGCAGTCTTTTCATATTGGCTTCCTGCTTTTAAAGTATATTTTATTGATTATGTTATTATAGTTGTCCCAATTTTTACCCCTTTTCTCCCCTCTGCCCAGTATCGCCTTCCCTCTAGCAATCCCCTCCTTAGTTCATGTCCATGGGTCGTACATATAAGTTCTTGGGCTTCTCCATTTCCTATGCTATTCTTAACCTCCCCCTGTCTATTTTGTACCTACCAATTGCGCTTTTTAATCCCTGCACCTTTTCCCCCAATCTCCCCCTCCCCCCTCCCAGCCGATAACCCTCCATGTGATCTCCATTTCTGTGATTCTGTTCCAGTTCTAGTTGTTTGCTTAGTTTGTTTTTGTTTTTGTTTTTTTAGGTTTGGCTTTTGATAGTTGTGAGTTTGTTGTCATTTTAGTGTTCATAGTTTTGATCTTCTTCTTTTTCTTAGATAAGCCCCTTTAACATTTCATATAATAAGGGCTTGGTGATGATGAACTCCTTTAACTTGACCTTATGTGGGAAGCACTTTATTTGCCCTCCCATTCTAAATTACAGCTTTGCTGGATAGAGTAATCTAGGCTGTAGGTCCTTGCTTTTCATCACTTTAAATACTTCTTGCCAGTCACTTCTTGCCTGCAAAGTTTCTTTTGAGAAATCAAAGCTTATAGTCCTATAGGAACTCCTTTGTAGGTAACTTCTGCTTCTCTCTTGCTGCTTTTAAGATTCTCTCTTTATCTTTAACCTTTGGAATTTTAATTATGTTGTGTCTTGGTGTGGTCCTCTTTGGGTCCAACTTGTTTGGGACTCTGTGCTTCCTAGCTTGTATATCTCTTTCCTTTGCCAAATTCGGGAAGTTTTCTTTCATTCTGTTTTCAATTTCTTGTTCTTCCTCTTCTTCTGGCATCAGATGTTGATATGCTTGGAGCTGTCCCGGGGTCTTCTTATACTATCCTCGATTGTTTTGTTTAAGTTCTTATTTCTTCTTTCTGTTCTGGTTGAATGTTTATTTCTTCCTTATGTTCCAAATTGTTTATTTGAATCCTGGATTCCTTCTCTTCACTGTTGTTTCCCTGTAGATTTTTTTTAAAATTTCACTTAGTCTAAACTTCATTTCTTCCTTTATGCTGTGGCCGTACTCAGTGAGTTCTCTGAGCATCCTGATCACCAGTGTTTTGAACTCTGCAGCTGATAGGTTGGTTGTCTCTATTTCATCTAGGTATTTTTCTGGGGTTTTGTTCTGTTCTTTCATTTGGGCCATATTTCCTTGTCTCCTCAATTTGGTAGCCCCCTTGGGTTTGTTTCTGTGTCTTAGGTAGAGCTGCTTTGACTCCCTGTAAAAGGCACCTGTAAATTGTGTAGGTGGAGCCTTAGATGCTCACCAGGGTGGGGCAATCTGCTTCACTGCTCTTTAGCTCTGTGTGGGGGAAGGGCTTGGAGAGGGGACTGGCTGCTGCCTGGCTCCTGGGGGCTTTGTCCGGCACTCGCCCCATTTCCAGTCACTTCACCCACTCCCCGTGTGTGATTGGTGTCCCTCCAGCTGTTGCCCTGGTGTTGAATCCTGGAGTGGGTGGTTTTGCATATGTTTTAAGACCATGTGGGCCCTTTAAGTGGAGTTTCCTGAAAATCTGGCAGTTTCTTCTGCTGCCCAAACCCCCACTGGTTTTTACAGCCAGAAGTTGTGGGCTGTATCTTCCCAGCGCTGGAACCCTGGGCTGTGCGCTCTGGCCTGGGGCTGGGATGGCTCTCTTCCAATGTTATCCCTCCCAGTGTTCATCCACCACATGTGAATGTGGGACTGCCTGTGCCCATTCCGCCGCCACTGCCTGTCTGTGCTACACTGCATCTCCTCACCTCTCCGCCCCTCCTACCTGTCTGGATGAATGTGGCTTCTTTAAAGCCTTGGTTGTCGGACTTACATACAGTTTGATGTTCTGACAGTTCTGGGTGCTATTTGTTTTGAGATTAGTTGTAATTCTTTTTATGGTTGCACGAGGAGATGACATGTGCCTACCTACGCCTCCATCTTGACCAGAAGTCTCCATATTGGCTTCCTTAACTTAGCAATGCACATTTAAGTTTCCTCCATGTCTTTTCATGGCTTGATAGCTTGTTCCAGCTTAATGCTGAACAATATTCCATCATCTAGAGGTACTGAGGGACATTTTGGTTGCTCCCAAGTTTTGGCAGTTATGAATAAAGCTACTACACCACAGACATTTGAAGTGGTTATTGATAGAGTTGGATTAATATCTACTGTATTTGTTACTGTTTTCATTGTCCTCATTCTTTATTCCTATTTTGTCTTGTACTATTTTTTGGTCTTCCATGGTTTTATTTGAGCATTTTATTTAATTCTATTTTCTCTCCCTTTTAGCATATAAATTATTTTTCTCTTTTTAACTTTAGAACTAATCAGAGTCCACTTTCAAATAACACTATACCACTACACAGGTAGTGCAAACACCTAATTCCTGCCTCCATCCCTTCATTTCTGGCTTCCATTTCATTTATCCATAAGCTATAATCATCATATACATTGTTGCTATTACTATTTTTAAAAAATCTGTTAGACCACTTAAAAATTAGAGGAGTTAAAGTTTTTATTTTACTATCACTCATTTTTTTCTCTAGTGCTTTTTCTTTATGTAGATCCATATTTCTGGTCTATGTCACTTTTCTTCTCTCTAAAGAACTGCTTCCAACATTTTTTTATAAAGTAGATTTATAAAAAATGGTGACAAATTCCCTCAATTTTTGTTTGTCCTTATTTCTCCTTCACTTCTAAAAGATAATTTCCAAGTTGGTGTGTGTGGGGGGGTTTTCTCTCAACACTTTAAATATTTCATTTCACTAGCTTCTTGCTTGAAAGGTTTCTGAGCAGTTGGATGTAATTCTTAACTTTATTCCTCTCTAAGTAAGACACTTTCTTCCCTCTGGCTGCTTTCAAGATTTTTTCTTTGTCTTTGACTTTCTGAAGTGTAAGGTAATGTGTCTAGGTGTAATTGGGGGACATTTATTTTGCTTGGTGTTCCCTGGGGTCCCCGACTCTGCAGCCTGGTGTCACATGGCATTAATTTAGAGAGATTCTCGGTCATTATTGCTTCCCACCTGTCTCCTGTCTGTCTTCTCCTCAGGTACGCCCACTACATATACAAGCATTGCATCTTTTGTCCTTAGCTCACAATTCTTAGATGACCTGTTCTATTGTTTCGGGTTGTTTATTTGCATTTTAGTTTGGGCAGTTTCCGTTGACATGTCTTCAAGCTCATCCATTCTCTCCTCAGCTGTGTCCACTCCACTGATGAGCCCATGAGAGGGCTTCTTCATTTCTGCTGCAGGGCTTTCGATTTGTAGCATTTCTGTTTGATTCTTTCCGGGAATGTCCACGTCTTTGCTTATATTACCCATCGGTCCTTGAATGTTGTCTAATTTTCCTTTGTCATCCCGTAGCATATTAACCACAGTTAGTTTAAATTCCCAATGTCGTAATTCCAACGTCTCTGCCAGGTCTGAGTCTGGCTGGGTGCTTGTTCTGTCTCTTGTGTTCCTATCACTTAGTACGACTTCTGATTGTTTTTGTTGTTGAAAGCTGGGCACGGTGTACTGAATAAAAGGAACTGTGGTCAATAGAACTTTAGTGATGTGGTGGTAAGGGGTGGGGTGAGGAGAAGCGACCTATAGTCTTAGGATTAGTCCTGTCTTTTTGGAACATTAAGAGGTTGGAAACCAAGTAAATGTCCATCAAGAGGGGACGGATTAAATACACCATGAAACGTGTTCCATCGGAGACCTACCCAGACACAGCAGTGACTAAGGAACATGTTAATGCCCCACTATGGACTGTTCTCCAAAACATAGTGCTAAATGGGAGAGAAACCCACCAAAATAAAACAAAGCAAAGGGAAAGGATGCACCTAGTTCACTGCCCTTTGCGTAAAAAAAAAGGGAGGGATGACATGAACATATTTTTTCATGGGTGCCTGATGTACCTCTGGGAAGATAAACAAGACACAGATGACACTGGCTACCTTTGCAGAGGGGAGCAGGGTTCTGGGGACAGTGGTGCCAGGGAGGGTCTCAGGGTATGTTTTCCACTTTTTGATTTTACATTATGGAAACACATTGCCTTAGGGAATGAATGAATGAGTGAATGAATGAATGAAATCTAAAAGGAAGGAAGGAAGGAAACCCGTTCTCCTGCAGCTTGGAGGATGAGGAGCTTGTGCATGGAGAGATTTGCACAGTGTGGAATACCTATGCCACTGGGCCAAGGCACTCGTCATGTAGAGTATTGCTCCCAATGCCTCTGGAAGGTAGGTAGTTTATGCCCAGGTCACAGATGAGGAAGCTGGGTCTCGGGGAGAGAAGAAACTTGCCTGAGACTGGCTGCCCCTGTTCTGAGCCGGCCTGGAGCCCAGGTGTAACTCTGGCTGATGCAGCTCATTCCCCCATGGGGAGTAGACAAGGCAGCTTCACTTCCTGTATCACAGTGAAGAGAGCAGATCAGAACTGCCAGATCTCCAGCGCAGACCCAAGTGGCTCCAGGGCGGGGGGAGGGGAGCCAAGTCCACTGTGCAGTCAGAACACCCATAACTTCCCGTTCACCCACACCTTCATGTTCATCCACTACCCGGGCAGAATCATGTGCCTCCTTCCCCAGAGACTTTAGCTGCTGCATTAATCCCAGTGTTCTCACTTCCTTCACCTCTGAAAACGAGATCCAATTTAATTTAGGGAGGAAAAAATTCACAAAAGCCATAACACTCAGTTTATCCCTTGAAATGCAATCAGCTGAAGGAAAGAATTAATTTTTAATTCCATCTTAATTGCTCAGAGAAGTAATTTAGCCCTGGCCAGTGTGGCTCAGTGGATTGGGTGCTGGCCTGAGAACCGGGGGGTCACCAGTTCAGTTCCCAGACCGGGCATGTGCCTGGGTTGCAGGCTGGGTCCCCAGTTAGGAGCTTACAAGAGGCAACCACACATTGATGTTTCTCTCCCTCTCTTTCTTCCTCCCTTCCCCTCTGTCTGAAAATGAATAAATAAAATCTTTAAAAAATAGAATTTATCGGCACAGCCTGGCCCTGGGATGCCGTCCTGACCGCTGCCTGCTGCGTGGGCCTGAACTCCCTCCAGGCACTGACTGGTGCGGACAGCCCTCGGGGCAGGCTGGTGCTCCTGCACAGGTGTCCCTTGCTGAGAGAATCATGAACTACAGAAATCCATGTGTTATCTTTTCTCCTGCCACCTCTCAGATTGCTTTAATAAAGCCATGAGATTTTTTAAATTAAAAAAATATTTATTTAATTTTAGAGAGAGGGGAAGGGAGGGAGAAAGAGAGGGCAAGAAACATCAATTGGTTGCCTCTTGCACATGCCCCGACTGGGACCAAACACACAACCCAGGCATGTGCCCGGACCAGGAATTGAACCTGTGACCCTTGGCTTTGCGGGATGATGCCCAAACAACTGAGCCGCACCAGTCAGGGTAAAGCCATGAGACTTATTCCTAGAAAGGCGCGATGGAGGGGTCAACAGACTCTGGGCTGAGGAGATGGGGGCTGTGTCTTCCTCACTGTTCCCTTTTGTTAAGCAAATGTTAATTAAACACCTACTATGCGCCAGGATCTTGTGAGAGCTGGGGGCCCAACAGAACAGGTCCCAGCACTCCTGGAGCTGATATTCTAGGGAAAGGAGACCCAGACAGTCAACCAAATGCAAACAAATATGATCGTCTCAACTGGTAAAAAGTACTACGTGGTAAGTAAAACGAGGCCGTGGGTTGGAGAGTGATGGGCGAGGGTCTGCAGCAGCAGACAGGGCGTCAGAGAAAAATCTTCCAGAAGCAGGTGTTGGGGGCTGGGGGCTGGGTGGAGCAGCCAAGCAGGGGAGCCTAGAAGTGAAAAGGCCCTCAGGCAGGGACAAGACCATGTGCTCAGAGTAGAAAGGTCTCTTTGGAGTGGCTGAGCTGGGCAAGGGGAGGGGGTTGACGGCTTGTCCCAGGGAAAGCCACTGGACGCAGGCATGCACACACACAGTAGGTGCTCAGTAAGTGCTTCCTGCAGAAACAGCACCCGCTGCTCCCACGGGAACAGATTTGTTGCCGGTTCGTCCCTTCCCTGCTGCCAGGGAAATCCGGGTGCCCATCGATGTCCAGGAAGCCGCCTCACTGACACTGTTGTGATGTGTTAACAACTCTTAATGAGGATCCTAATGAGTCACTAAAAATGGCATCATTAGGTTGAGAACAGAACAGTCTACCCGAACAATGTCCAAAACAACTCGGCAATTAGTCAGGGGGCAGACGCCGCCCTAGCCAGCCTGTGCTGGGCAGCCGCTCCCTGCAAACAAGCGGGGAGCCGGGAGCCCTTGGGTCCGCTTGGCTCTCCCTGGGCTGTGAGTCCCCAGCCCCCAGTGCAGTCATGGACCATTTTGTTTCTACCACATGAAGCTGTTAGTCTAAGAACTGAGAAAAATGCAAAAAAAAAAAAAAAAAAAAAAAAGAGAGAGAGAGAGAGAGAGAGACTATACAGGGATAAGGGCTACAGCCTACATCCGACACCCGAAGTTTTATCTGGCCTACGTGGCAGTTACAAAAAATTTAAATCACTTGCCTACTTTAAATTATTGGGAGAGTTTCCATTAAAATGTGGATGTTCAGCTTTGCCTGAAAAGCCTGGAGCTCTGGCGGCCCTGGGTCCCCGTGCTGCACTGAGGTGGGTAATGGCGGCCCCTTAGAGCTCCATTCTCTTTGCTGCAGTCCCCCGCCGGCCCCCAAGGTATCCCCACCCTGAGGCCAAGGGTCAGGTGCCATTTATCAGTAAGTTTTCCCGGTTGGTTTTCCCTTTGAAGAGTTAAGAAGAAAGGAATATAGTTCTCAAATCTCCTCTGTATCAAAAGTAGGCAAACAAACCACAGATCAAGACAGAGAAGAGGAAGGAGAGACTATTTCTTGAGGAGATGGAGTCAATTCTCACATGTTTAATATGCTAACAGAGAATCCACTGAGATACAGGGGAAAGCAGCCCCAGAGGACCCGCCACACCCAGGGCTGGCCCCCTGAGGGGACTGTTGCTGCAGCGTGGCAGCCCTCGGAACTGAGTTTCCACTACTGGGACATTAAATGTGTGACTTGCCTTGAGTTGGCTGCAATATTATGAGTATCGTGAGTTATATATTCTTAGTGGAACTGAGAGCCACCATTTTTCATTTGAATATGAATCTCACACTCCATCAGGAGGTCCTGCCTGACCCCTCCTGTGGGTCCAGCTATGGAATCCACTGAAGACATTTATAGCCAGCCCCTGCCCAGGGAGAGCTGACCTCTGACCAGGGCCTCACGTAAGGACAGCTGGGGAGATGGCGTGTGCAAAAGACCTTTTGAAGGTGCCCAGAAAATGGGCTTGCTGGGTTACATGTTGCTTGAAGCTTGTAAAAATAGGTAGGGCTCAGATGGTTGGAGCACCATCCCAGGTGCCAAAAGGTCTCAGGTTTGATTCGCAGTCAAGGCACGTACCTGGGTTGCAGGTTCGATCCCTAGTCATGGTGGGTACAGGAGGCAACCGATTGATGTTTCTTTTTCATGTTGATGTTTCTATCTCTCTCTCTTTCTCTCTCTCAAATCGACAAACATATCCTCAGGCGAGGGTTTATTTAAAAAATAGGTAAGGGGTGCTCTTGGGAAAGAAGTCAAACAATACAGAAAGGGTTACCGTGAAAAGCAAGTCTTCACTCACCCAGACCCCTGGGCTCTTGGTGTCTCTTCCCAGAGGCCTCTGCTCTCCCATGGAGCTAGAATCTGACATGGAAATCGATGTCATGTTACTATTGATTATGTTCTGTTAGAAAAGAGTTTGATTAAAGGGTATAATCAAATCACACTTAAGAATTCTACTGAAAGATTATTTTTATAATGAGAAAAAAATTATGGTCCCCCCCAAAATACGCCCTAATCCCTGGTACCTGTGAGTGTGACCTTATGTGGAAAGGAAAGCTGTCTGCAGATGTATAATAGCTACGGATGTGGAGATCGGGGAATTAGCCCGGATTATCCAGATTTGGCCCTAAATCTAATGAAACTATGTTTATGAAATAGACTCAGGGACGAGGAGGAGGCAATGTGGTCCTGGAGGCAGAGGTTGGATTGATGGAGCCACAGCCGAGGAGGGCTGGTGGCCACCTCGCTGGCGACCCGCTGGGAAAGCAATGGAGTCTCCCCGGACCTCGGGACGAGCGCGGCCCTGCTGACCCCCGGACTTCAGACTTTCAGCTTCCAGAACAGCAAAACGAAATCCCCAGTTTGTGATCATTTGTCACGGCGGCCACGGGAAACTAATCCAGTTTCCACCCATCTCTCCGTGTTTCTCCCCTTCATTTTCATGCTCAGTTACCTCTCCGGCTTTTTTCACTTAAGTGGTGCTTGACAATCTCACAAACGACTCCGACGGTCTTCTTTCTGCTCAGGTCGCATTCCACCCCCGCGGAGGTACCGCTGCTTGGCCTCGCCCCTCCCTTACTGATGACACTGAGGTGGTCCCCAATCTCTAACCACCACCATCAGTGCAGCGAAGGGCATTGGTTTCCCCACAGCAGCGTGTGCGCATGCGCGCGAACGCCGGCGAGACCGGTTCCCACAGGCGAAACTGCATCCAAGAGCACGTGCCTTCGCCAGTATCCCGGGTATTACCAGATTGCCCTCCAAGGAGGCTGCACCAGAGATTCCTTTTTTAAAGTGCATTTTTATCATTCTAAAAGTAATCTTTTAGAAGAATTCTTAAGTGTGATTTGATTACACCCTGTAACCGAAATCTTTTCTATCAGAGCATAGTCAAGGGGGGAAAGAACATCAATTCCCTGAAATTTTTTCTGGCTGGGTTGGCTCCCTTCTGTTAAACGAGAGTGCTCGAGTTCGGTGTCATCCGTCCTCTCCATGGCCGCTGCCTGGGGCTCCGAGGCAGGGCACAAGTAGGAGGCTCTTTGAGCCTGGATGGGGGTCTGAAAGGCCCTCTCCCCTCCGGTGATTGACTTATCCACGCCACAGTCCGCCCCACTCCCCACGCTCCCTCTGGGAGGACAGAAAGAAGGCAAACAGGAAGTCACTTTTGTGTCCCCAGACCAGCTTTTGGCTCAGAGGACAGTTCAGGGGCTGGCCCCCTGAGGCGCCGCCCAACCCCCCCCCCCCCCCCCCCCCCCCCCCCCCCCCCCCCGGTGCAGACAGAGGGACCTCTCTCCTCTTGGCCTGGATCAGCCACCAGGACAGATGGCCTCCTCCGTGGAGTCCCTCCCTGGTTAATCCCCTGCGGTGGTTTCAGAGCTGGAGAAACCCCGAAAGACCTTTCTTGTTCAGTCTCTCCCTTTAGGGATCCTCCAAGGCCCCGGGACAAGTTGACAGGTCCCCGGCCACACCCAGAAGGTCCCCCCCACCCTCCGTCACCTGCTGGTGAAAGAGGTGAGTTCCTTCCCTGCACTCAAGGGCCTGGATGTGGGCCCTACCTTCAACTCTAGCCTCATCCCCTGCCGCTCATGGCCTCACCTGAAATGGCCAGAATAGTCCAAGGAGTTGGAAGTCCAGCCACTGCTGCCCTCCCTCCACCAGGCGCCCCAGGCTGTGCCTCACCTGCAGCCCACTTTCATACCAACCCTTTCCCTCCTCAGCTTTTCCTGGTCAATGCCATCTCATTTTTGTTTGACTCAACTCAGACATCCCCTTCTCCAGGAAGCCCGCCCTGATTTTCCCTAGCTGGGTTAGGTACCTGTTCTTGGTGCCTTAGCACTTACCACATGCACCATGATCTGGCCTGGAATCTGTCTCCCCATCGCCAGCACACTGAGGTACTGGAGGGCTAAGAAAAACTGAGGGCTCCTATGTATCTCCACCTTTGTGGGATGGATGAATGACCAAACCAGAAATCAGGTGACTGACTGCCAAAGGAGTAGAAAGAAGGAATCTCGGGCTAGGAATCAAGAGACCTTTGCCGTTTACTATTTACACATTATTGGGCAAGTCTCTTCACTTCTTGAGGCCTCAGTTTCTTCATCTGCAAAATGGTGTACCTCGGTCAGCTGTTGCTGAGCAACAGACAACGATTAGACTGCGTGATGCTTGGCAGTAAGCTTTATTTGGCTTGTGGCTTCGAGGTTGTCCAGGGCGTTGATGGATTCAGCCTGGGCTCCACGAGGTGGCCGGCTGGGGCTGGCTGTGCTCCGGGTTGGGGGGGCGGGTCATGTCTTCAAACAGTGATGGCACAGGAGGGCAAGTGGGAGCATGAAGGGGCCTCCGAAGACCCAGGCCCAGGACAGGCACTCTGCCACGGGCTGCTGGGCAAAGCTGGCGTACAGCGGAATCACAAGTTAAAAGACAGGGGACCTTCGGCTTCAGAGGGTGGGAGAGGGAACTGCGAAGTCACGTGCGAGAGGGTGTAGATACACAGAGGCTGAGAGATGGGCACCGACAAACCAGTCTGTCCAGGCGCCAGTGGATGTTGGTGCGAACAGTTCTGTCTTCTCCCCACCTCAGACTGCTGTTTTCACGCTGCACACCTCTGCTAAAACCCGCCCCTCCTTCCGCAAAAGCACCACCGCCCACTGGTGCTCTCTAACCAGAAGCCTGATGTTTGCCTCCCTCTTGCCAAGCCTGTGAATGTCACCTCCTTGGTGCCCCCCGACCTGCCACCTCCTCCATTTCCACTGGCTCTGCCTTGGCCCAGGCTACCTCATGGCCCCTGCATCCTGGCCGGGCTCCCTCCAGGGGCACCCTCCTTGCACTCACCTGCAAACTCTTGGTAGCAGGTGGATCTAACTGAGCCACCGACACTCTGCAGGGTGCTCACTGCCGAGGACAGGGGCAGTCAGCTGGGACGTGCCTGGCTTTGAAGACACAGGGTAAGTGAGGTGGGTTAGATTGTTTCTCCTCCCCCCAAAAAAGTTGGAATCCTAACCCCCAGCACTTCAGATGTGATCTTATTTGGAGACAGGGTCTTTCCAGAGGTGATCAAGTTGCAATGAGGTCCTTGGGTGGATCCTAATTCAATATGACTGGTGTCCTTATAAAAGAGAGAAGTCGGGACACGGACAGTCACACACGGAAGGCACACAATCTGAAGACGGAGAGATCCCCATCTGTGGGCACACCCGAGGCCCCTGGCAGCGAGGAGGAGGGCAGAGGACAGACTCCCCCTCACAGCTCTCGGGAGGGACCAACCTGCTGGCACCTTGATCTTGGACTTGTGGCCGCCAGAGATGTGAGACAGTAAGTATGAGGAGTTCAAACCACTCTGTTCACAGTACTTTGCTACTAGGCAGCCCTAGGAAACTCACACAGTGTGGGAACAAAACCCCAACATATTAGTGAAGCAGGGGGTAAATGATAACCGGCAGGCACACGGCGTCCTTAAACTGGGGAGAAAGAAGCAGAGGAGTCAGAACCAGAGTGATGGCGACGGGAGGCTGGACCCACCCCTGCTGCCTAAGAAGGTGGAGGGAGGGACCGCGAGCCGAGGAGTGTGGGCAGCTTCTGGAAGCTGGAGAAGGCAGGAAAAGGGATTCTCCCTGAAAGCCTCCAGAAAGGAACACACAGCCCAGGTGACACCTTGGTTTCAGCCAGTGAGACTCATTTTGCACTTCTGACCTCCAGACCTGTAAGAGAATAAATATGTGTGTTTTAAGACACTGAGTTGGTGATAATCTATTTATCAGGAACAGCAGCAACCAGGAACCAGCACAGCACCCTCCCCCACCCCCACCCACTCTGCCCCTCTGCCCCTCCTCTCTCAGCTCTGTGCCTAGGAGGCTGGCCTCCTGACCCCCAGGCCCCCTGGGCCTCTGGTTTACAGTTGGGGGCAGCTGTTGGAGCACTGGGGCCAGAGGTGGGGAGTGGCACCAGCTCAACAGGCACCCATGGGAGGCACTCAGGGAGCAGCAAGCAGACAGGGAGCCTAGAAGGTACTGGGTAGCATGGCCCAGACACATCTAGAGTCAGGGCAAAAACTTTGGATTTAATTCAGTAGGCTGCTCTGTGAGGGGTTTTGAGCATGGGCTGGGGGCAGAGGATTAAAAGGCTAAGGATCATCCCTGGCAACGTCCTTTGGAGAATTTTTCAAAGCCGTCTGTGCTGTTTTCTTTATTAGAAAGGGAAATGGAGGTAGGTAGAACTCCCGAAGCATTTTGGTGACAGCTCGGGTCTGAGGGCAGTTCTGTCCTGGGTGATGCGCCCCCAGATAGACCGCAGCTCTGGCAACCCGGTGTCCAGCAGTGGGCTGGGACCAGGCAGCGTCGCCGCGTGGAGCGTTCTGGGGGAGGGCGCTCCACCCAGTATTGTGCAGGCGGCACAGCTTCTAGGAGACCCGGAAGGAGGATTCACGGGGGCCCTGACTCATGGGGCCCCTGACTCAGAGGCCCCACTTCTCGCCTCCTCCCCTCTGGGCATAGAGCTGTGTGGCCAGCCAGCCTCAGCTCCTGCTAACTCCCGGTGCTTCTCACATTCCCTTCGACAGGAAAGGCAGGCAGAGCCTTGGTGTGGTTTTGTTGACTGGCTGCCACCGGGTAAATGAGGTGGTGGACACCAGCCCATCACCTCAGGGTCAGGGCGTGTGCCCAAGGAGAAGGGCTACTCAGGGTCTGGCCTGCACAGAGGGGCCGGTCTCCTCTCTGCCATCAATCCTGCTAATTATCTGATCTGCTGTTCCAGTCATATATATACGACGTAGGCATTTCGTAAATTATTGTCATCGTAATTTCCTTAAAATGACTTATTTGGAATATTTACTCTATTAATCATTACCCTTTTTGTCTGTCAGAGTCAGTATCCCAACTCAAATAGATAGGCTCAAGGAAACAAGGGACTGAGCAATCAGAGAGTATGAGCTTCAGCTTCAGGCACGACTGGATCCAGGTGTAACACACTGTCATCAGGGTTCTGCTCCCTCTCCCCACCCAGGTCTGCTCCTTCTGTGTTGGCGTCATCCTTCGGCAGCCTCTTTCTCCATGGTGGTCCCTGGTACCTCGAGGTTTATATTCTACAGGCTGAGTATCTCAGAGGAAAGAGAAGACTTCATTTCTATGGATGTGATAAATGTCCCAGAATGGAACTCTTTGGGCTCGTCCAGGGTCATGTGTCCACTTTAACATCATTGTGTCAGGGACGGCAGCTCTGGGTTGGCAAGCCTTGGCCAGGTGCCTGTCCCAGGTGCCCGCTTCCTGAGAGGGGCGGTTCCAGAAAGAAAGTATTGGGGTACAGAGAGTAAGGAGAAGGAGGGATGCTGGGAGGGGCGGTAGCCCAGGAGCCCTCTGCTCACCTCTAATTTCCTGTTCCACTTTCAATAGCCCAGTGCGCCTTCTAATGCACAAACATCTGCACTAACAGATCTGCACGTGACCGAGACTCACCAGAGAAAACGCTGAACTCCAGGCCTGGCTAAACTGGCTGGGTTCCTGCTAACCGCTGCGGCAGCAGAGTCTGGGAAAGCACAGTGTGGACCTTAAGAGGCAGGGACAGGAACAGCTGGAGCCTCCTGCTCAAGGCTGTTGTCCCAGAGAGGCAGACTCTCTGAGCACCCCCAAAAGCCCCCAGCTTTCACTTTAGAGGGTGGAAAAGGACAGAGCCAAAGGCTGAGGCTCAGGCAGGGCCTGAGGCTGCTCGGTGGGAAGGGGCTGTGAGGGACCGTCTGCTTCAGCTGGTCTCTAAACTGCTGCTGCATCACTCAGAATCCTTTGGTTGCAAGTGAGAGAAACGAAGTTCAGACTGGCTGAAGCAAAATAGTAATAGTAAAATTACTAGTCACAATATGTAAATCACAATAATTATATAATCAGAAACAATTATACATGGTTTTACATAATATAATTGACATAATGATATACTAATAATTATTATTATAAACAATAGTATTTCCTGGCTCCTGGAACTTCTGGCAGGGCAGGGCCCAGGGGCTCAGAAAGCCCTCGGGAAGCTGTAAGTGACCCCTCAGGTCACTTTCCTCTGTGCTGGCTTCATCTGCATGGCTCAGCGGTCCCCGCACAAAGAGAGGACCCCTCCCACGACCCCCTGAGTCACCTAGACTACAGTGTGAGTCCCCTGCCCATCTCCAAACTATTCTCTGTGGCCGGGGCGATGAGAGACACAGATCAGCCCGGCCTGGAGTATGTGCGCCACCCGCACCCCTCCCCACGTGATCCGCTTCCTCTGAACCTCAAGAACTGAGCAAGGGGGAGGGCTGGTCCCACAGAGGGGGACTGACGCCTGCAGAGAACAACAACAGCTGTCCCTCACTCTGGGAGCGGGGTGGGGAGAGCGTTTGAAGGCAGCCTGCCAAGCCCGAGAGGGAAACTGTTGCTGGGGGAGGAGTCTGCGTGAGGAATGGGCGATGGTGGGGGGTGGGGGCTGGGGAGCAGGTGCGGGGTCGTAGCTGGCAGGGATCCCCGCAGCGGAGCTGACGGGCAGCCTTGGAGGCCGGACAGAGACAGAAGCTGGGGTCGAAGGCACGGGGAGCGGTGTGGCGCCCCCAAGAGGAGAAGCCCTGCCCTCTCTGGCTGCTGTCTGACACCCGCCCCAGCTGGCCGGCAAGCCCTGGGCTCCTGAGGACCTTTGCGGCTGGGAAGCCCCTAGTAGGCAGCCAGTCTTCCTGGGGTCGCCCGGGTTGGCCAGGGGTGAGGACACGTGTCCCCTCCCAGGGGGCCAAGGCTGCTGCTCCGAGCAGAGGACGTCCCGGCCTTCCGGGGCTCACTTTCTAATTGGGGCCAAGGACACGCCCTCGCCCTTCCGCGGGGCTCCGCCCCCGGGGTCGGACTCCGGGAGGAGGGGCTTCAGGAACAGTTTGCGGAATCAGGGCAGCCAGCTCCCAGCCTCGGAGAGAAGCTGCTTTCAGTCCTCCCGACTCTAACTGCCTGGGTGACCTTCACGTAGCCCAAACCCTCTCTGGGCCCCCAGGCTTCTCATCTGTCGAAGGGAGCGGGTGGAGCGGTCGGTCCCCAAGTCTCTGCCCAGCTCCGACGTTCTCTGGCTCTCTGCGCCCCCCCCGCCCCCCCCGCTGCAGAGGGGACTCTGCCCTGGCAGCCACAGTCCTCCGTCCCTTCTGCTGAGCGCCAGCTCCTGCCCCGCACCACCCGGCGGCAGGGAGAAGCATCCGAGGCCCTGTAATTATTGTAAAGAGGAGAGTTTAAGTGTTTAGTTTTACGAGGTAGCCGGCCCTCTCTGTCAGCAGAAAGCCGCGCGGCTCCCTGGGTGTGAGTTAATTTCCTCCGTGGCTCGTTTCCTCGCCCGCTGTCATTTTTCCTTGGCTGCTTTATGGCCTTTGGAGCAGTGTGTGGCGGCGGTGGCTGCGCGCACTGGAGCCAGGAGCCTTCCGCCTCACCCTCCACGCTGAGCCCATGGGCTGCAGGCGCTGCAGTGGGCAGCGTGGCCTGTGACCTCTGGGCTGGATGAGACTCCCAGTGGCAGGCTGGAGGAAAGGAAGGAGCTATGAGGCTGGGCCAGGCTGTCCCCAACCAGGCCATGCCCCGTAGTACCTCCTCTTCCAACTTGCAAGAAACAAGTCTAAATTAAATGCCAGTCAGGCCAGCCTTGGAGCCGTGTCCAGTGCTTCCTTTAAACGGTGGAAGACTTTGCCCTCTGGCTCACCGTGGGTCAGGGAGGGGAAACACATTAGCTGTGGCCTCACACAGACCTGGATTCAAATCCTGACACCACCAATGCTGTGTCGCCCAGACCAAGCGACTCCACCCGGAGCTACTGCTTCCTGGTCTTCAGAGTCGGGGCGGCCGCGGCACCTGTCTGGTGGAGCTAAGGGGTTGAAGGGTGGTCAGATGTGCCAGCACCTGAGCCGGGGGCTGGCTTTCTGAGCCACGCCGTCACTTGGGATGGTCTCCCGCCTCCTCTGTGGGCCTCGGGGAAATGTTCCCTACGCTGGGGAGAACCAGAGTCCTGAGGAGCAGCCTCTCGAAGATGCTGCGGGTCTGCCAAGACCGAGAACAGCCTCTCACCTGCATCAGGCCTGGCCAGCACACGGAATTGTCACAACAAGGACCCGTGAGGATGCGCTAAACAGCCTCACAAGGGAAGGATAGCTAGTCCCATTTCGGGTCCTAAGGACCCATTTGAGGGTCCTAAGCCCTGAGAGGGGGCACCGCATGCTGAGAATCAGCGGGCTCACAGGATGCCAAGCCCAGCTCCTGGCAGTCCCCGGGAGAACATCCTTATTGGCACATAAAAAACGGGCTCCCTTTTCAAGGCTGCAGACTGGCAATGTTGTGACCCTGCCCTCTGAAGCCACGTACCTGGGTGGTCCTAAGGAATGCCAGCGATAAAACAGGGAAGCAGCTTCTTGTGCCGCGAAGAAGAACTGTGTGGAGTCAGGGTTGGCTCTGAACCCACCATGCCACTTGTGACCTTGAGCCAATCGTGGATTCTGTCATCTGCCAAGCGGGGCTGGCAGCTGCATCCTAGGGCATATGGGAGGCTCCAGCTGAATGAGAGGAGGCATGTGGACTGGCTTGCTCGCAATGGGAATGTGGGTGGTACTGGCCCTCCGAGATGCAGAGGGGCAGCGGGGTTGAGAGACCAGGCTCTTTTCTGGATCCTGCTTCCAGCTCTTGTTCACCCTCCAGCGTGTAGCTGCCCTTTTCGGCGAGCCTTTTAGGCCACAGACCCCTGTGAGACTTCATTAAGTTGTGGAATCTTTGCCCATCAAAGTGGACATGGAGGGCCCCATGCATCTGACAGATTCCAGAAATCTGTCCACGGGTCTTTGGTTGAGGCCCCTGAGCTGGTGGCTCCTCCATCCCTTCTACGGTCCCAACCTTCTGTGTCTTTGTAGGGGGCTGGAGGTGGGTCCCACGTGGTTAGCTGTGTCCTTTCTGGGCTCAGCATCACGCCGATTCCCAGATTGGGCCAGCCTATAGTCCCACTCGACTGCATCTGGGGGAGGAAAGGAAGCGGTTACGGAAATCCAACAAGCCTTGCAGCGGCTGCTTGGCTCACCTGCCCCACGCTCTGTGGTTTGCCCCCAGCATCCTTCCCTCTGCCTCTGGAAACAGATCTCCCAGCTCCCCTTGGGAGCACACCTCAGCCGTGTCTCAGCCCACGATTGGTGAGCTTCCTCCACAACCACCTGCAGGAGCAGGCCCTGATTGGCTACTCAGCATATCCCCGCCCCCTGGCAGTAGCATCTCACACCCAAATCACACCCAAATCAGTAGCTTCTCACCTCCTCCTGATCTCCACTCCAGATGGTTAGGTAACCCGATCAGAGCCCATGAGACATTACGATATTCCCAAAGTTTCTGGGAAAGCAAGGTCTCATCTTACGTGGACATCTAGAAGAGGTCGTCATTGCTCTCCTGAATGATGTGGTGTAAGATCAGGATGAAGGCAGCTGTTTTGCTGCCAGGAAGCAGTAGCCTGGAGATGCTCAAGGCAGGGGCCAGGGTAGGCTCGGTGAGGAGCCTGAGGTGAACCTCACGACATGGAAGTCAGACCAGAGAGATGGAGAGAAGCCAGGACTGGCGGCACCTTTGGAGCTGCTGGACCAAGCCGCTCCTGATGCTAACGCTACCTGCAGACTAAAACTCCCCCATGATGTGACCAAGTAGACCTGTGTTTTCCTGTCACTTGCAACATAGAGCCGTCTCACTAAAACTCCCTGCGGGCTGGACCAAGCAGAGAGAAGATCAGGAGGCAGCACTGAGGAGACTGGAAGAGGAAATTCTTCCGGAGAAGGTGGAGAGTGGAGGATCCACCCCCTACCCCACCTGGCATTGGGGAAACTTCAGGAAAAGGCCCGAGCTGAGCGGGCAGGTGAATTTTTTCGTATTATTAGTCTGGACAGGAGCAAATGTTAGCTATTTGGAGTTTGATTAATGACCAACTCCACTCAAGTCCACAAATGTTTCCTGAAAACCAGTCATATTGGGATGGAAAACACACGTCCAATCAGGACGGTCCCACAGCGAGGGGCTCCCAATCAGGTGAGGCTGACGGGCGGGGGGCAAAACCCACCACGATGCAAACAGGACAGGGTAAATGCTGAGATCGAGACAGGGCCCACAGGCCCGGGAGCCTGGGGACAGGGTGGTGCAGGATCCAGGGGACAGAACGTCACCTCCACCCAGAGAGCACCCGTTCCCATGTGCACAAGGGCACTTTAGGTACTAGAGTGGCCACACGTGCCAGGGACACTGTGGCGGGGCGGTCTGTCCACACCTACCCCTCCTGAGTTCTCCAGGTTCCGCGTTCTCGCTCGCTCAGACGTTGAGACAGTGACTCCCTGTGCAGACCCTCTGAGACCTCCCACCAAGGACGAAGTCTCGGTTTGGCGCCTCTCCCACACTTGCGGACCTCTCCTTCCAACAGAGAGAGAGAGAGGGAGAGAGAGGGAGAGAGAGAGAGCGCGCAGGCCTCAGCCTCTTGCCTTCTACAGGCTCTTGCTCAGATTTCCTCACACTGTTTTATTTTCGTGGCATTTATTTTAACAGTTGTCTTCTATTTATGGCAAGTAATATTGGCTTTCCATCTATGACAGTGATAAAAAGCTTCCTTTCATATTTCATTTCTTAAGTTGTTTAAAGGTGGCTGGTTGAAAGACAAATATTAGATAGGACCCGCGAGACACAGACAGGACCACAGCTTCGAGGGTGGGGTGTGAACGGCCCCACGTCGGGGAACGTGCACCCCACAGGCGATGCCGGCTGCCTGCTGTGTGCAGATGCGGGGACACAGCCGGGGACCACACAGGCAAAGCCCCTGCCCTCAGGGAGCTCACTGTCTCACGGGGACAAGAAGAGGAGTGTCAGCTGGTGGTCAGTGGTCCGCATGTCCGTGAATGCAGGAAGGGGATGCAAACCCACTGGGCCAGGCTTCACCGAAACCTGGCAGCCAGTGAGGCTGGGAGGCGAGGCCGTGTCTACGCACACACCCCAGGTGGGACCGCAGCAGGCGGAAGACAGAAGAACCCCGCCTCGCTGCCACCGTCCCCGTTAGGCTGGTTTTGGAGACTCCTGCTGGTCGGGACGGCACACTGTAGGAAACCTGGGTCAGGGCAGACACCGGAGGTGTAGCCTAGCAGGAAGCCCCAGGGCTCCGCAGAGTCACTGCGGCTTTGTCCTGGTCCCACGCTGGGCACAGGAGTGGCCCTGTGCGAGCCATCAAGACTCAGCAAGAAGGACCCCGTGAGCCTCTGAAAGCATCGCCTCCTGAGTCATCCACCTGCCGTTGACTTGCGGTCAATAACAGCATGGGGTGCGAAGTGGACTGTTATTCCCCTTGTTTGAAAATTGGTCCTCTGTGGTCCATCCGCAGCCTGGTGGGCAGAGAAGCCGCGCGTCTCTCTCCCTGCGTGTGCAGTCGGGTGACGCCCTGAGTGAGGGCGCTCGTACTGCTCTCGGCACAAGGGGCCAGTCAGGGACTGTCCTGTTCTCCCACATACCTAACTCAGAGTTTCCAGACACCCCAGGTCCCTTCCTCAAATGGGAGCTGGCAGGAGGAGACGGGCTGGAGACCCACTCATTCATGGGACAAGTATATGTTGGTCCACACCAGACACTGTCCCGGCCCGTGCGAGTAAAGCAGCAAACGAAACACAGATCATCTCCTGCTCCTGTGGGAATGTGTCGCCAAAGCGACACGGGGGATTCCAGCTTGTCTCAAGGGACCCACGCAGACTGGACCTCCAAGAGGCCTTTGCCTAAGAGGGGACACTGGGGCGAAAAGGAGGACCTTTGTAAGGTTTGGAGGCGAGTGCCCCAGGTGGAGGGCAGAGCAAATGTTCCTGGGAGTTGTCTTCCAGACCAAAAGAAGGTCTGTTGCTGTAGGAAGTGTGTGCTGGGAGTTTAGTGGGAGGAGGTGGGGGGTATCAGCCCCTGTTGGAGAGGTCTGGGGGATGGCGGTGGGGGCCGGGGTACGTGCGGAGGCCCGCAGTTCCCATCTGGGGCCGAGGCCCCTTTGACAGCATCTTTAGAAAACCCCCACCCACTTGAGCGAGACCCTGGGCTCCCCACCTGCTGCCCATGCCACCCCCACCCCCGCTCCCTCTGGGGTCAGTGGCGTCTCCCGAGCAGACGCCGGGGCACCCACATGCTGGCTGATTCCCCCGCTAAGTTCCAGCTCCCCCACTCCCCCACCCCCCCACCCCGGGTTGGGAGAGATCTCCGGGCGCTGACAAAGGGAGGGATGAGAGGGGGGACAGCAACGTGTGTCTGCTGGCACGAGAACCACCGCACAAGCCAGTGCTGGAAACCATCCCGAGTAGTTAGAAATTAAAATAACAAAAGAAAACTGAGCATATGGAGTTTGTAAAGTGCAGTCCGTCTTCAAGATGGGACAGGGCTTGCTCAGAGCGCGGGGGGGCTGGCGTCCGGGAGGGCGTGTCCGTGGGGTGGGGGAGGACATCCGCCTCCGGGTGGGGACGAGGGGCAGGGGCACACCGCTGTGGGCAGTGTGGGAATCCCCTTTGGGTTGTATTTTTGGACGAGGAGAAAGACTGTCCTCTATGTCCCCAGCCCAGGAATGCCCCCTCCCCAGGGCTCAACCCCAAGCTTGTCTTTAAGTCTTCCCCTTCTGTATACAACCCCAGAGCAGTCGTGCACGTGGACCTCCAAAATGCACCCAAGTCCGCGCTGCTCCCCTCCTCCCCACCTGCGCTCCAGCAGCCACCTCGGCCTGGTGGCCCCCCGACGCCTCTCCCACCCGGTCCAGTATATCTTCCCCACAGCTACCAGGTGGGCCTCTTCTCCAAAGGCTCGCCCTCCCAGTTAGGCTAAACTCGCAGCTCTTCCCCATGGCCTTCAGGTCCTGCACGATCCAGGCCCTGCCCCTCCCACGCCACTGCTCTTCCTTCTGTCTCTCAAACAAACCACAGTCATCCACCTCAGGGCCTTCGAACATGCAGGTCCCTCCGCTGGGAACACCCTCCCCTGCCCTTTTTATGATCAGCTCCTCACTCAGGTTCCATCCCCAGTGGCACCTCCTCAGGACAGCCCTCCCTGGTAGAAGGCCCCCTCTCCCATTCCCTTTGACATCGCTGTGTTCCTGCCAATCAGCCCCCTCTGAAACTGCCACATTTGTTTGCTTGACTCACCCCCTACCAGGTAAGCACCGTCCTCTTTCCCGCGGTGCTGGGCCCAGAGCAGACCCTGCAGAGGCACCTACCAAATGGGACACCAATGAATGCCAGAGCCGCCTGGTTTATTTGGCCATCCCCTGGTGTGCTGGTGGCACCACGCACAGCCTTGCGATAGCTGCATGGCAAACCTCGCCTCACTGGGGCCACACTCCTGAAGTTCCGGTGGAGCCCTCGTGGTCGCTGCAGAGTGAGCCTGCCCCCAGCCGAACTGCCAGACACCCCAGCGGGTGTCTGGGACTCCCATCCAGACAGAGCACGGATCCAGGCAAGGAAACTTGGCCTGACGCCCCTGGAGCTGGGAGTCCACCTGGGGGGCCCAGGTGCCTCCCTCCATCCCAGGTGCTCAGGTGTCCCCTGTGCCAGGCAGCCCAGCTTGCACAAGCCGGAGAGGTGAGCTGGCTAGGAGACACAGGCAGCAGGGTGAAAGGGGCAGGCAGGTGTCTGGTGAGCACCTTCGGGGTGGGAGCCCTGGCCGGCCTGGGCATGCGGAGGTATTTCCGTGGGCACGTGCAGATGCCCGTGGGGGAAGAACAGAGGGGGCCTGTCCCGGGTGGCTGAGCTTCTGGAGCCTAGGGGAGGGCCCCCCACCGCCCCCTTCTCTCCCTCTCCACCCCCCCTCCCCGTCTGGCTGCTCCTCTCCCGCTCTGCTGTTTGCTGGCCTCTGCAAGATGAATGTTCCTGGCTGTGCCAATCTTGCTGCCACCTGTTCGCGCTGTGCTGGAGCCAGCACGGTGGCTCCGCTTCAGACCCAGAGCAGCTGGGAGAGTGGTTGCCAAGCCTCGTTCCCCTCGCTCCTCTCTTTTGTTTGCGGCGGCTGAAGCCTGGGCTCCCGTCACCTGCTGTCAGCTGGACAGACCCTTCTCTCCCCGACACATCCACCGGGCCCCTCCAGACTGCCCCAGGACTCAGCTCCCCATCAGGCTGCAGAGCCACCCTCGCCACCTGCCTGCTCCCCACCCAGCCCTGGCCCTCAGTCCCCTTCCCCTCCCACGCTTCCTGCGGGATCCCCCAACTTCCTGCTCCCAGGAGCCTCCCGCAGGAACTCCAGACAGGGGACAGAGGGCCGACACTGGGTTCCGGGTCTGAGAGAGCCAGGAGGTGTCCCGTTTTACCCACTGGGCCCATGACAGAGCATGTGCCACGCGCAGACAGAGCATGTGCCACGCGCAGGCAGAGCAAGGTTTGAACTCCGGGGAGTGGGTGGGCTCCGGAGATTCCTGCAGTATCGGTCCAGCCCCCGCTGAGGCCCCTGCCCCTAGAGCCCGCCCAGGACTGCGTGCCCTCGGTGAAGCCCCTTTGAACCACAGTGTCCTCGGCTGCCCGGCTGCCCACAGTGCCACTGAAGACACACAGGACTGGAGCCTTGAACGCTTTTGGGAGCAAGGCAGGGGTGTAATTAAGTAGGCGTGGGACAGAGAAATGCAAACTGTGAAGTGGGGTGCTGCTGAGGCTCGGACGTTGCTCTTCCTCGAGGGGTGCGGACGGGCTCCCAGGCGGCGGCCCTGTGGCCATGGCTGTGGCCGGAGCAGGTGTGTGCCCGGCCTCCGCGGGCGGCGTCTGTCTTCAGAACTGCAGCTCCATCTGAGGGGGCCTCTGTTGGCTGAGAGAACGACATATCGGAAGATGGAGGGAGACACAGGAGACAGACAAATGGACACAGATGAAATAGCCGGGGCGCAGTGGCTTCCCAGATGGGAGCAGACGGGTGGCGACAGCTGGGCTCCCATGGCCTGGGGCCTTTCCCTGCTGTGCCAGGACCCTTCCCTGCCTCCTGCCATAGGTCGAGAGCCCTCACACGCAAGCATCTGTGGGCACAGGGGCACAGCATCCCCACGGGTGGGCACACCGTACTGCCTCCTGTGGCCAAGACAGGCAGCAGAGGGCAGTGGGAGTGGGGCAAGGAGGGGCCTGGCTCCTCAAATCCTGAGACGCCACTGAGAGAGGAAATAGTTTCGGCATCTGGGGGAAGGCTCTTCCCTCGGCACAGGCTACTTGGGGTCTGAGCTGGTGGGCCCTTGGAGACAGTAATAGGAAACTGCAGACCATTTCCCCGGGGCAGCGGGCGGGGGGCACTTATCTGGGGACAAGCACCAAGGAGAAGCAGAGGCGGCTGCTGGAGAAACCAGTGTCTGCTCAAGGTTGTCAAGCAGCATCCTTCCCCAGGGGCCCAGAGCTGGGGGCTCCTGCCCCGCCTGATGGGGGTGGGGCGTTGCTGAGCTGGGCTGGGACACTAGCTCCGGCAGGGCGTGGACAAGGCAGGGGCTGGGGCTGCCGACCTGCTTCCCTGCGCCCCTGCGGTGGATCCTCCCACAACTGCCAGGCCGCTCGTTGGAGAATGATCGTCAGGTCTGTCTCTTCCCGGCGGCCCGCCCCTGTCCCAGAGCTTCCCGTTGCGCACGCATGAAGCTCAAATTGTACCCGTGGCTTCAGAGGGCCAGGCCTGCCCTGCCAACCTCTCCTACCCATGTCCCAGCTCTTCCTCACTCACCACCCTCCGTCCACACCACCCTCATTGGTCCTTCAACCAGGTCCCACCCCAGGGCCTTTGCACTTGCAGAGCTGTCTGCCTGGGACACTCAATCGCCAGTTCCTGCCTTAGTCCCCGCCTTCTTTTCATTTAGGTCTCAGCAGAGAGGGCTTTCCACGTGCTGAATGGCGCCCCCTCCTTCACCTGGGTGCTATCGCATCTCCCGGGTTTTGCTCATTTGGTTTCTGATTAGTACCTATGCAGAACTACCTCCTTCACATGTTCTTAGTCTGCCTGTTCCCCCTACAGTGGAAGCTGCTGTCTCGTTCACTGCCTTTCCCATGGTCTAGGGCAGAGCCCGGAGCACAACAGACATTTAACACATTCTTCTGCGGCCCTGGCCCGTGTGGCTCAGGCGCTGGAGCATTCTCCCCTAAATCACCACGTCACGAGGTTCACGCCCGGTCAGGGCACACGCCTGGGCTGCGGGTTCAGGTGCCCGCAAGATGCCGCCGATCAATGTTTTCCCCTGACATCGATGTTCTCATCCTCTCTCTCCCTCCTTGTCCCCTCCTTTGAAATCAATAAGCATGTCCTTGGGTGAGGATAAATAAATAAATAAATAAATAAATAAATTCCTCCGTGAATGAGTGAGTCATGGAGGAAGAGTCGAGAGGCCTTGGACGAGGGACAACAGGCCCAAGAAACCCAGGCTGTGCCCAGACCGGAGAGACCGCCAAGGGGCTCGTGCTGCCGACGCCCATTCCACCACGGGTTTCCTCCGTTCGCCTCACTTAGCGCTCATGGCTGCCCAAAGCTAGGACATTTCCAGCCCATCTCACAGCTGGGGCAGCTAGGGCTCCAAGGATGCAGAGCCACACCGCTTCTAGAGAGGAGTAGGCTCGTGGCTCCTCTTGTCTCGCTCTCTCCGCTGCGGCACGTGGCCTCCCGGCTGCTTAGAGGAAGGACTTAGGGCCCTTCTGTCTCCCTGGAGTCACTCACAGTCACGCTCCTTAAAGGGCGTTGCCTGCTTGAGGGGCAGTAGATGGGTTGTGGGCAGAAGGCTTACAAGGACCCAGGGCAGAATTGGGCAGCGGCCGGGAACGATAAGCCAGAAAAGTGGGTCCAGGCCCTTGGGGGGCAAAGGAAGAGTGAACAGGGGGTGGCTGTGACTGGGGAGAAGTCTCTGGAGGTGACCGAGGACCTGGATCCGAGTCCCAGCCTGCTCTGGCAACACGTCTCCTCTGTGGAACACAGATAAACGTCTACCTCCCACCCAGGAATGAGCTGAGCCCTGTGCGTGAGAGTGTTTCCATAAACCTCCAAGGGTCGTACCAGGTGTACTGATGAGGACCCCTTGGCTTCAAGGGTCATAAATCCACCTCAAACTGGCTCACACTCCAAAGGGTGTTCATTGGCTCTTATAACTGAAAAGCCTCCAAGGATGGGGCAGTATGGCCTCACGTGTGGCTGGATCAGGGCGCTCCAACGAACGAGTCTCCTCTGTGGGGCTCCCTTCTCGGGCAGGCTTTTCATCCCTGGGTGGCCACTGGCCACCACAGGTCCCCGGATGACAGATGACCAATCCCACCTGAAGGGGAGCATCTCCCATGTAAGGCCCAGCGTAAGGCCCAGGATTGATCCTTGTTGGTACAAACTGCGGCCCCACTCTGAGCCAACCACAGTGGAAGCCAGGGTCCTGGGAAGCTCTGACTGGCCACCCCTGGAGCCAGGGGCAGGACTGGCTCCCTCTGAACCATGGAGACCCCGAGTGGTGGCGGGGAAGTCTCTCCAGAGGAAAAGGGGGCTCCACTGCCAGACCAGAGGGTCTGCAGCCCGGCTGGCAAATAACGTATGTTGATGACGAGACTGATGGCGCATCCTCCCCTCGCAGCTGGCACCGCAGAGCAGCACGCTCCAGAGCGCGGCCCCCCGAGGCTCCACTCTGCGCTGCCCTACGAGGCTGGGAGGAGGCCGCTTCCTGGGCAGCGAATTGACTGGGGCCGCTGTGAGAGTTACACAGCGCCAGTCCACAAACGTGGTTTGTAAGCAGTGAAAACACCCTTCACACGCTAGAGATCGTCCTTAACAATGTTTTCGAATAGGAGTGGGGCGGGACTTCAGGGCTCTGGAACTGAAAGGGGCTTAGAAGTCACTGGCCACGCCCCCCCTCACCCCCCCACACCCCCCACCGCCCATAGTCATCACCACAAAGCAGCCGGAGGAATGAATTTCAGACAGAGATCCCTGCCTGTCCCCGGGCCTGAACCTCCACTGGCTTCCCTTCGCTCTCTCGGAATGGTCTCGATTCCCCTGCCCAGCTCAAGGGTGCTTGGGGTCTGGTCTTCACCCACCCCCAACCCCGCCTTGTCCCCTCCTGCCACCTCCAGGTGCTCCAGCTGCCTTGCCCTTCCTCTGGTCACACAAACCCTGAGCTCATTTCCTTTGTGGGTGCTTTGCACTTTCTGTCCCTTCTGCTCAAAACACTTCCCCCAAGATAGCTGCCACCTCATCACTCGGCTGAAACGTCACCTCCTCGGAGACTCCCCTGGCCACCCTCGAGCACACGCCCTCCACACTTTCTCCCTCTCCTGTCTCACTTTGCCCATTTTAGATTCTTCACCAGCTGGAATTACCTCCTCGGTTTGCTGGTCGGCTTATTTATTGCTAGTTCCGCTCCTGCCTGCCACCCTCACTGGGGTAACCAGACCCAAAAAAACGGGATCTACACGCAGCCCAGCGCCTGGCCCACAGTCGGGGATCAAGAAGGACTTGTGTGAATGAGTGTGTGGATGGTGGACGGGAGGAGGGTGGAGTGGAGGGTGCATGGCTGGGGGGATAGGTGGGTCAATGGGTGGCTGGGTGAGTGGACGAGGGAATGGATGGATAGAGGGCTAGGCTGAGCTCATCTCTAACCTGTTTCTCGCCCTTAAAACACTGTGCCCTGTTACCCCTTTAGAACGGGAATTGACTTGGAGCTCCGGTAGCGAAAGATGCCCACCTCGCAGCCTGCTCAGGTCCTGATTCACCTGACGTCAAAGCCCGTTCAACCAGCTGGCCGCCCAGAGGCTGATGAAACCCCTTCCCCTGCGTGGGCACACATCCGTCCGCCTTTGCCGGAGGCCTGCTGCCCATTGGCTGGGTCTGCTGTCAGTGTCCCCAGAGCGGGAGAGAGCTTGCTGCCCCCTTGCCTGGCAGCTGTGCAGGTGAGCTCAGCCCTCACAACAGCATCCAGGGAGGTGCACCGCGCAGGCCCTGTCCCCCAGGGGCTGTTTTGGGAATTGGGAAGTGGAAGGTGGCCTGTCTCTTTGGGAACCTCACATCTGAGCTGGGGGCCTGCGGGGTTGGCGAGGTGGCGCTGTGGCAGCCTCCCCGGCACACAGCCCCCTGAGGGCTGCCCTGGAGCTGGAGTCTGCGCTGCTGTGACCCTGGCTCACTCCAGTGGCCGAGGAGAGACCGGGTCTGGGGGCGCGCTGGCAGGCAGGGCCATAGGCGATGGCCCTGCCGGGGACAGAATGCACCCACGGGGCTGAGACCACAGACAAGGACACCGTGATGCATGTCCCAGGCCATTCTGAGCTTGAAGTCCCAAGGGCAAAGGAGGCTCCTCTCCCTGTCTGGAAAATCCCATCTCAGTGGATGAAGAAATCACCAGCTGTTGAGTGGCGGGGTTGCAGGAGTGCGCCGAGGAGAGATACATGCAATAAGATGCCACATTGGAAAAATCTAAAACTAAGCAAAACTCCGTCTAGTTACATCAACAGATATACCCGTGAATATGCAGAGAAAGGCCCAGAAGGCTACACGCCAGCCTCCCACCAATGGAAATACCTGAGATTTAAAGCCAAGTTATTTGTAGCTTTTTTTTTTTCAAAAACAAGGTATTCATGTTTTATATGTGAAATTTCAAATTAATTTTAAAAGATACGCCCCCCCATATCATTTGTGGTGTGAGGGTCGGACCTAGCCCTGGAGGAGTGGCAGAAAGGGTCATGAAAGGGCAGGACAGCGGCGCCCCGCCCCTCCTGGCACAGGAGCCCCGCCCCCACCTCCACTTGGGCCCACCCCGCACACAAACCCTCAGAGCTTCCCTGGGACGGCGTGCCTCCAGCTGCCCTCCCAGACCTGAGCCTCTTTGCAGCTGCCTCCTGGGGAGGCTGAGGCAGACCCAGGAGTCAGTTCCAGGACTTGGGGAGCAGGAAGAGACGGGAGCCAGGCCCGGAGGAATCGGGCGTTCTGTTGCACTGATCCCACAGCGCCTGGGCCGCGGCATCTCTGCTTCCTTCCGCCCCAGAGGCAGCGTCCATGTGTTCCTGCAAAGGGGGTTATTTTATTAACCAGCTAGATTAAGCATCTCTCCTTCTAATTACCAGTTTAATTAACCTTGGCACACAGTAAGTACCACTCCCCCGAGGGACTGAGTCAGAATCGCCACGCTGGGTGAGCATCGCCGGTCTGCAGTTCGTTACCCTCAGCTGGCCCTGGAGGGGCCAGGGCCGTGGGCTCGGGGCGCCGGGGGTGGAGCAGAGGAAAGAGTGGGTGGGGGTTGTCAGAGCCTTTTAGGAGAGGCTTGCCGTGGGCTCTGGATTCCAACATAGCTGCCTCTTCAGGAGCCCTTCTGCACGTGGCCCTTCACAAGGTAACTACAGAAAACCCAGCCTGGGCCTTCCCACTTAGGTCTCCCCCAAGTTCCTGCAACGTGTGCGGGGCAAAGCCTGGAACCCACTAGAAGACGCTGCCCGACTATCACTCACTGGACGCTGACGCTGCAGGTGCTGCCTCGCATGCCCAGAGCCTCAGTCTTCTCATCTGTAAAATGAGCACAGTCCTGTGTAGGACATGGGACTGTGTCTGAGGTTTCATTAGGAGAACAGAGGACAAGATGTCTGGTAAGTGATGTCCATTCACCCCTTCATTTGTCCACTCGTTCACTCGGCGCCTGCTGCCGGAGCATGCGTGCAGGACGCCTGGGCAAAGGAAGCAGCGATGAACAGGGGGATTTAGAGACCGAGTGTCTGGCTAAGAACCCCACAGTCACCCCCACGCGTTCACACCGGTGCAAGCACACACACTCCTTCCTGACCAGTGCCCACCCCACACTCATCACACACGTCACACACACGCCCCCCAGCCGCAGGCATGCCATTCTCCGTCCCAGCCATGCAGAGAGAGTGCGCAGCAGCCCAGAAACACGCCTGCATGCGTGAAGATGGCCACAGGGCTCCTCTGTTCTCAAGAAGCGTGAAGCTAAGATGTCACATCACTAAGGAGTGAGAAGGCCTGGTAAAGGGGGTTTTCTACATTTATTTATCTGGTCACTTATTAAATCCTCACCTATTCTCGTCTCCACACATGCAGTGTTACTGGAGCCTCCTGATGCCTGGTGTGGTGGGGGGAGGCCGGGCACGCGTTCACCTGCAGGCCCCTGAGAGAGAAGCCTGCCCTAGCATCGCCTGGAGGGCGCATGCACCTGTGCCTCTGTGTGTGCGTGCAGGTGTGCGTCTGGGTGTAGGGCGGGGGGTGTTATGCGTGTGGTTTTTAGGACCTTTCTCAGCCTGGTTTTCACCGTCACCCCGCGAGCAACCTTGTGGACGTTTTTTCCCCACCGCCCCCTCTCTGAAGTCATAACAGACACACTGCAGGTGTGTTTATGTGCCGTGAATGCATCTGTGCTTTCTAAGGAGAAAGTCAGAGGTTTTTCACCCCCCTCCACCCCCAAAGAACCAATGTCTGCCCCCCCACCAGGGGCAACATTGTCCCCGTTGAGAATTCACTATGCAGAGCAAGAGATTCTGGCTCCAAGGGCCTGTGACCCTGCCATCATGCACCGCGATTCCCAGCCTCATGGGCCCAGCTGGACCCCTCTGAAAATGCAGATTCCTCCCCCTCCCCTTTGCAGATCCTGGAGTAGTACCAGGAAGGAGTCCAGAAATCCAGGTTTTAGCGAGCTCCCTGGGGATTCTGGTACCCTGGCTGGGGCAGAATTCTGGGGCAGAAGCGAGTTTAGGACAATCAGGGGCCACCTAGTCTGAGGGGAGAGGGTCTGTGTGGAGCCCCGCCCAGCCCTGAGAACTTGTAACCAACCCACAAAGGCTGCGGCGGCGGCCATCAAGAGCTTCCTGTGTCAGAGACACCCCAGGGCTCCCCAAAGGAGATCTGACAGCTGGACCAGAGTCGACCCCACTGACCAGGACTCACAGAAGACATGATGGAGTCTGCAGTCTGAAACAGTCACCCAGGGTGCCTGCACCCCATTTTCCATCTGTTGGGTAGGGCCACACACACGTTTCTCTGCTGTCCTGTGCCTCCCTTCTGGGAGCCCCAGCCCCCGCCCAGTCCTGGGGTCCCAGTGGACCAGGCCCTGGGAGAGGAGGCAGGTTGCCTGGCCCTGCCCACCGGACCAGCCCTGGGATTGGAACAAACCCCATCTGGGAGTTGCCATGGAGCTGGTAGCAAAATCAACTGAAAACAGAGACCCCCTACCTGGCCCTGCCCTTTGTGGGTGCCAGAGAAAGGCCCTGCCTCTCCGGAGGGCTGCACCAGTGCCAAGCCCCCGCCCTGGGTGTCTGAGTGACCAGAAAACAGGGGGCCAGTTGACTCTCTGGTCAGTGGTCCATCAAGGGCAAAGGAGGGTCTGTCGTGGCGGCTGAGCGGGGGTGGGCCGAGGGTAGAAGTGAGCAGGAGAGGGGCAGGTGAGGGGATGGGAGATGGAGCTGTAGGGAACCTGGAGAAAGAGCGGGGGCGGGCAGGGGGTCGCTGCGGTCTGGTAGGGAAGCCAGGAGGGCGTCCTTCTCCCTCTCTTATGCTTTTAAAGGCATCAGAGCATCTTGCTAATTGTTCATCTCCCAGAGATGCTAATGAAATTAACTCTGCAAAATGCTCATCAGGTCATCTGCGGAGGGCACGGTGCCAGGTTTCCATTCGGCCCAACCCCAGCCTCCTCCTCCTCGGCTCCTGCCCCTTCCAGATGAGTTCCCACCCCCTCCTCTGCACAGGCCCCTCAGCAGGGATTGCCTCACCCCCGAACCCGCCTGAGCACCCAGGAGGGACACTAGGAATGGGGCTGTGCGTCCAGGGAGACCCGAGAGCCCGAGATGCCACAGAGCTCATGGAGCTGCAAAGGTTGCCTCCGGGTATATTCCTGTGTGTGTGTTTCTGAGTGTGTGTATGTGTGTGTGAGAGAGAGAGAGGGAGGGAGAGATATTACTTGTATCACAGGAGCACGTATCTCTAATAAAACCATTTGGTAGACAGAACATTCTTACAATCACTCAGCAAACATTCCAGAGCAGCCCTTACATTTAAATCCTTGTTCCATCCCCGACCACCAGGGTGGATTTAGGCGAGTTCCATCCCCTCTCTGTGCCTCAGTTGTTGCATCAGTGCAGTGGGGACGATCACAGCATCTACTTCATAAGAGGCTGTGAGAATTGAAAGACAAACCAGCTAAGGAGCTCAGCCCTGTGCTGGGCACCCGGTGAGGGTTCCAGACGCGCCAGGCACTGTCCTTGGTCCTGAAGGCCGCCAGGCGCTGTCTCAGTTGCTGGGCTGAGACACCAGGGAGGTGCAGACTCGGAGTTCTCAGTAGCCCAGGGCACCATGGCAAATGGGCACATGAACAGTCTGTGCAGGAAAGAAGTGGGGGGTGTGGGTGTGTTTTTACGTGTATGTTGCAGGCATGCTCCTGTGTGAGTCGGGCGTGGGAAGCGCATCTATGTTAGGAGCAGAGACTTGGTGCGTGTATGTGTTTGATTCAGGGTGTCGGGGCTGGGTGTTGGGGTTCAGTGTGTACAAGGGACTGGTAAAGATGTTGCTGGGGGTCCTCTGAAGGGGTTTGCTCCCAGTTTTATTTTCTCACGCAAACCCACACACGTTCGCTGTCACCCCACCCTGACCCACACCTGTTGCACGCGTGTCTTCCCCCACGGGCGGCAGCTTCCCCCAGTGGGTAGCATTGAGCCTTGCAAACAAGTGCCCTAGGAAAGGCTCTAGAACAGGCATCTAGAAAGGATAATTCTGTATCATTCTTTCAAATGCAAATGAAAGAACCTCAGATGGGCTTAAACAACAAAAGAGGAGAATGCACTGGCTCATGTAACTGAAGAAGCAGGGACATATCTGACAACTTCAGGAGTAGCTGGATCCAGGGGTCTGGATTGATGAACCAGGGTCCGGCGCCTCCCTCTTCTCCAGGCTCTGCTCTCCTCTGCCCAGGCTTTAGTCTCAGGTGTGTGCTGTTCACATCAGGGCAACTCCAGGATCTCCTCTTCCTGCAAGTAAAATAATTCTTTCTCTCCTTACTTCCAACAGAAGTCCTAGACGTGAGCTTGTGCACCAGGCCCCATGGGCAGGTGATGCACCACTCCCCTGGAGAGATGCCTTCCGAGGAGCCTCCTTGTAGGACAGCAGCTGCGGAGGGCCCCGGAGCCCTGCTGCCGGGCTGATGACAGCAGCAGAAACATTTGGCTGGGAGGAGGAAATTTCAGGGTAGACCCAGACTTTCTGAAGCTCTGAAGTAAAAGTCTTCTGAAGAAACAGAAGCAGAATAGAGCTCAGACATGCTTGGTGTAGCCTCAGAAAGCAAACCCAATGAGGGGCAGATTCTTGCTCCCTAGAGAGAAGAAACTGCTGGCCAGGACAATGGCTGGAGGTGAAACTACACCCTGTCACTGGGCTACTGCAAGGGGGTTACAGACATGCGGTGGCAGGTACCACTTAGTTGGGGTCTGGCCCCTCCCTCCCCTGGAGTCTGGGGTTCAAGGGCATAGGAAGTTGGGGATGTCAGGGGCCTTCCTCCCTTTTAGCCATCTACCTTCAGGTCTGAGACAGGCCTTCCTGGCGGCCCTCCTGATTTTTACGCAGAATTCTGGTGGAACATGCACGACCCATCCCTGCGAGGGCACCCTGCCCTGTTCGTGGACACCCCCTGAGTACCACTTGGGAGGGAACAGCTAAGCTCAGATCTGTGTGCCGACAAGGAGCCAGTGTGTGAAGTTCTGAGGACAGAGTGTTCCCGGAAGCGAAGCACATGGGAAGTCCCCAAGGTGGGGATGAGCTTGGATGCTGTGAAAACACAAGGATGTCACGTGGCCAGGACAGAGCCAGGCAGGCGCACGGCTTGAACACCGTGTCCGTCACGAACACCACTCTCCACGCATTTCCACGGCTGCCTTCTGGGCACGTGGCAGGGTTGCACTTCCTGGCCCTCTTGCAGTGGGGCTGGGTGGGGGGCCATTCTGGCCAATGAATTGTGGGTGAAAGTGATATGTGTCGTTTCTGGGCTGAGCCATTGATTGCTGGTGGGTGTTCTTCTAGAGCTCCCTTTTCCTCTTCCTCACTGACCAGAGGGGGGCTGCTTTGTCAGCCTGGATCAGCGAGGGAGGATGATCTGGAACAGCAGACCCGTGGTGGACAAATGAGAAATAAACCTTTGCTGATCTGAGCCACTGAGATTTGGGGACCATTTGTTACCACAGCATAACCTAGTCTATCCTGTCTGCTACAGAGCTGAAGAGAGAGAACCAGAGAAGTGAACAGATCACCCAAACTGAACAAAGGAGAACCTTTCCTTTCTTGTACCCCAAACCTTCTTCCCAAATTTTAATCCCAGAGCAGAAATGGCAGTCGGAGGAAATATAAGGAGCGTGGACATTGAAATCAAATTTCCCAGGGATCCATCTCAGCTGGCCCTGCAATCACAGAGTAAAACAGGGCTGGCCATGGGCGTGATGCACTGTCCTCCCGCTCAGCCTGAGTTACTTCACCTGTACAACGGGGGTAGAATGTTTACTTACCAGGGCTACGTGTAAGGAACAAACCGAATTACAAATGTAGGAAAGGACCTAGCAGAGCCCAGCAGACACCATTATGATATCATATCACATTCCAGTCCCCAACCTCAGCTCTTCAACCTCAGCTCCATCCCGCCAGTGCCCAAGCCCCAGTTCCTAATCCTGTCCCACCTCCTAGAGGCCCCGACACAGGTGCTGTTCCTGTCTCCTCTCCCCTCCCCAGCTGTTCCCTGGGAGCAGGGTGGGGCCTGGGCACTTGCATTACTGAGTACGGGCAAGCAACCCCCAGAGCAGAGTTGAAAAACCAGAAGCTGGTGTGTATTTGTGGACGTTTTCATCTGGGATCACATGAAGTTTAAATATTTTTTATTTTTCAGTTAAAGATTTTAAATCAAAAGATTTTACACACAATGGTTTTGTATTGAAATCTGTAGGGAAATTGGAAGGTGTGGCCCCTACTGGGTTATATTCCACTCCCCCCAACTGGCACATGGAGCAAGAAAAGCCAGCTGTCCCTTTAGATGGGACCCTGTCCCCAGTCCCCAGTGCCGGTTGTCCCCGCTGGCGCTGAAGCCCAGAGCCTGCAGATGTGTATCTGGACATTTATAGGAAACATTTCTCATAACCTTTTTCTATCAATAGTGGGAAACAAAAGACCGAGAGAGGGCCTCGTGTATCAAGAAATATAGAAGACCACAAATCTCTGTGGAAGCGGAGACCATTCTTACATCGCCCAGCGTGCAGCTCCGATTTCTATTATCACCTGGCCGCTGTAGGCGTTTCAGTTTGCGACCCTGCCCTCAACCTTCTCGTTCCCCTCCCGACCCAGAGCAGGACTCTCTTCTTCTGACCACTCGCCGCGTGCACTGGGCGCGCGTTTGTCATTTTCTTTCTCTTTCAAGGCAACCCTCTTGTTTATTTTAACACGGTTAGGGAGTGGGGGTGGGGAACAGGAAACTCCAGCGGCGGTCACTGTTGGAGGCTTTGGGAGATGACTTGACTTGCCCAAGGTCAAAGAGCTAGAAGGCGGAAGCGCCTAGACCCTACTCCAGGGCTCAGTAGTTCCCCAAATCCAGCTGGTTCCTTCACGCCCACGTCTCCAGCCGGTGCGCGCTCAGGGCGCAAATATCGCGCGCCCAGTCAGTTGTGCTGCGCCCCGGGGTTGTTTTCCTTAGACAAACGGCCCCGCGGGTTTAGGGAAACCTTGGGTAACGCTGGGGTCCACCAGGCTACGTGCTTGGGACTGCGGGTGGCCGCACGTCTGGCCTGCCAGAGCACCTCTGCGGGCTGGCCGGGAATCCGGGCGCTCTCCCGCAGTCCCCTATCCAAGCAGTGGGCTGGTGGCCTACCGCAGCGCGCTGACGGCCTCCGAGCGCGGCTGGGAGGCGGGAGTCGTGTGGGGTGGAGGGAGAGGACTGCAGCGGAACCTGCCCCGGGCACCCCTGCCCTGAGCCGTTCTCTGCAGGCTGGCGCTGCGCCGGGGTCGCCGCATCCCCGGGCCCCTCCCGAGCCACCTGTGCGCAGGCTGGCGGGCCCGGGAGAGCCCGGATCCGAGAACTGATCCACTCCGGGTTTCAGACTTCTGGCTCGGTCCCTGGAGACCGCGAGGGGCGGTGGGAGGCCTCCCCGCCCACTACCCCAAACCCTCCCCAGGAGAGCCTAGGGCATTGCCGGAAGGGATCCCCGGAGCCGGAGGTGGCCAGCGAACGCAGCTCGGGGCGGCCCGGCCCCTCCTTCCTTCCCCCGCCCCGCCCTGTCACTGCCCCGCTCCATTACTCCAGTCCTGGTTTTCCGGCGCCCGCCGGCCGGCTCCCGGGCTGCGGGCTCCGCGCGGCGGCTGGTAGGTGCGCGGCGCGGCTGGCGCTGCGCTCCGCCCCGGCTGCATTGCTGAGCTCCAGGTGCCCAGGGGAGCCACGCGCCGCGTGCGTCCCGTAGCTGGCCACCCGGAGGCAGCGCAGTCCGCTGGCATGGGCCCCGAGGGCGCCCCGGGCTGGGGCTCTGGGCTGAGGCGCTGAAAGCCGCCCTACCGCCCGCGGGGCGCCGTGCCCGGCCCGCCCGCTCGCCCGCGGCCATGGCCGTCCGGCCCGGCCTGTGGCCAGCGCTTCTGGGCATAGTCCTCGCCGCCTGGCTCCGCGGTTCGGGTGAGTCACGTGCACGGAGGCTTGCGGGGGACCGTGCGCGCGAACGCTCGCTTCTGGGGGTGGGAGGTGTCCCTGACTCGCGTTACTGGACCGGGTTGGAAGCCCCCCGAGGCCAAACTTTACGAGGAGGGACGCGGGGGCCGCCTATCCTTGCTGCGCAGCTTCCCCGCGCGCGCTTCTCCAGAATCCTGGGTTCTGCCAAGTCCAGGAGCTGCTGTCAGCACGCGGGGCTGGCGAGTGTAGACGCCCCACGCCTCCGGGAGGGGGAAGTTTGCTGGCTGCCCAGCCCCAGAGCAGGGTCGGGGGTTTGAATCAACGCCAGGGGGAAGCCTGACTTGGAGGGTCTCGGATTAGAGGGCTTTGGCCACATCCCAGTCCCTAGGAAATCGAGGAGAGGGGTTAAGATATCTCTTCCCGGTAGCATCTGCTTCAGCTACTCACAGTTCCCAGCTTGGCACCTGGCCTCTGCCCACGTCCAGAACACAGTGTCCTCCTCTGTCCCCACCACACACGCTCGCACACGTCCACATTCCAGCGTGGAGGCTCATACACCAGCCCCCAGCTCTTGCAGCCCTTACAGAGCACTGTGAGAGGCCTGGCTGGGGCTCCTGGCTGCCCCCCCACACACACACCTTGCACGGGGACCAGAGTTATATACGGTGAGTCCATGCCGCTTCCCCTTCTCCCTTTTACTACACAGCTCTCCCTCCTCCCTGTGTGTCCTGTTGGTTGGCAACCCCAACCTGCTTGGTAACTCAGCCCTCAGCCCACCTCCTTCGGGGGATGGGGGCGAGTCCCCTGCACCCTTTGTCTGCTTTCCCTGAGCTTCCACCCAGGCCGAGCTGTGGGCACCTCCTGGTCTCTGCCCCCACCCATGCACTCAGCAGAGCTGAACTTATTTATATGTGGGGGGGGGGAGGGGTCATCGATGTGAGGGAGAGGGCATGGGGCTTGCCCTAGCAATTCCTGATTCTTGCTGCCCCAAGAACCTGGGAGATGCCCCTCTGCCTGGCGAGGCCATTTTAATCCCAGGGGAGTCAGGGGTGGGGGGTTTGGGGTTCCTGGGATTCGAAGCCAGGCTGCTCGGAGATCAGTGAGTGATTGCTCAGAGACCAGCCCAGGGATCGAGGCCAGTAGCTGTTTCCTTAAAGGGACTCTACGTAGCGCATCCTGCACCCACCAGTGTCTGGCCACCCTCCCATCCTGCCTCCTCAGTCCTCCCTCGGCCCTATCGCATCCACTCCATCTCCCTTCTCTGTCACTCCATCAGCCCCCCTGAATCCTCACTGAACAAGCCTTGCTGCCCCATGACCTCCCCTTCCAATCCTGACCGAGCCAGAGGCTGTGCTGCCGCTGGGTGTGTGTTCATATCGCACACATGTGCGTGTTAGGAGCGTGTGTGCCACGCGCCGGGGGTGCGGGTTGCACCATTGACTGTGGTGAGCTGGGGGTGTCCATGCTCCTGGCCCAGGGAAGGCGTTGCCAGGTGCCGAGTAGGTGCCCAGGGAAGGCTTACTGAGTCGGATGGGGGAAAGGGCTGTGTGGCCATATCTGCATGTTGCGTGATCAGCATGAGGGCTGTGGGTTGGCATGAGTGCCGGCTGGTGACGGGGCCTGGCAGGGTGTGCAGCGCTGGTGCAGATAAGGGGGCGATGGGTGCTGGTGAGACCGAGAACCACAGCCACGGTGGGGGGCTGCCACACGGGTTCCTCGGGAGGCTGCAGAGTCAGGGAACTGCTCCCTGGTTGGTGGGGCACCTGTTGGTGCCTGACCCGAGGCTGTTGGGGCAGCTGGCAGGTGAGCCCCTGTGCTGCAGGACTGCCCTGGAGTGGAGCCGGCCTCCGCGCACCCACTCACAGTTCTGTGGGAGGGGCCCCCTTCTCTCCGGGGCCCCTCCCTTACTGTTGTTCCCCACCGGCTCCAGGCACACGTGCCCAGAGAAGCTGGCCCTGCGGTGACCGGCCCCTCCTGTACCACCCACCATCAGCTCCTCGGCAGCATCAGCCAGGGAGTTCGAGTGACTGAGGGAGGGACAGCCAGCTAGGCGGCAGGGGGCGCCCGGGGCCAGCGCGCTGGCAGCCTCCTGCTCCCCAGGCTGAGCGTCCCCCCTGGGTCACACAAAAGCCTGTGCCTTCTGCACACTGTCCCGCTAGGCCCCTCTCTGTGCCTCCGCACACGGAGAACCACCTGTGTCGCAGGGTTCTCCCGTTCACGCCCGGTCACCCCGCTGGCACCTGCCTGCCCGGCCCTGTGGGCTGTGCACCTCTGTAGGGTTCCCTGCAGATCTCCACAGACCTCAGGGAGGGGCCCATGGGGAGCTGGACCATCCTGGCCCCGATAATTTGTCCAGGTGGCCTCTTCCTCAGGGCCCACCTCCATCCTCAGGGCTGGTCCTGGACCCCTCTGTCCACTCCTCACCCCGAGACTGGAACAGTTGGCTGGGGGGCAGGTGTCTTAATGCTTTAAGGCTATGAGATATGCTGCTCTCACTCTGCCTTGGGGACCGGATGGACCAAGCTTTGCCCTCCCCGCCCACCCCCAGGCATCTCCAGAAGAGGGCGGGTTTTCTGACTCCCCTTTGCCTGCGTGGTGAGGACCTTGCCTCAGGGGCCCAGGGACTGGCAGTGATGCAGGCACCAAACCCCAACCAGCGGCGCTGGCCTGGATTCCAGGAGCAGCCAACTTCGGCCTCAGCTGGGAGCCAGTCCCCAACACTGGACACCCGCAGACTTGCAGCCCTCCCCTGGCGCTGCTCTGAGCCCCAGATCTGCAGGCCCCAGGTGTTCGGTCCCGAAGGTGGGAGCTGCCCTAGGCCCTGGGCAGCGGACCCCTTCTCCAGGTGCAGGCCCCAGTGCTGGCTTGGCTGCCCCCTGGGAACACGGGTCCACATGCGTGCATGCCTGGGCCTGCCCATCCCAGGCCCAGCATCGCCTGCCGCCCCTCCCTCCCTCCCGGGGGCCCTGCCGTCCCACCCCTATTCCCCGAGCCCAGGGCTGGAAACCTTAGAGTCTCCCTCAGCTCTCCCTTCTCCTTCACGCTTCACTTCTGATTTGTCACCGAGTCCTCCAGCTCAGGCCTACTTGTGACATTGCTCACGTCCCTCCCCTCCTGTGTCACTCCCCCCAAGCCCTTTTGTCCCTCACCCTTCTCACCTAGACCAGCACCGTGGCCACCCCCATTCATCCCGCTCCTGAGTCCCCTCCACTCACACTGATGCCCCTGGTGCTCAGGCTGGGAGCTGCTTCTCCCAGTGCCTGCCTCCAGCCCTGAGCCTGGGGGCCCTAGGGAAGCCTCCGAGTCACCACACTTCGCTGGGTGTCCTCCCCAGCCCTGCCTGCTGGCAGCCGCGCCTCCATACCCCCAGGCAAGGTCCAGCTCCCTCGCTGTAGCTCCCCCACCTTGCAGAACCTTGTACCCCATGGCCCTGCCAGCCACACACACTCCTCACCCTACACCTCAACGTCCTCCACTCTGCCGGGCCATTCTGCTTATCTCAGCCCCCAGCTTTCATCCAGCCCCTCCAGAAGGCCTCCCCCACTCCTCGCAGGGCCCACGCAGGGGCCAGGGCGTAGTGACGAGCTCCGAGGGGCTACAGGACAGAGGCACTGATTCCTCGGCCAAGGGGGACCACACGGCCTGGGGCCTGAGCCCCTCATTTGCTCTAGTGCCTCCCATGGGTGTGGCCCTTGTCTGTGGCGCCAGGACCCTGCTCTCAGCCCCCAACGTGCCCCCTTCCCGGGTCCCAGCCAGCCAAGTGCTTCTCTCTATTTCCTCCACTTGGGTTTGGGTTCCCTGGCTAGGTTGGGGGTGGCGGGATGGGGGGCTGCTGCAGCTGGGGGGGTTTCTTTGCCCCTGCGGCGTCCCTCCCTATCCCTGCCCCTGAACACAGACTGCCCTGCTCCAGGGTACTGGAAATGGCACCAGTCCAGGGCAGGGGGCAGCAAGGTGAGACCCTGCCGTGGGGTGGCTGTGCCCCGGCCCCACACACAGACAGCGAGCCAGCTGTCATGAGTGTCTGTGTCTGTGGGTCCCTCACACAGGTGGCATATCCATGTCTGTTGACTAGGAACCTCCCTGCCCACCGCCACCCCTCCCAGGCACACATGTCCCCAGAGGGGTGTCTGTCTTTGTGACTGTCACTGGGTCCCAGATCCCTGGAAGCTGAAGCCGAGGGCACGGAGCGGTGGCATCGCCCATGCTGAACGAACACTCCCTCCTGGTAGCCTCCTCCTCGGGCCCACCCTCACCCTCAGCGCTGGGCTGGCACCACGGCCTGGGCTGTCCTGCAAGGCACCTGCTTGGGGCTCCTGGTGAAGCTGAGCCCCCGCAGTGCCCAGCCTGACCCCAAGCATCCTTGCCACCCAGATGGGTGCTCAGCTTCCTGCGACCAATTCTACCAGCCCACTCCTTTGTTCCTCTGGTCTGCTCCCATGGGAGTGGCATCGGAGGGCCCTCCTGCCTTTTGGGGAGCATCAGCCCCCCTCTTCCTATCAGGTGGGGTAGAAAGGGCAGGGGCTGTGGAGGCAGGGTGGCCCAGGTTTCACTCCAAGCTGCCTGACAAGGAACTCTTACTCCCCAGCCTGTTCCCCATCTGTTGAATGGGGTCACACCTGCTGCCTGGGGTGGTTGTGATAAGTTGATGGGCAACGGCAAGAGCACCTCAGGGTGGGCCCTCACTTGGAGCAAGCGCCTATGACTTGTTTGCCACCTTCTTCCATTTTTCTGGCATTTGAAGGGACACAGTTTAGGGCAGGTGGGGCCTTAAGCTGCGTCAGGGCCCGAGCCTGGAGGTGGGAGAGTAGGTGCCTCGTGTGTGAGATGCTTCACCTCTAACTGCTCCAGCCCCCGCAGGAGCCCTTGGCGGGAGTCACTGCTGCCCCCTACCCTGCGCCGCACCCCCACCCCTGCAGGGGCTCAGGCTGTTAGACTCAGAAGCCTCCAGTGTGAACAGAGCTTGTTTAGGGTCCATGAAGAGGGTGATTTGGGCTCAGCTTGTCCCAGAACATGGCGGCCAAGGGGGGTGGGAGCCCTGGATGGAACTCAGTCTAGTCTTGCTCTGCCATTTGACTGCTTTGTGATTTGGATAAATCACTTAACCTCTCCGGGCTGTTCGCCTCTTTGTATTGGAAAAGACTGGACTTGGTGAGTCCCTCCGGGCAGAGGCTGGTGCCCGGAGAAGGCTGCCTTGGGACTCTGGGTTGGCCTGTGCACTCAGCAGCAGGTTCCCCCAGAAACTGCTCACACCTGCCCAGCACCTGCCAAAGCCACCAACCCCCCTGGCAGCAGCTGCCGGCATCGCCTCCGAGCCAGGTGGCTGCTGCCGCAGGGCTGAAGGGCGCTGTGCGGCAGACGTAGGACTTGTGAATCCTGCGCCCACCCAGGAAGCAGGGTTCTGCTTCAGCGGGTGAGCACTCCCAGGGCGCAAGCAGCCCTTCTCAGGGCCCCAGGTGGTCCCTCCCGAGGCCCACTCCCTCCCAGGCACCCACGTCAGAGGCAGCAAGGAGCCTTTGGCCCCAGCAGCCAGACCCCGGGGCATGCGGAGGAGGTGGTGAGTTGAGTTGGCAGGTTCTAGGGTCCGGGCTGGACCAGGCCTGGATAGCGAGGCCAGGGAGGTGCCTTGGGTGCAAACTCTAAGTCATGCCAGCGCAGGGTCAGCCCTGAGCGTGAGTGCCCTGGGCACCCCCGTGCCCCATGCAGCCCTGGCTGCGGGCCTGCCCACTTTCCTGCCAGTCAGACGGAGTCGTAAAAGGACCGGCCTCGTGGGGAGTTGTGCAGATGAGACAGCCTTACGCCTTAGCTCCTAGCACACAGTGAGCACTCCATAAATGTTTGCGATTGGTGCCGATGGATACAGCAGAGGGCGCTGTTCCGTCCTGGCCTGGGAGGAGTGGGGTGGCCCTTGGTGCCCTCTTTGAGGGAGAGGGTGCAGCTAGGGGTGGAGGCGGGGGGGGGGGGGGGGGGGGGCAGAGGCCTGAGGGAGGGTCTCCATTTTGGGATGAGGACAGGCCTGGCATCTTTTCTCTGCCCCTTTGATGATCAGGGGCAGGGCATCTAGAAGTGGTAGAGTCACACCTCCCAGGCGTGGTTGTTGCTGCCCTCTGCGCCCCGCCCCACCCCTGTCTGAGGCGGAGGGGGGCGGGGAGACTGTAGAGATTGGGAGTGGCAGCTGCTGGACCCCAGAGGAGGTCACAAAGGGGCAAGTGTTAGGTCCCAGCTAGTGGGGGAGGGGCCCTGCAGTCCCTGCCTATGAGTGGGGCCCTGCTGAGAGCATGGAGTGCCAGCGTCCTGGTGGGCGAGTCCCCAGACCAGGCCCTCCCCACGCCTGCGTGTCAGCGCTGTGTCCGTCTGGAAGGCTCAGGGTCACCTTGAGCTCCAAGCAAACATGTGGCTGGGACTTGGGGAGGGTAGTTGGTCTAGACAGACCGAGCCTGAAGGAGAGCTGCAGGGCTCCTGGGAGGCCTGGACGCTACATCCCACCTCTGCCCCACACCTCTCCAGCCAGGAGGCAGGTGGAATTCCCGGCTTCCCACTCCCGCATGTCCAGCTGGCAGCCTGCAGGGGGGTACACCCCGAATTAGGCCCCACCCTCTCCTAATTGAGGTGGAGACCAGATGGAGTTGAGGGGCTGTTGGTTTTTCCCATATCTGCATCTTTCCAGTCCCCCTGTCACCACTAACCCCCCCCCCCAAAAAAAAGAGGGTGCCAGACGCAGGCCTGTAGGAGTGCTAACTTAGCGTCCCCTGCGTGACCAGAACCCCCCCACACCCCAAAACAACCCCACCCGGTCTTCCGCGCACTTGGCGGGCGGGGCCCTGGGCTAGAGGCCCGCCTCGGGCCAGCCGGGCTGCGGGACACGTGAGCGACCCTGGGGCGGCGGCTCCTGGGCCAATGGGAGCTGGAGTCCGGGTGGGGGCCTATGCGTCCTGCCCCGCGGCCCCCACCTTCGCCCACGCGCGGCGCGGGTCAGGAAGGCGCGGTGAACTCGGCGGCGCGCGGAGCAGGGGCGGGTCCCTCCGCCCGCCGGCCCGCCAGCCCGCCCGCGGCCGCCCGCCGGATTAGTGGCTCTTTGTTCGGGGCCTGTTAACAAGTTCCTGGCTGAGCGCTCGACTGCCGCCCGGGGAGCAGGCGTCCAGCCTCCAGGCAGGCGGCTGGCGGCCTCTGCCTCCCCCGGTTCCCGCGCGAGCTGCACCCCCCGCCGCCCCCCCGCCAGCAGTCTGGGGCGGTTAGGGCTTGCACAGCCCCGGCTGACCTCGCCCGCCCACGGAAGGGAGGCGAGCGGCCCACCTCCAGCACCTGCTGGAGGTCGCGGGCCTCGAGAGCACCGCGGTGGTCGTCCTATTTTACAGATGCGGGAGGGCGCGGGGGCCCCCCGCCCCGGGGTTCCAGTCCAGCTCTGTGACACCCAAACGCGCTCTCCTGCTGAGAGAAAGGCCTGGGGCAGTTAGAGCAGGAGCCTTCTAGCTGTCCTGTGTTTTATTCTTAATTAACTTAGTAGTAACCAGGGTGGGGCTGGTCTCTGCCTGCAACACCTGACATCAGACGAGGCCCCGTTTATCAGATGAGGACACTGGGGCTCAGGGTAGTGACAGAGCTGAGACCCTCCCAGGTGGTCATTTTCTGTCAGGGCTTTGTCTGGTGCCCACGGACTTGAAAGACCCCAGGAGGAAGTCGGGGGACCTTGATTCCAGGGCTAATCACCTCACTACCCCGAGACCACTTCCTCCCTACACCCATTCGCCCTCAGTTCCTAAGCCCGGGCCGGGCTGCAGTCCAGATCTCGGGATTTTTATTACAGACCCACCTGGGGGTTAGCTTTCTGACTTGCCAAGGGCCACAGGTCTTCAGGGTCAAAGCCACTTTATTGTAATGAGAGGGAGTCCTCTCCTCTAAGCTCCCCCAAATGGCTTTTGGCTCTTCCTCCTGGGGCCACTCAGGATGGTGTCCCCCTTTTTATTTGTTTAAGACCGAGCTCCTGCCTGGTGGCGCCTCCAGTCCTCTCAGTAGTTCCTCAGTAGCCCGGCTCTGGGCCTCTCCCAGCGCCCCCCATCCTTGCCACCTGCCTCTGGATGGCAGCCCAGGAGCTCACCCACTGTGACGCAATGCCCCAGCATGGACCAGTAGCCCAGTACAGGATACTAAGTGTATCTGCTGCAAATACTGGAAATCCCACCCCAAACTGGCTTAAGCAAAAAAAAAAAAAAAAAAGGAAAAACCAAGATTTACTGGTGCATGTAAGCTCTGGCTTCAGGCACGGCTGGATTCAGGGAGACCACTGTGACTGGGATCCATCTCATTTCTGCTCTTGGGGTGCTGGTACCACTCTCCAACAGCCTGTCCCCTGGAAGTCCCAAGGCGGCTGCCCGCAGTTACCCGAGCTACATGCTTGCAGGCCAGTGTGGGGCCGTGGGGGTGAGGGGATGGACAGCATGCTTTCCCTCAGCCTCCAGCAGACGTCCAGGCCTTTCCTCACTGCTCCAGCCCAAGTGCTGGGCCGCGGGTGAGCCAGCCACGCGACCAGGGGTCATTGTTATGCAGTCGAGCTTGGGCCCAAGCCACCAATGCCCCGTCCCGCTGCTCAGGCTGTTTGCCACTGCTCCCAGCTTCCCGTCCACTGCAAAGGGATGGGCACATCGGCTGCAAATGTGACCCGTGTGCCATCAGTGCGTCCAGCCCGAGTATTCAGTACAGAGATTGACCAGCACTGGGGCACAGGCTGAGGCCCAGGGTGAAGACCCAAGTCAGGATCCACACTGGCTGCGCCAGAAAACAGCAGTGGGCGTTCGACAGTTTTTTTGTCCCCTCACACGTGCTGACCCCAGTCCTTGGACCTCCCCCCGCTCATCCTGAGATGTTGCTATACCAGGTGCCTGGCTGACACCCAGCCTGGCCCAGACCTGCCGGGACAGGAACCCTGGAATACGGGATGCTGGTCTGACCTGCCGTGCCCGGGGAGGGCCCAGTGTGTCTGTCAGTGTCCCCGCTTCCCTTGGTCGCCTGCAGCTGGCTGAGAAGCCCGGCCAGAATCGCACTTGAGGTTTGCATCAGGTTCACCAAATTCCAGGTGTTGGGTTTTATGTCCATCCAGCTTTCGGTCCCAGTCCCCCCAGAATGCAGCCTTAGTGGGTATTTGGGGGCCCCTTCAGCATCAGGGCCCAAGCCAAACAAGTAGGTCATCCCCCTGCCCCAGGACCTTTTCTGTTTCAGCCACCCCCCCACACACACTTAAAGCCTCTTTTCCCTCCTCTTAACAACCCAGTTTCTCGCCAGTACTTTCCCTTTTGGGCTTCAGTTTATGAGCATCGATTTCCCTGCTTGCACTGGGTCCTACTGCCGTCTGCACCGAGTCCGACTTCCTTTTTTAAAAACTAGATGCAGCCCATGCTTCTCCTGCTCCATGGCCACTCCAACCCCACTTTCCCAGAGGTCAGCGGTGGGCTCTGCAGGCCCCCTGCCAGGACCTCCAGGGTTACCGGGACTGAGAGGCCTGCCCTCACTCGGGACAACCACTCGGCCCATCCAGACCCCGCCTTCCGGGCTGGAATTTGTCCTCACTCTGCACTCAGTGCCCTCGGATGCAAAGTGGTGCGGTGGGGGGGCTGGCTTCCCAGTGCCCCCAGTCAGGAGGCCCACCCTTCTCTGGTCCCCCTGCTCCAAGCCCCCTCCGCTCCGACACAGCTTTTGCATTTCGAAGAAGCCTCAGCCACCCTGGCTCAGTTCTCTGCCCCCTGCCTCTCGTTGGTGGCTCTGTGCTTGGTTTCGGGCCACCTTCCTGTGCTGAGCACATGAGTCCAGGCCCTGAGCCTGCCTAGGTGCCGGCAGCTGCCCTGACACTTTTCTGAAGTCCTTCTCCCTGCAGACCCCTTGGGCGCTCACAGCCAAGGGTCCCTCTCTGAGTCCTGCCCAGCCCTCTCAAGACCCCTCTCCTTTCAGAGCCCTGGCCCTGCTGGGGGGCTTGTCTTGGTGTGAACTGGCTAAAGCCCACCCCCCAGGGGCCAGGACGCCCTTCTGAGGGTGGTCGGCATCTCCCAGCAGAGACATGCGGGTGAATTCAGCAGTGGCTCCCTGGGGGGTTGGGGACTGGTCTGCCAATTTCCTTGGTGTAAACACTCCCACCACAGCCTATTTTAAGCTACCAGTGTAATGTCAACCGGCTTGCAAAGTTCCAGAAATTTTAATGATGGGCTCTCCTGAGCCAGGCTGAGTTGGTTCCAGCACATTGCTGTTTCCTGGTCACAGGAGGGAGTGACAAAGGCTCCTCAGGCCTCTACCTCCCATGGACCTCCCCAGGCTTGGAGGGGCTACTCCGTCCAGGCGTAGGCTTTTCGGCTGGCTGAGGGGTGGGGAGTCAGTTAGGTATCTGAGGGTGGTTGGTGGTTGAGAACCAGAGCTCTGGAGCTCATCGATGGTGTAGGTTAGAACCCTAAAAGTGACGACCACAGGCAGGTGACTTCTGCTCTCAGTGCCTCGGTTTCCTCATCCAGGAAATGCGGGAAAGAAAGGCTGCTACCTCAGCGGGCTTTGAGGATGAAATGAGGTGCTCCCTTCGGAACCCTTAGCCCAATGCCAGGCCCTCAGTGCCCCTCCAGATGGGAGCTGCTGAGCGGGGGTCAGGGGCGGAGCGTGAGTTTGACCTCCCTCTGTGACTGCCCCTGAAGTGTAGCAGTGGCGGGGGGGGGGGGGGGGGGGGGGAGGGGGGCGGGGGTTGGTGGATGGAGGGGCACGGGGTCCTGGGCTGATCGAATGGCGGAGCATCACGGGCAGGGCCTGAAGGTCTAGTATCTTGGGAAGAGCTCATTTGGCATGATGAGCTTTCAGGAGGGGACTTGAGAAGGAAGCTTGATGAAGTAAAGGGTGACTCAGCCAGAGTGACTTGTCCTCAGCCATGTGTGACTCCTGACAGCCTGGGAGCCAGGGTGTCCCCAGGACATGCAGGGGTCACGGTGGCATTGGAGAGCCCCGGCAGGCCAGGAAAGGACAGCCCAGCTGCTGGCCTGCAGGTGGCCTGTGGCTTCGGGGCTGGTCCCTGGCCAACCTCTGAGTCCTCTCAGCCCTAGTTGCGGGGGCCCCAAGGCCAAAGGAGGAGAGGGACTCTGCCCAGGATATGGCGTGTGGTGGGGTTGGGCCAGACGGTGAGGGGACGGGGACGAGCGGCCCAGGCACTCCCTGGTGACAGCGCATGTCCAGGGGAGCGGGAGGTGCAGCCCGGCTGCAGCAAACAGCGCCTGTGGGGACCAGCGAGTGGCAGGGCTGGCTTCGTTGTTGAGCTGGGCAGTGGCAGGCAGTGAGCGGTGTTTAAGGAAGATTAATCTGGCAGCGCGGGGAGGATGGATGGGAGCAGGGAGAGGCTGGAGGCAAAGAGACCAGCCAGGAGGCCGCGGCGTCATCCAGGCAAGAAATGACGAGGGCTCCGTTCCCAGCGAGCAGGCGGCAGGGACGAGCAGGAGAGATGGATGTGGGAGACACCAGAGAGGAGGAGCCTCTCGGTGCTGCATGTGGGGGGCGAGGGACAGGAGACGCAGACACGATTCTGGCCTTTTGAGCCTGGAGAGTTGATGTCAGAAATGGAAAACGAACAGGGAGCTGCCAGGTGGGAGAAGCCAAAAGAGCAAGAGGACTCCACAGGGTGGGGGCCCCACCGGGAACCCCCGCCAGGCCCTACCCAGAGCACGACCATCGGGCAGGGCACTTTGGAAGTGATGGAAGCTGCCTGCGGCCAGTTAAGTCAAGGGAACATAACAGGGTGTGACAGCTGGCAGATGCAGTGGGTGACAGAGGGACAGGTGTGAAGTCCTGTCCCAGAAGAGAGGTCCTCAAAAGGTCCAGCTGGCAATGGGCCATCCTGTTTAATTCAGGGCACTGAAGGCAGGAGGGACATGGGTTGGTTCTGTTCTGTGCAGCCCTGGAGGGCCGGGCCGGGCCAGCAGGTGAGACGTGGAGGCTGAGAGAGACCTTCCTGACTAGCAGTGAGTGGTGGGAACCGGGATGAGCTCCAGCTTTGAGAGGAGGGGAGGCAGCTGTAAGGAAGGCTGTGGGGAGAGGCCACTCAGAGGAGGCCTGGAGGAAACCTGCACCAGTCCCCAGGGTTACCTGCGCCATTCAGAGGCAGGAAGAGCCAGTGCTCCAAGCCCAAAGCCGGCATTAGAGAGCTGGGGAAGAGGGGTTGGGCAGGACGCAGAGGCCCCTCGGGATTTGCGGGGCTGGGACCGAAGGCTGCAGGAGCCAGAGAGGGCAGGGGTCATGCAAGGCTTCAGAGGGGCAGGAGCAGAACAGGCAGGCTGAGCACTTACTGTGTGCAAAGCTCCCGGCAGGTAGGCTCGGAGGTGGAGTGAGCGGAGTGACGTGCCCACATCCCAGGGAAGCCACCGCAGAGCCTGCTGGCCTTGCCCCTCTGAGCATCCATCTGGGCGAGGGGGCTGGGCCGCAGGCCCCGGGACGGTGAGCTATTGAGGGAAGTGGAGAGAATGGACCCGGGGTGGGGGGGGGAATGCAGGGCGAGGTGAAGATGGGCCACATCGGTAGGTCAGCAGCATCGATGGAGCCCCTACTGTGTGCCAGGCCTGCACCAGGTGCTACGGTGTACAGCAAACAAGGTGGGCACTATCCCCACCCTCAGGGAGCTCATAGTCCAGTGGGAGGAGGTGGCCAAACACAACGGTCAGAGAATGCGGACCGCGCCTCGGGAGTTGGAAGGCAGTGAAAGGGCCGTGTGGCCATGTGGCCACAGATGAGCCAGATGTGGGCGTGGTGGGCAGCTAGTCAGCCTGGTGAGACTAGAGGGTCAGGCCGCTCCAAGGCAGCGGCACATGAGCTGAGACCCGAGTGACTGGAAGGAGCCAGCTGTGGGTGCCACCGAGGAGAGGGAGTGAACCCAGCTCCTGGAGGGGCCGCCGGGCAGCGTGGCGCTGGGCGAAGAGAGCAGCGTGCCTAGCCCTGTGCTCACTTAGGCTGCTCGGCCCCTCCGCTGTCGGAAAGGCACAGAGTGGCTGAGGCAGGCCTGGTCAGGCCGGCGGGGTGAGGGAGGTGGCTTAGAGGTGGGGGTGCTGCACGAGAGAGCCCAGGTCGGGGGACGCTGGCCTCAGCCCTGGACTAGGGGGTCAGGAGGCCCAGCCCCCAGGTCTGCTCTGTGTTCAGAGTGGGAGCCCTGGACCAGACACAGTCTCTGCCTCATTTGTGAAACGGGGAGAATGATCCAGAATGACCGGGTCTGGGCTATTGTGGAGCTGATCCTGAGGCAGCAGGCAGGGGGGTTGGGCAGGGACAGAGGGTCTGTGGGAGGAGGCAGGGCAGGCCCCTTCAGCGCCGCCTGCAGGCCCAGTGCCTCTGTCCCCACCGCCTGCCAGAGCCAGCCAGCCGCCTGTGCAGGGAGCTGAGGTCCAATGAAGGGGAGCTCACCCTCCGCTCGAGCGCTTTGATATGTATATTTGATATATAAATATATGTATATTTAAGGGGAAATTTGTATAACATAGCACTAACCACCTCAAAGCTCACAGGGTAGTGGCATTTGGTACATTCAACCACCACTTCGATCTGTTCCAAAACACTTCCATCACCCCCAAAGGGGACCCCATTAGCGGTCACTCCCCATACGCCCTGCGCCCCAGCCCCCTCCGAAGGCCAGCCTGCTTCCTGTTGCTGTGGTTTTGCCCATTCTGGGTGTGCCGCGTCAATGGAACCATATACTGGGTGGCCTCTTGTGTCTGGCGTCTCTCACTTAGCGCGGTGCATGCGAGGTGCATCCGCGGAGCAGAGTGCCAGCACCACGCCCCTTTTCTGGCCGCATAACGCTCCACGGCGTGGACGGACCAACTCTGGCTTATCCATCGTCATCCACTTGGGTCCTTTCCACCTTTTGGCGATCGGGAGTAATGCTGCTTTGGACACTGGTGTGCAAGGACTTGTTTAAACACCCGGTTTCGGGTCTCCCGGGCTCAAGGCCGGGAGTGGAATTGCTGGGTCATGTGGAGCCACCCCACTGTCTCCCTCAGGGACTGCGCCCTTTCCTGTTCCCGCCAGCGGTGCACAGGGTTCCAGCTTCTCCATAGGCTTATTGCTGATATGTTACATTCTGTAAGGAGTCTTTTAAATTGACTTTTGAGAGAGAGAGAAAGAGACATCGATTCGCTGTTGTGCTTACTGATACCCTCATCGGTTGCTTCTTGCACGTGTCCTGACCAGGGATCAAACCTGCAACCTTGGCGTATGGCAGATGCTCTAACCAACCAAGCTTCCTGGGCAGGCTCGATGTATCAAATCCTTGTGGAAATTGGTGCTCCTGCTTCTCAAGTGCTTGCATCTGGGTGGAGCCTGGCATCAGGCCGCACAGCCCAGCGGACGTGGGCCCAGAGTCAGCATGGAAGGGCAGGTCAGGGGCAGGGGACATGAGACCCCACGAACTCTCCCTGGCTCTCCAACCTCCAGCAGCGGACCAGGCTGACTGTCGGGGGCGGGGCTGCGCTGCGCCTGCCCTGGGGACCCCTGCTTCCTCCACCCCTCCCCTGCCCTCTTCCTCCGCACACACGTGGCCTGGAGCTGCCCGGCTGCCCCTGCTTCACTTGGTGTGTGAGTCTCGTCACCAGGATAAATGCAGCCACAAACAATGCGACAGGCTGGGTGCTAATTTGTCAGACGCAGTGTGCGGCTGTGATTCCGAATACATTAACATTTTCACATGAAATCATTTCAATTTTTAGTGATTAAGAAGTATTTGTTTTAAAGCATCAGGGTGATTTACTGCAGGCCTGGGGGCCAGTGGGGGTGGGGGAGCCCCAAGTGTGATGTCATTCGTGGGCACCAGCACCAGCCGAGCGCACGCCCGTCACTAGCCTGAGCCCACTGTGGGCTTCCCAGGTGTGGGGCTGGAGGAGGCAAGGAGTGGGTGAGTCACAGGCCCCGGGGTGCGGGGAGAGCGTGGGGTCTGAGGGTCCCTGGAGGGTGCTGGGGCCCAGATGCCTCAGCCCCTGCCTTCTCCCGTCTTCGCCATGTCACTCAAGCCTCACTGAAAGTCACCTCCTCAGAGAGGCACCCCTGGCCCTCTCACCTCAAGCAGCAGCCTGACACTGTCTGTTGGCTTCTCTGTGGCACTAACCAACATTGGGAATGACCTTCTTTATTGACTGACATCTTTGTTTTGTACTTCCCCACCCCCCCGATTAGAACCTAAGCTTCTCGAGGGACTGTAGCCTGCTCATTGTTGGGGCCCCCATGCCTTAGGGCAATGCCTGGCACTAGAAGCTCAGTATTTGTTGGCTGGACAGATGGTTGGGTAAATGATGGATGAATGGATGGATGGGTGGTATGGGTGGGTGGATGGGTGGGTAGGTGGGTGGATGGGTGGGCATGTGGGTAGGTAGGTAGGTGGGTGGATGGGTGGGTGGGTGGGTAGGTAGGTGGGTGGATGGGTGGGTGGGTGGGTAGGTAGGTGGGTGGATGGGTGGGTAGGTAGGTGGGTGGGTGGGTAGGTAGGTGGGTGGATGGGTGGGTAGGTAGGTGAATGGGTGGGTGTATGGGTGGATGGATGGATAGGTAGGTGGGTGGGTGGGTAGATGGGTGGGTGGATGGATGGATAGGTAGGTGGGGGGTGGGTGGGTAGGTGATTGGGAGGGAGGGAGGTGACTGGGATTGTTCTGGGGACACAGCAGACCCTCGCTGTACCATGTGTCCTGTCATCCTTGAGTCGAGCTCCCTCTGGGACCAGAGGAGCCCTGGCCCACCCCAGGCCAGCGCCGTCTGGTGTGCCGGGCTTCCAGGCAGCTGGGAAGTACAAGCTCATTAGCACTAGGGCCGGCACTCACAAGCCTGCACCCCTCCCTCTCCCTCCTCACCCCCTGCTCCTAGAGCCTGTCTGTGCCTCCCTCTCTGGGAGCTTGGGAGCCACTGGGGCTTCCCTAGGACTTTGAACCAATCAGCTCGCCCAGATCCCAGCCGCTGCCAGCCTTCTTGGCCAGGACCCCTCTGCTCCCCTCCCGGGGGCTCCCAAGCAGGGCAGCCCTCTCCAGAGAAGCTCACGAGGCAGCTAAGGGCTGGGCATGAAGGACAAGCCTGCAGGGGCCCGTGTGTGCGCATCTCTGCCTGGCACTGAGGTGCTCAGGGCTTAGCTCAGGGAGCCTCAGGCTCCTGCAGGCCTCTGTTAGGGCCAGACAAGAGGCCCTTCCTCACCCTTCTGCGCCCCCCAACTTCTGTGGCCCTGCACCCCACCCTGGAACAGACCCCTCCCACCACCTACCCCAGTGAAAGGAAAGTAACCGGAAGCTTTTACCGTTCAACAGAAGCAGCATGGGGAAACAGTGACTGTTTTCATTACCCGCTGTCGCCTACAAGACAGCCAGGCTGTGAAGTACGATAAACCCTTCGGCGTGAACGGGCTGCACCTGGTCCAGGGTGCGTCACAGCACTGCAGGGGGCCCCTCCCGTCAGCTGGGGTGGGAGTCCCGGGGCACCCCTCCCGCCCACCCCACTTGTACCTACACAGGCACTGCTTCTCAGGCCAGGAGTGCTTGAAGCAGCTCCCACACAGGAGTGTCCCGGGGCCCTGCCCTGCAGGGTGGGCCTTGGATCGGCCCTTCCTTCTTCTCCTCAGAAGACTTGTCAGTGCTGGGGTGCACGGGCCTGTCTTCCTGAACAGGCCCTCTCTGCACCGCCCTGTCCTGCTGTGGCCCCCGTCCACCCTCAGCCACTCAGGGCCCGGGCACCGTCCGGGACTCCTGTTCTGCCCCGGGCCTGTCCTCCCCATGAGCCTGGTAACCTTGATCCTGTCCCCACCCCATCCCCCTTTACCTCTTAGAGTCTGAGCCCTGGCCACTGCCTCCCCCATCTGTCATCCTGTCTCCACCCACCCAGCCCCCCACTGTGCCTGCATCTCCCTAAAGCCCACAGCGGGACACCCCTGCTCAGGGACCGCCCTGTGTTGTCCTAAGCACTTGCTCTCGTGGCCTCATGGAAGCCTTACAACAGAGCCGGAGGGGCGCTGGCCAAGCCCCGTGCCCGTCTCGCAGCCGCGGACACCGGGGGTGGAGAAGGCAGTGTCTGGCCAGCAGCTGATGCGGAGGGCCGCTCTGAGGACCACAAGGGGCAACAGTCAGGAGGCACTTGGGGCCAGGACTGAAGTTCACTTTCTTCATCCATAACTGGGTGGCGCTGGCCTATCCCATAGGGTGAGAGCATCCAGTCAGCCGGCCTCATGGTACGGGGCTGAGGGCGGGGAGTGCGGTGAGAAGTAAGACCCCATTCGTTAGCTGCTGGCCTTGCCGTTGCCGTGGTGATGCTGGCTGGAAGTTGAGGCCAAAGAGACAAGTTGAGGCCACACCAAAGAGCTTTGTGCCGTTCCAGACAGAGTGGGACGCTGCTGAAGATGGCAGATGGGGCAGGCCGCGTGCTCAGATCCAGGTTTCAGGCCCAAGAGCTCAGTCCGTCAGTGGGCGAGAGAGCCAAGTGAGGCCCGGAAGGACCCGGATGAGGGCCGACAGGGCCGGGACTGTGCAGCTGTGCTGACTCGGCTGGACTCGGGGTCACCCCTCAGGCAGAGGTGGAGCGGGAGGACAGTCACGGTCTGCTTGGGGCTGGCACCTGGACACATGCTCTCTTTCCTTTCTGGTGCCAAGGATGGGACTGGCAAGTGTGGCGGCCACTCTGGCTTCCGGGACTGGGTGAGTGGCTAAGGCCCAGGGCCCAGCAGGAACCTCTGGGGCTGAGGCCAAGTCAGAGTGGGGAGGAACTCAACTCAAGAGGATCTTTATTTTAGGCTCCTGCCCAGCACTGGGGTGCAGCCTCTCTGAGTGACTTCAGGAGCCTGGCTTTGTGTCCTGGACGGCCTTGGGCCTGCTAGGACGGCCTTGCTCGTTAATTCCCTCATCATCCGCTCATTTGTTTATTCCTCAGCTCATGTCTTCTTCACCTAATGTGTGTTGAGCACCATCGGAGCACCAGCCCCCACGGGGCCTGGAGTGAGGGGCACTGCGCCTGCCCTCTCAGAGCTGGTGTCCCACCGGAGGAGGTGGGCGACGAGCCAGGGGGTGAAGGAAGAAACAAAACCACTGCACACGGTCAGGAATGCAGGAGGGAACAAAGGAGGGGCTGAGACCCTCTCTCCTGCTCTCAGTCCCTGTCCTGTCTGCCTGTGAGAGGCGTCCCGCGCTCCCCGGTCCTGCCCTGCCGAGGTGCGTGCCCCATCTGTCTCCATCTCCCCGGGTCACCGCCCCAGCCTGGCCATCACTTCAGTATTCCCCAGGGGCCCTGGGGGGGGCATTTATTTAAAGATCTTCTGTGGACCTGATCCTCTGAGGACCCTGAGAGGAAGAAAAATGCCAGGAGAGGACAAAAAGAGCACAAAGCATCTGCTCTCAGAGCTCTGGAGCAAGAGGACCGGTGCAGAAGGGCGGAGGGCCCTGCTTGCTCTGAGACGGGGCTGTCCGGAGGTGTCAGTGACTCCCGCCCTCTGTCTGGCCCTCTGCCTGTGTCCCCGCAGGCATCTGAGCCCCCCCCCCCGCCCCCCCCCAGGGTGCTGGGAGATGGTGTCCCTGATTATCGTTCAGTTGGCCAGCGTTCCTCCCCCATCGCTCCCAGTTCTGTGTGGAGCCACACATGCGCGGCGAGGGTTCCTGTGGGGACCAGCCTCAGTGTGTGCCGTCACCTGTAGCTGGGGCAGAGGGGCTGGCAGGCCAGGCCCACCCTGTGCCAGGTGGCTAGGGGAGAGACAGGTGCCGGTATGCCTTCCCCGAGCAGCGTGGAGTGTGAGCGGCTGGCAGTGCTCTGGGCCCTGGCAGGCGCTCCTATGTCTCTCTAGGCTGGGAATCGTCACCCATTTGGGGTTTCAGAAGCAACTGCTTCTCATGGAAGCGTTCGGACACTCCAGGCCCCTGCCGTGCACCATGGGAAGCCCCTGTGTTCTGTAGGCAGTGTGGCCAGGGAGAGAGGTGGTCTCAGGGTGGCCTGGTAGGGTGACAAGTATTCTCATGCATTCCACGAGCCTAGGAATGGGGCCTCCAGCGTGGGGCTGCTGTGTGCACCTGGAGGTGGACGTTGGCATTTTTGTGATGGAGGAAGGGTGCCCCCATGGGTGGTGGTGACCTCCCTGCAGCCTCGGAAAGCAGGAATGCCCACCCTCGAGGCTGGCCCCTGGGGGCACAGGACCACCTGCCAGGCCTGTCTCTCTTCTCTCCCTGCCAGGTCTGGCGTGAGCTCAGTGTGTGACTCCCACACGAACGCTCCCAGGGGGGCCCCCTGCCCACAGCTGAGAGGGGTCCCCATCCAGGATTCTCTACCCGCCCAGTCCACATTTCAGGGGAATCCCTGATCCTCTCCCAACAGTTCCAGATGCTCTGGAGCCTCCGATCCATTTCTCCCACGTGCTGGCATTCCCCTGCCTGGCCACGTCCCCTTCCCTCCTGTCAAATGTGAAGTCACCGGGCTGCTCAAAGGGCAGTATGACCACCCGCCCCGCATGCAGGTGTGAGCGAGGGGGGCATGGGCGCGGGGACACACTGCGCCTGAGCTCCAGTGCCTCCGTGGGTACTTTGATGAAGGGCGTGTGTGTGTGTGTGTGTGTGTCTGTCTGTCTGTCTGTCCCGTGTTTATCTACAGTGTTCTGGGTAGGGGTCCCATGTGTCATAAAAATGGATTCACTGGGAACTCAGAGCACTTGCTCCATCATCGATAAGGGGCTGACGAAGCAAGGAAACCAAAGGTCTGAATGAATGAACATCTTCAGGATGGAGAAGTGTGAGATGTGAGCTCAGCCAAGAAATGGAGCTGATCTTTTTTTATTTTAACATTTAAATAAAAGATCTGGAAGAGCATGTGTACAGTGAAATCACCAAGTTCGCAGTGCAATCTAAACTCCTCTTGGGGGCAGGGATAGCAAAATGCCACACCTGTGAGGGATTCGCTTCAGGAAAATCTCGTCCTGAAAGGCAGCAGACTGGGCAGAGGATGGCCAGCGAGTTTTAGTTTGGGGGAAAGAGAAGGGAGGTGTCTGGGGGACAGTGTTTGGAGCTTCCTTCCTAAAGAGGGACCCAGGCAGGTGACAGAAGGCGGCACATGGCTGGGAAGGGAGTTTGACATCAGCCTTCGGTGTCCCCTTCTCCCGAGGGCAGAAGGTGTGAGTGAGGGGCACCTGCATTCAGCTGTCTGGTGTGCTTGTGGTTGTGCCCTTTTAGGGGAGCAGCAGGCGGAGACTGGGGGAACCTGGGTTTTAATACAGACGGACGTGATGTGGGTGATTCATTTCTCTCCCTTGACCCTTGGTCTGTGTGCCCGTGAAATGGAGGTAGAGACCCCGGGGCCTGCTTCCCCGGGTGGGGAAGACGGAGCTCATGCAGAAGACAGGGTGTGGTGCACCTGTGACGAGCAGGGGAGGAGAGCTGTGATGAGCAGGCAGCTGTCATATAAAGTCACTGGCCTGTCTGGGACCACTTCAGCATACGGAGAGAGGCTAAGGAGGAATGCGGCCGAAACCGATAAAACCAGAAAGGGCATAGAGCAGGGGACGTGGGTTGGTGAAGGACCGAAGGAAGCCTCCCCGCTCCTGGCCCCACCAGGAGAGGAAAGTTTAAACCCAGTAGCAGGAAATCCCACAGCATGCAGCAGGGAATAAACTTGGAAAATAATTTCCCCAGAGGTGATACAAGTTGGAACTATAAATTGCTTCCAGAGAGGTTTAGATAAGTTCATGGATAGCAGTTCTCGGGCGAAATTAGACTGTTAGAAGGCCTCACCCTGTGAGGGTGATGTTGTGGGGAATGTCCCCAGCAGAGCCACATGCCCGGCTTGTTCCTGGCTGATGAGGATGGCTGCCCTCTCACCCCTGCCTTTACCTCCTCCCCAGTCCCTCACCCCATTGCCACTCCTGCACCTGTTAAACTCCATTCCGCAGAGCTCCCTGGTCCCCCTCCCAGATCCCCTCCCTCACAGTGCCGACCTGCACTCCGGCTCGCCTGTCACCCCAGAGCAGCTGCCCCTCTCTGCGAGCTGTCTTCCAGCGCAGGCACCTTGCCTGGTGGTGGCTGTGGGCCGGTGAGGCCTGGAAGCTCCTGCCAGGCCCTCCAGTTAATGCTGCTGGCGTGGAGCCTGTCTCTCCGGCTGCCTGCCCAGAGCTTGTCTCTGCCTGGCTGCCTCGCCAGGGACCCCTGCAGAGGCTGGCTGAATTAAGGCTGACGTTCAAGCCCCTCAGAGACCCACAACCTTGGAGAGGGTGGGCACCTGAGGATGGACAGGGTCACCACCAGGTAACAGGACTTCTCGGGTCTGTGCCAGGTTATCTGTCTCGTGCAGAAGGTCCTGGGGGACTGGAATTAGCAGGGGAGGCAAGGTTATGGAGCCTGCTTCCCCACCGTGGTTGCTGAGGTGCCTTGGGCCCTTCCCGCGTCGTCGCGCACGGGCTGAGCGGCTAGCTGGGAGCTCTGTTTCAGCACCGCGGAGAGCAGCCTTGGAAGCGTCGGGCGCGCTTTCAGCACAGTGGACAGCTCCTACCGGTGCCGCAGCCGCCGGCTTCTGGGGCTGCGCTTCTGCCGGCTCCCCTGGGGAGATCCCCACCGCCACCACCAGAGAATTCATTTTTCCACCCGCCGGGATTTACTGAGCACCTGCCCGCTCTGAGCCAGTCCCTGTTTTAGACGCTGGGAGCCTCCAATCTCCGGGTCGTGGACTCGCACCCCACAGACTTCCACTGATGTCCCTAGAGCTTATTGCAGGCGAGGTGGCCTGGCAGGCCCTTGCAGGGCGAACAGATTATGCTTTTCTGCATATCTGCTTCTCTGCCCAGCTCCTAAGAAGGAGCTGGAGGGGTATGGAGCAGGGTTGGTGAGGCCAATTCGGACGGTATTTTAGGGTGCTAGTGTGGCCCAGCCATGCCCCTGCTGAAGGGGCTTGCAGGTTCCCGAGTGCCCGCGGAAATAAACAGCGCCACACAAGCCCGTGGGTACAATGCACCTGCTCCGTCTGGCCAGTTCTAGTTTCTTACCTCTCTTCTCCGTCTCTTACACCGCAGCCAAACTGGATTCTCAGTCAAGAATGTTTTGGTTGTAATATGACAGAAAGCTCAACTCAGACAGACTTAAACAGCCAGTGAATGTTATTGGCTCTTGTCACTGGGAAGCCCAAAGGCGTGGCTGACCTCAGACAAGGCTTGGTCCACCGGCCGCAACGCCGTTGCTCTGGACTGCTCTCTCTGTGCCTCTGCTCTGCCTTCCCTGGGGTTGGCCTCGTCCTTGGCCTCTTCATGGCAGCCCCTGGCAATTCCAAACCCACCCTGTCTTGGAAGCGAAACGATTGTAGCAGCCCAGCCCCCACACCCTCACCCCTCACCCTTCAGGGGAGCAAATGTCCTCATGAACTGGTTCCCATGCCTCTCCCAAACCAATCACACAGCCGGGTGAGAAATACAATTGGTTTAAGCCAATCAGGGCCCACTTCTGGAGCTGGGGGAGGAGGAGAGGTCATGTCCATCCAATCACACAACTAAATATGGAAAAATGGGGGATCTCAAAGAAACGCAGCTGCTGTTTGGAGGGATGGGAGAGCCGGAGGCTGGGGAGGAGGCAACAGGTGTCCAGGCTCTGAGTGTGCTCTTTGTCCTCTGCTTCTGTGACTTTTCCCCTGTGGGTCCCCTGTCATTCCACCTCCCGATAACCCTGTGTCACCTTCAAAGCTCTTCTCAGATGCAACTGCCTTCCCGACACCACCCTGCCACTCCCTCCCTCCGGGGAGTCGTGTCTGCCTGCTCTGATCCCTGTCCACAGGCAGTGAGGGGAGGAGGGGACAAGCCCCCAGGGCACCTGCGCTGGCGCTGGGTGATGGGTGGGTGCCATAAGGTTGGCTCAGTGGGGCGGGATAACCACACCACTGAGCTGCAGGTAGGCTCGGGGCTGCCCCCTGCTGTCTCCCCCAGTGGGAGCATAGACCTGCCCAGTCTGTGGGCTGAGTCTTTGCCCCTGAAGCTGCCCTGGCAGGGCCTGTCTAAATGTGGCAGGGTGACAGAGGATGTGTGTGCAGGAGGTGGCATAGCCTGAGTGAGCGTGGAGGCACTTGGGGGCAGGTCTGCGGGGGTCCCAGAGCAGACACTAAGATGGTCCCTCCTTCTCAGCGTGGTGACCTTCTTCGGGCCCTTCTGGCAGTGGCCAGGGGCGGGGGAGTTGGTGGGAGAGGGAGGACCTGCTATGAGACTAGCCAGGAGGGGAGACTGGAGCTGAGTGTCAGAGGGAGGAGGGAAGGGACTCAGAGGCGCTGGGAGGGGCAGATGTGGGAGGGGCAGATGTGAGAGCGTGCAGGGTGGGGAGCCTGGGGAGGGGCCAGAGCCATATCTTTCCCCACCAAGGCTACAGCTTCCCTCCACACGTCACACCCACATCAGCACCCTCCCTTCCAGGCTCCTGCTCTAGCGCCAGGGGAGGCTCAGCCCCAGGTGACCACATCTCCTGATCTCCTCTGTTTGACAGGGGCCCGCACCCAGTCTGAGGGCCCTGGTCTGCAGCAGAGCTCAGGGTGGCCCAGGGCTCGTGTGAGCGACAAGTGGGGCTTCTCTGTCCCTCCTGAGCCCTGCGAGCACTGCCTGGAGGGAGCTTGTGGACAGAACAAGAGGGAGGCTCCTCTCCAGCCTGGCCCCAGGCCTCCCTGCTGACCCCCCTCCCCATCACTCACCAAGGGTGTTTGGTATGTCCAGGCCAACTCCATTCTACAGTGGGCCGGGTGGGGCCAGATGGGACCAGATGGCGGGAGACCTGCCCTGGTGACCCCACTCTGATGACCTCACAGAGGTGGGGTGGGCTGGGAGAATGCCCTGCTTGTCCCACTGCCCCTGGGTGGCCATGGTGGGGAGGGCTGCTGCCCTCTAACCCCTCACTCTGGATGTCTGGGCCTTCGTTTCCTCACTGGGAAGCTTCGTCCTCCAGACAGAGGGCATCTCAGTCCGTTCGCTTTGCTGTAACAGAAGTGCCACAGGCCTGGCAGCTTAGAAACGGGCATTTACCGTATTTCTCACATTTCTGGAGGCTGGGAAGTCCAAGATCAAGGTGCCAGCAGATTGGGTGCCTGCTGAGAACTGCTTCCTGGTTCGTAAACAGCCATCTTTTCCCTGCGTCCTCAGTGGTGGGGGGCGAGGAGCTCCTAGGACCTCTAGGAGCTGTTAGAGGGGCAATAATCCCATTCGAGAGGGCTGCTCCCTCAGGACCTAGTCACCTCCCAAAGGCCCAACCTCCTAATACTGTCACCTTGGGGGTTAGGATTTCAACACAGGAATTTGGGGGCGGGGAAACACAGACATTCAGCCTATAGCAGAGATAGTAGAGGCGTTGAATGGACACAGTGTGACTCGGTCGTGCGTAGAAAGCATGGCAGGCAACGCCAGGAACCACTCTTGTCTCTTCTGCTAAACTCGTGAGGTCGTGGGGCGGGGACAGCGTGGTGATGCTCTTGAAGCTAAAGTTGCAGGGAGCACCGAATGTCCGCTCCAAGCCCTGGAGCTGCTCCGTGATGCAGGTGATCGTGGGCGCCGCTTGCAGAGAGGGGTGCCCTGGAGTCTGAGGCACCTGTGCGGGCACACTGCTCACCAGCGGGGACTGTCACGGACTCCAGCCTTCAGCTCCAGGTCAGGGCTCCAAGCCTCACCCCGGGCAGAGCGGCAGTGTAGCTGGAGCCGTAGAACACAGAGCCTGGCTAGTCCTGTGACCTTGGGTGAGTCACTTCCTCTCTCAGAGCCTGTGTTTGTCACCTGTAAAATGGGAACAAGGATAGGACTGACTCACGAAGTTGAGAGAACTGAGATGTTAGATACAAACACACACACAGTGTGTTTGCAAGAAACAAAGACAGAATCTCTAATCAAGTTAAACACGCGCTTACCATACGCCCTCGACGTCCCACCCCTAACAGAAGGGAAGATGTGCCCACCCAAGGCTGGTATATGTGGGTTCGCAGCCGCATGTAGCTCCCAGCACCTACAGGGGCCCAGTCCGAACTCAGGAGACATCGATGACCTTCAGACACAGGTGCAAAGTGAAAGAAGCCAGACACGAAAGACTGCACGCTATGATTTCTTTTCTGGGACATTCTAGGAAAGGCAAAGCAGCAGCCACAGAAGGGCCCACAGCGGCCGAGGTTGGGAGAGTGGCTTCGCGGCGCGGGGACCCGAAGGGCTGTGTTTAGGGGGACAGAACGGTTCTCTACTCTGATTGTGGTGGTGATAACATTGGCTGAAACTCACCAAACTATAGATTTGAAGGGGGTGAGTTTTATTTTATTTGGCAAAAAGGCAATCCTGATTTTTAAAAGGCAGAGCCGCCTTGGACCCGTGGCTCAGTTGGTTGGAGCATCGTTCCATGCACCGAAAAGTGGTCATTCGCTTCCCAGTCTGGCCACACGCCCAGGTTGCGGGTTTGAGCCCCGGTTAGGGAGCCTACAGGAGGCAACCGATAGATGTTTCTCTCTCAAATCAGTGGAAACATGTTCCCGGGGGAGGATTTAAAAAAATAGGCAGAGTTGGACAGAGGAAACGCTATGTGTCAGCTGTTACTAACACTGTTGTCACTGGCACTGTTGTGAGAAGGGCCTCTGCGTTGGTCCCTCACCCCTGGCCATGCCCTGGCACCCACTCTCCACACGCTTTGCCAGAGGAGGGTCTTCTCGCCTCGCTCACGTGGCCCCCCCAGATGTGGGCAGACGTGAAGGGAGCACTCGGGGTGGGCGGGGCGCTCAGCTGGTTCCCGAGCCTGGCCTCCCTCCTGCTGATCCTGCGCGGGCTCTCAGCAGTATGTTAGCAAGAAAGACGCCAGGAGAAATAAAGTTTGTTACGAATTATTCTACTTAGGGCTAATTATAGGCACAGAGGACAGGATTATTTACAAGAAGGAGGCAGCAGGGAGGTAGAGGGGCCCAGAGGCGTGGGAACCAGATGGAGGGCTGGAGGGAGTTGAGCTCTGTTTGGAGGAGTGAAGCTCTTCTAAAATAAACGCTGTAACTAACCTCGGGTCCACGCTAAGGCAAGTGTCTCACAGACGGAAAGCTGGATGCTAGATGGAGAGTTGAGAGGACAGTGGCCTATGACACCTGCAGGGTGAGGAGAAACAAGGGCAGAAGAGGCAGGTCCAGCGGGTGTCTAGCTGGGCGGCACAGGGCAGTTTGCATGGGACTGGCCATCTGGGGTGGCTGCATAGCAGAGCTGAGGGGAAGCACCCTGCGTGGATGGGCCCAGACGTCCTGCGAGTGGAAGGCTGCCGTTCCCCGTTCCCCCGGAGCCAGGAAACAGCGGGTGGGGGGTGGGGGCAGGAGGAAGCCTCTGCAGAGCCCTGAGGGCAAGGGATCTTGAATCAGACGGAGGGTCCTTGGCAAATGGCAGAGAGGGTTTCATTCAGGAGCTGGAGGGGAAAGCCGGACCGTAAGAGCTGCGCTGCACCCGGGTGAAGGGCAGAACTGGAGCCCAGCAGGCAAGAGAGAGACAGGACCTAGTCCGGGGAGAGGCAGAGTCAAACGCGGGTTTCCTGTCCTTGAAGGAGAGCTGAGCACCCTTGGAGACCCTCGGACCATCGAGGCATCTCCAGGACGCCTCAGATCAGGCCCCCTGCCATGTGCTCTCGCTGCCACCGGGGCCTCTCAGACAGCCAGAGTGTGAGCTCTGGACCTCCTGTTCTGGCTCCCAGCCAGTGTGTGTCTCCCACAGGTGGGAGAGCTCCCGAGAGAGGGGCCGCCACCTAGGGCCAGTCAGGGGAGGCTGAGGGCATGAGGTCAAACAGGCACAGTCCTGGCGACAGGCACAGAGGGAGCTGAGGCTGCTGGGGAGTGAACTGGCCCAGGAAGAGGTCGTGCTGACCTTGCAGGAGCTGGCCTGTGGCCTGAGTGTGCATCTCGGCAGGGGGTGGATGCAGCCGCCATGCAAATGCTCTGCCTGCCCAGAGCTTCCCCAGGGGCACCCCTCTCCCACCCCGCCCCCTCCCAGCTCCCCACCACACCTGACCCCAATCCTCCTGAGCTGCTCTGACCTCTGACCTCAGATGAAGGCCTGCTGAAGTCAGCTGCTGAAGTCAGGCTCTGGCTGATTGTTCACACACAGAGGCTGGGACGCCCACTGGCACGGGGCTTCGGGAGAGGGTCAGGGCTGGCCTCAGGGACTGGCCGTGGTCACCACTGGCCCAGGCAGGACAGCTGGTGTGTGTGGGCCGCACACTGACCCATGAGCGCTCCTCCAGGGCCACCCTTGGGTGGGGACGCCCACCAGGAAATGGGGGCCAAGGTGGGGAGCCCTCAGCAATCTCAGCTTCCCTCAATTCGTTAAGACCTGTAAGTTTCTCACTGATATACTTCAAGTTCGTTTTAAGGGGAACAAGCGCGGAGATAATTGATAATAAACCCTCAGTTAATGCCCTCGGTTTACTGTGTGTAATTTACATCCGCTGATAGCGTCTCTCGCTCCCAATTACCCATTTAGCTGTGGCGATAACAGCAGTTCAGTCAGACCGATACCAACTTTTATATATTCCAGCCCAATAGCAATAAATACCCACACAGAGACTCCCTGTGCCCACTGCATTTTTTTATTAAGATTTAAATATTCATGCAATTATTAGTGATTTATTGAGAGCTAATGACCCCTTCAAGAGTCTCTAAATGTCCGCCCAAAGAGACCCTGGCCCTCCCTTCCCTCTTTGTCCCCATTTCTCCTTACTGCCCCCCCAAATCAGATGACAGCAGGGCATCACCCACATTTCCATGGCGATGGCCTCTGCAGTGAAGCAGAGGCCAAGGGTGAAGGTCAGATCCAGGGAGGGTCTGGGTTTCATGAGGGTGCTGCTGCTCCCTCCCCACCAGACCTGGGGGAAATGGAGACAAGGAGGCCCCCCCGAGTCCCAACCAAGCAGCAGCCCCCACAGGGCAGCCTCCTCCGAGCTGGTCTCCAGGAGTGTCCCCTCCCTCCCTCACGCTGGCATTAGTGTTGCCCCAGCACTCTCCCCTCGCCCACCCCTCCCACCCTCATGCCTTTCTTTTTTTTTATATGTATATTTTTATTTTTTTATCCCTTCCCCCCCATCCCCTCATGCCTTTCTGGGCTTGCCTGTCCCTTTAGGGGCCCTTGGGGGGTGGGGGACACCAGCTTCTTTCTCCTCTGCCGCCCTCTCCCTACTTTTGTTCATTTTGAAACCTCCCACCCTGATGCCATCAAGGACAAGAGGGTGTGCGGGTGTCCGGGGCTCTGGGATTCAAGGCCCAGAGAGGGTGGTGGCCAGCCTTGCGCTGCACAGCGAGGCGAATGCCGCTTGTCTTTCTTCCGTGTTCCCTCTCATGCCTCCTGCCCCCAGCCCCCGCTCCCTCCAGCTCCCTCCTCTACCATGAGACCTCAGCGCCCATTAAGGGGGCAGGAAAGATAATGAACAAGCCAGGAAAACATGAAATCAATATCAGGAGAAAAAATATGGCTACCATTAAGTGAAATAAACAAGCTAGTAATTATTTGGACAGTGGGTAATTAAAACGGGGTGAGGGCTCATTACTGTCTCGTAGGGGTGTTTTGGGTGCAGCCAAACACCCTCTTCCCAGCAAGAAGGCTATAGCCAGGCCTGGGCTCTCCTGCCTGCTCAGATGTGGGAGTTCATTTTGGGGGTGCCCCTGTGGAGTGCCTCCCCCACCATGTACACCTGCCTGCCTATGTCCTGGCTCCAGCAGCCTTCCCCTGGTCAGGGTCTCAGGCCCCACCCACAGGCAGGCAAGGCGAGCCAGGCCTCGGTCTGTCGACTTCTGATGCCACCTCTTTGTCAAACCGGGACGCCCCAGGTCCCAGCCCAGGGTGTAGCTTGTGCTGATGACTAAATGCTGACCCCCTGGGGTGATGGACAGAGGGCCCCTCTGCCGGGTGCCAGGGGCCTTCCTCCAGCAGGTTGTGATGAGGTGGGTCCTGGGGAGAGGGACGGATGACTGGGTGCTGGCAATGATGGGAAGTGTTGGGGGAGGGGTAGACCAGAGCTTCGCCCTGCTGTGTATGACCCCGATCCTTGGACTTGGAAAGTCAGAGGAGACCTTGGACGTTGTCCAGTCTGGCTTTGGCCTGCCAACTCGTTTGGCCCACACAGTGTTTAAATGTTTAAATTAGTTGTCAACATTTTAAACAGGAAGTTTCACATAAAAATGGATTTCCAGCTTCTCCTGAAAGGAAAAAATCTGGCACCTCTTGGCTGGCCTGCCTTGGGTGGCAGCAGGTGGCCAGGCTGAGCTGACGGCCATTTTACTCTCCACTTTTCTCGGCTCCTCCTAGCCCCTAAAAGCACCTGAACTGGCCTGAGGCCCAGAGAGGACAATGACCTGCCCAAGGCCACACAGCCAGATTGAGGCAGAGCAGATGGGGACTGGAGACCCAGTCTCCTGGTCCCCTCGGGGAGTGCATGCTGTGGGCCAGTTGCTGACAGGGACAGAAGGGACACAGCGCCCCCCCGCCCAGAGCTTGCAAAGAACGGGAGGGGGCACTTCAACTCAACCACAGTCATGACCCCCACCCAGCTCACCAGCCCCTGAGTCAGACACTGCTGAGAAGGGGGGCTCAGGCCTATCTGATGGAGGGGAAGCCCTCCGCCTCCGCCCCGCCCCGTCCCGCAGAACCAGCCCACGCCAGTCAGATAGCGGTGTCTCAGCCACAGAGCCAGGGGAGCAAGCTGTGTGTCCACGTGTAGGGGAACTGGGAGGGCATCTGGGGGAGGTGACACCTTGAATTACGAATTAACAGGTGGGGGGCATTGGGAGTGAGTGGGGTTCCCTGCAGGGGCCCAGTGAGCAGGGAGGGGGGATGAGGGGCTGTACGGAGCTGGCCGCCAGGTATGGGCCGGTGCCCAGGGTGAGGCTGCTGTGTCGGGTGTGGGGTGTTGGGTGTGGGGAGCCGACCTTCACCCTGCGGTCAGTGAAACCCTTGCAGGGGTTTGAAGAATGGGATCGGATTTTCTTTCTAGAAATAGCTCTGTGGCAGCGTAATTGACATGGCACCGAAGCCAGCAGGTGGTCACAGGAAGGCCCACTGGGGGGGCGCTGAGTGTGTTGGGTAGCCATGAAGTGAGAGAGGACAGAGTGGGTAGGAGAGGCTGGGGGTACTCGGGGGCTACAGTAGTTGACGTCCCAGGGAGCAAGGAAGCAGGTGAACTGCCCCCTGAGGCTCCTTGGGGGCATGGCCCTGCTGACAGAGCCAACCCTAGGTGCAGGTGACAGTGATGGCAGGTGTGAGGTCCTTGGGAACATCCAGAGACAGGGAAAGTGTCGGGATGGAGCTCAGCAGAGCAGAGCTGAGGGCCCTAGGTGGGGAGCCATGTGCAGGAGGCTGGCATGGCCGGGGTGGGGGGGCGGGCGTGGGGCGTGGAAGCAAGGCCCCTGGGAGGGGGAGGGCACAGCCAGGCAGCAGCACGGACAAGGGGTGGAGGGAGGCTGGGGTGTGTGCGGGCCACTGCTGCCGCCAGAGGAGGCTGGACCTGTGACTGGCTTTTCCTGCAGGCCCCTGTAAGAGGAGGGGCCGGGTGGGCTCAGCTGCTGAGAACAGGTCCCAGGATGATGGGTGACCAGTGGCTGCAGGGTCGCCATCCTGGAAAGAGCGGCAGCTGTCCCAGCCAGATTCAGCCTGGAGGACTGGGTGGTGGCGTTGGTGTGTGTACCCAGCTCTGGCGAGGTGATCTAGCATGACGTGTGCCAGGTAGGACTGTGGCCACCGGACACCCCATGGGGCGGGGACTGGAGCCCACCTCGGTCACTGTTGTGTGTCCTGGGCCTTGCACAGCCCCAGTACGTTGTGTCCATCACACATGGGCTGGCTGCCTGTGTCCTGGTCAGGAGCGTGGGATCCCTGTAGCCAGCCTGCCTGGGTGGGAATCCATCCCTCTCTGCTGACTCCACCCCTCCGTGCCTCGGTTTCATTGCCTGCAAGTTGGAGATTTAAAATAGTTCTTTGGCTCCTAGAATAGTCGTGAGAGTTAAGTAAGAAAATCCGTGTGGATTTAGTTGTGATGGTGCGGCTGTGTGTGCACGTGGGTGTGCACGTGCTGGCTGGGGGCATGGGCAGGGTCTCCCAGCGGCAGGTCACTGTGCGGCCCCCTCTGGTCTCTGGGCTCTGTCAGGCTCCGGCTGTCCGGGGCCTGTGTGCGCTGGGCTGAGCCAGGCTGATGGGAGGAGCTCAGCTGTTCCTGGGCCACCCCGCCCCGCGGCCCCCGCTCTGGCCAGGCTCCCATTAAACCGCTGAGATATGAAATGCCGCCATATCTGGGACAGGGTCTTTAATTAAATTAATTGCCAGCAACATTGTAAAAATGCTGATGGGTCATAAACGGCAAGTTGGCGATGCCATTCATCATCCCCTCGGACTCACTGGGGCTGGGGGCAGGGGTGGCGTGCTGCGCTGAAGCCGCCAGGAGGCCTGCACCCACCAGGCCCTCGGGCGGGAGGGCCAGCCTCGGAGGAGGGGATGGCAGAGCGCCTTGTCTTCAGGATGCGTGTGTGGGACAGTCACACCGTCCTTACTTAGCTTGTATTTTGACCTGGTGAAGGACACGAATGGAAATTGGGGTGGGGGCATCCTTCAGCTTCCAGGCCAGTCAGAGTCACCCTCGATCCATGGGCAATCTGAGGCTCTGGCCAGGCCTGGCCACTGATCGCTGTGTGACCTTGAGCAAGTCCTTCCTATCTCTGAACCGTTTTCTCGTGAGAAAGACAGGAGGGCCACCCTCGTGCAGGGAGCTGTGCCCGGGGTCCTTTTACGTCTCTTTCAGCTCGGGCTGCCACAGACCTGGCGGGGCTCAGAGCCTGCGTGCCCACCGCCCACCTGGCGGTGGGGGTGAGGGGGCGGGGCCAGGCCCACCGGGCTACCGCTGCCAGGTGAGAGGTGGAGGAGGCCAGTCGTGCACGGCACGGACACGCATGCGCGCGCACACCCGGACAAGAAACACGCCCCCGGCAGCGCACTGCGCCAGTAGAAGATTCCAAAGCAGGAGAAAGCCTTCCTTCCCCAGTTCTCGCTGGGCTCTGCGACCACATAATTACCCTGGATTCCATTCTATTTAATTGCAGCTTATTAAATTCTAACCAGCCAATTATCAGCCACAATTACAGCTTAATTCGGGGACACAATAGCTATTTTATCGTTTGTTAATCAAATGCTTATTTAGGCCTCAGCTTTATTAACTATTTCTCTGGTCGGAAGTAAGGCCCCGGGGCAGGCAGGGGCCCTGGGAGGTGTCCCCGGGCCCGTTCTCCATCACAGCGCTGGCTCCTGGGCACCCCATCTCGGTGGTTTCGAAGTCCCCTTCACTGGGGTGCGTGGGGCCCTGAGCGAAGCAGAGGTGTGGCACCGGTGTGCGGAGTGGGGAGGCCCTGTTGGTTCATCCAAGCTTTCAGCGCATTTACGAAACACCTGCTGTGGGCCAGGCCCTGGGCCGAGTTCTGGGACTGCGGCAGTGAGCAGGACAAGCGTAGTCCCCATTGTGGTGACCCATTTCGGGGGGAAGGGACACAGACAGTAAGAAGATGAGGTCAGACGGTGGTGAGTGCTCTGAGGAAACCAGACTGAAGGGGTGAGGGCACAGCAGTCAGGGCGGGCCTCTGGGAGGAGGCAGTATGGGAGCCGAGACCTGAGGTTAGAGGGAGCACCCACAGGAGAGTAGGGGGCAGTGGGAAGAACACGTGCAAAGGCCCAGTGCTGGGCTCTGCTTGGGAGGTTTGAGAAACAGGGCAGTAAATGGAGTGAGCAGGGGCTGGTGTGGTGGGCGGGCCAGACACTGGTCTGGGAAACACCCAGACCCCTGCCCGCCCTGTGCCCACCTTGCACTGGGAGGCAAGGAGAGCCCATGCTGCCCTCTGCGGCTGTGCGAACCCAGGCAAGTCGTGGGCCTCGCGGTCCTCGTGCACAGCTGCCTGGTCGGTGGCAGCTGGCAGTGGGCAGTGGTTCCCAGCCCGCACCCCCGCACCCCAGTGTGAGTGAGTCTCCTGAGCTGGTGAGGTGGTGCCTTCTCCACGCCTCCCACCCCCGCCTCCTTTGTCCTTTGCCAGTAAGCATCCTCCTCCCAGTGCTTGTCTGTCCCTGTGATAGAGCAGGGCCCTGGAGCCCACTGGTGAAGAGGGTGACTTTCCTGCGACGTTGGGGAGGTGGTAGCTGCTGCTGACACTTTCACGCACACATTACCATGGAAACCAGAGTGCGCGCATGAGCGTGTGTGAGCATGGGTCAGAAGAGCCGCCCTCCCTTCGTAGGTACACCCGGTCACCTTCACCCCTGCACGCTCCTCCGCAGCAGAGTCTGCAGTCACCCCTCCCTTGTTCACCGAACACCCCCCGCCCCGGGCAAAAGGGCCTGCACTTGGATCTGCCCCTGCCCGCCAGGAAGCCCTTGCTGTTGGGAGTGGCAGCCAGAGAGAGAGGACTAAGGGACAGACCCAAGGGCCAGGAAGGGTGGGTGCCTCAAGACCCGGGGCAGGGCACCCCGTCCTGGGGCAGGGTGCGCCCCACAAGAGGAAACTGAGGCTTGGGAAACAGGTGTCGTTCACAGGCGCAGGAGCGGCCATTGAGCACCAGGAAGCTGCTGGCAGCCAGTGTGGGGGGTTTTACGTGTTGGCTGCGGCAGAATTCTGGGACGTGCACCCCACTTGCTCTGGTCTGAGCACATCCTGTCTTCACCTCCAGGCAGGTCCTGGAGCCTCAGGTATTTTGTGATCCGTCGTCTTGGGGCCTCCCCCCTCCCATGCCCCCACCCCCACAGCTCTCTGTCTGACAGCAAGTGCAGATTCCACCTCTGCCCCACAGAGCCCCGGAGGGAAGCTCCTCCGTCACAGACTGTCCCGAGTTTAAAAAATAACTCAGGAAACCAGCTCGGGCCACAGGGGTGCAGGAAACACAACCCCCCACCCCCACGTGTCTGCCGGCATCCCTGAGCCCCACCACCACCGGGAGCACTGTCTGCCTCCCCTGGGTTCCCCACAGGTTTCTCATTGATCAATTGATCCATCGGAATCTGAATGTGTGTCCTCCATCTCCAACCCTCCTTTCGGAGCTCTGGTCCCTGGCGAGAGAATGCTGTCCAACATTCATTCAACAAACTCGCTGGGCACTCCCTGTGTGGGACCCTGGCCAGGACGCACAAAGGATGGGGAATGTCACCACGCAGCCCCTGCTGTCAGAGGCTGACACAGCTGTAAACAGTGACAAATAGGAGTGAGGCAAGTTTGCCCAGGGGCTGTGAGAGCTCAGGGGGCTGTGGCCCGGCTGGCTCTGTCTGGGCCTGGGGTCAGGGAAGCTTCCCCAGAGGGGGTGTTACTAGTGGGACTTGAAGGACAGAAGAAGGGGCCCAGGCCAGGAGCAGACGGGCAGGCAAATCCGTGCTGTAAAGGGCTCACTGCAGCCAGCTGCAGCCAGAGAGGGGTCCAGGGCTTGGTGAAGCCCAGGCCCCAGGGCCGCAGCCCCTCTCTTCCCTGGTGGCCTCCTCACTTCAGAACCAGCACGCCCTCCCCTTCTACCGGGCCTCCCTGGGGCCCGCAGCATTGGCCCCGCAGCATTGGCCCCGCAGAAGGAGGTTCTCTCTTCCAGCTGCCCAGCCCAAATCCCAGAATCCCACCTGCCGGGGTGGAGCGACCTGCTCCGGGAACCTGTCAGTGTTGTGCGCTCACCTCTGGGGCTGGAGACACAGTCAGCAAGCTGCAGAGTGACCGCGTGGCCTGGACAGTGTGGGGATGGGCACTTCTGCTGAAAGTCCAGTGCTGTTAGCTGAAGGGGGCGGAGCTGGGACCAGCATGTACGCAGCCCTTGAGGAACTGCAGACAGTGGAGAGGCCTCCCAGAGGGCAGGTGGTGTGCCCTCCAGGCGAGGCCCAGTGGCAGCTTAGGCCCCGAGTCAGCGGGGCCTCCAACTCCAGGGAAAGGGCACTCTGCTCTGCCTGCCTGGGCCCGTGGAGCACAACACCCAGGCCCCAAGCGCACCTACCAAGTGCATGTCTGCAGGCAAGGCCGTCTGGGAGCCCAGGCCCTTGGAACGGGGGTTCAGTGCTGCAGGAGGGGGTGGGCGTTGGTGTTCAGATTGGAGTAGGACAGAGGCTACTGGGCTCCAGCCCCCTCCTCCAGTCCCCTGCAAATGCAGAACATTCTCAGGGAAGTAGATAAGCGGGGGCTTGCCGCCCCACTCCCTTGCTTGTCCCTGAGGTGGGGGGCCGGGAGGATGAAAGGCACAGGTGGCCCTGCCCCCAGCCTGCCTGCCCCTCTCACTCCCAGGGACTGAGTCCCAGCCCGCTGTAAACATGAGCTGGCTAATAGCTTGATTAATCACACCTCATATTTTCGTGGTGCCTTTAAAAAATAAAACATTTGAAAGTACTTTCACACCCACCCTGGGCCTCAGAGTTGCAGGGGAGGTCTTCTCCCAACTGCAGGCGAGAGGAGGGGATTCAACCCCAGCGAAGTAGCATGGTGGGTGGGTGGGCAGCCTGCCGCGCAGAGTCCTCTCCTGGCCCGCCCGAGGCTCTGCTGTGGGCTGCTCTGCACCCTCTCGGGGATCCCTGCAGAGTAAAAGGGCCACTCGGGGGCATATCTTCTGAAATTCAAGGGAGAAGGGTGGTCGTTCAGTCACTCAGCAAATACTCCATCAGTATCCAGGTCAGACCTGGGTTCCTGCCCCGAGCAGGGGCAATAGGTAAACAAATCCACCCTAGTCCTGAATGTGGCGTGTACCCTGGAAGGAGATTCAGAGGACAGCTAGGCACTCGGGCAGGTTACAAAGAGTATAGATCCAGGAAGGCCTCCTGGAGGAGGTGACACATTAGCTGAAACTGGAAGGCTGGGTGGAAGTTCCCAGATGAACCACATGAGGTAGGCCCACCATGGTCCACCCCGCTGGTCTCTCATCCCCCCGTGGCCCCAGCCTCCCTTCACACATGGGCACACACTCAGACGTGGTCTTCCCAGGGCCAGCGGTGGGCCGTGGCTGGGATCGTGCCTGCCACCCTGAATGGAGTGGCCAGAGCAGAGGCACCAGTGCTTCCTGAGACAGGTGGGGGCCGGTGGACCAGCCCCAGGGCTCACTGGAAGCAGGGTTCCCACCACAGGGCCTGAGCCGTCTGCACAGCTCCATCCGCCAAGTCCTGGCGACCAAGAGCCCATTGGGATGGCTAGTGAGCAAAGGCGATGTCCTCCTGAATCACAGGGCAGCCTTGAACTGGGCAGTAGGCACCAGGGGTGGGTAGGCTGGTGGTGGGGACGGAGGCCGCAGCCCCTCACTTGCCCCTCCTGTGGTAGGAGCTGCAGCACAGTGAAGGCTGGCCCCGAACGCAGAGAGGGCTGAGCGGCCTGTGTACTGTCCTGGGGGTTGGGGAGGTAGGATATGGGGGACCCCTCTTCCCAGAGGTAGTGACCATGCAGTTGGGCCCTGAGGAGAAGGTGGGAGAGTGCTGGCAGAGGTGGAGGGAAGGGGTTTCAAACAGAGAGGAGACCGTGGGCAGAGACAGTGCCCGGGGTGGGGTTGGGGTGGGCAATGGGCGTCTGCACAGGAAGGCTGGAGAGTTGACTGGACCGGAGCAGGAGGTTGGTTCAGTGATACCAGCCAAAGGCACTTGGCACCATCCCAAAATGCCTGTGGAAGCCAGGCAGGCAACAGAAATAGAAGAAGCAAGTCCAGGGCGGGGCAATAGGGAGGGGTGGGGACTGCAGTGAACTATCCAGCCTGCCCAGTTGAAAGGATTGTGGATCACTTGGCAGTGAGCATGCACTGCTTTGTGTTATCTCTGATAGGCAAGTGCAGGATTCCATCAGAAAGCACTCCCTCTGGTCGCCTGCATTGTAGAGGGGAGACACCTGGGCCTGCACTCAGGTGAGAGGCCTCATTGGGAGAGTGAGGTGTCAGCCAGGCTATCGATGCCGACTGCCGGGCAGAGGTCACAAGTGGGTTCAGGGCCCAGAGGGAGGGAAGGCGGTTCTGGCCACCCAGGCAGCTTCTGTAGCCCCAGGAGGACACCAGGGGGCTGGGAGTGGCCCCCACCCGTGGCCTTGGAGTGCCCTTGCTGGAGGGCTCCGCAGTCACCCAGAGGGGGCCCCTCGAGTTCCACCCAACAAATGCGGCCCCAGGGTGAGGAGGGGAGGCCACACCAGTGCAGCATGACGGAGGCCCCGGAGAAGTGAGCTATGTCACTTATTGGTCACAGTACATTTATTTTTCATTAGCAGTTACATGCAGACACGAGGGATGGTGCCGGGTTCAGTGGGCAGCCTCTGTGAGCAGTGCTTGGTGCTGTGATGGACGGAGGGGCCGGAGGGCCACGCACCCCTCCCTGCCCATGCCCCCAGCCAAGACCCCTGCCCACCCAGCCCCAGCCAGCAGGCAGGCGCAGGCCATGCTGAGTCTCCACGAAGGGCGGTCCCAGGCAGGCTGGCACCTGCCGCTGCAGGCTCCCACACCCTTCCCAAGCCTGTGGCCCCTGCCCCCAAGCCCCTGCAGGCCCCGCTCAGGGGTCAGGCTTGGCCTGGAGTCTGTGGGGCTGCTGTGGCTTCCCCGAGAAATGTGTGGAGAGGCTGCTTCCAGCTCCCCACTGCAGGTGCACACTCGGGAGCTTGTCCATTCTCTAGACCCCGCCGCCTGGGTCAGGGGCTCACAAGCGGCTGCCGAGTGACCGTGAAGAGCAAATGGAATAACAAAAGGGGCATGAGGCTGCCTCAGACACTTTCAGAGTCCAGGGCTGGAGCCAGGGTGTCTGGGGTGACTGTCCTCGGGCCTCAGAGTCCTCATTAGTAGTAAGACACCTAAATGGCTTCTCCCCTCTGCCTGCATCCCCACCACCCCCATCTTGCGGGCAAGGCTCCGTCAGCTCTGTGCTCTGTCCCCTCGTCAGCCTGCACCCCTGAAGAGACTGCTGTGAGGGTTCCTGAGCCAAGGGAGAGACAGCCCTTTGCCACCATCATGCAAAAGCCCTGGGTGTTGACAGCGGCCACGCTCCTGGAGCCCGCGCTCCCTGAGTCCGCGCCAACTGCCTGGTCCTGCTTCCACCTCACAGCAGCCCTCGGAACCCGGGGCACTCTCCCCATTCCTCCAGCTAGCGAAGTGGCTGTGCGGTCAAGGGTGGGGGGCGCTTTCATGCAGTCACACCAGGCTTGTCAGACTCCCAGCAGGCTTTCCCAGCCCACCTGCCTGGCCCAGGACATCTACACCGCCCTGCACAGGTCCCCTCCCCAAAGCTACAGTCTTGGAGCAGAGAGGTCCAATTCCCACCTTAGAAAGAGGGTGTCCCTGTGCAGGCGGGAGGGGGGGGCCGTGTGGGTGCTTCCTGGGGTGGGTGCAAGCCCTCCGGGAGTTGGGGCTGCCCGTAGGAAGGGTGTGGAGCCAGGGCCGGCCTGGTGAGGCACCTCCAGGTCCCCCCGGGGCAGACGGCACCTCGGCCCACTTGGCCACTAGCAGAGAGCAGAGCAGGCCTCTGAGGCCTTTTTCCCCTCTTGGCCAGAGGCCTCTGTGGACAGAGTAGGTGCTTGTGGGGACATCCCTGCAGCTCTGAGGGAAGCGGGGCCATCGGGAGCCTGTTAGGTGGGCAGCTGCGTGGAGGGACTGAGGGTGCCCCCTCTTCTCACTTCCCTCACCCCAGCCCTGCCCTCAGGGGCCCTGCTGGTCTAGAGGCCTGTTACCTCCACCAAAGCCTCAAAGCCAATTACCTGTGTAATTAGCAACAAATGACTTGTGGGATGCTTGTGGTTTTGGTTAAAATTAGAAGGAAACCCATATTCGGGTCTCCTTGAAGGGCGGGACGTGGCCCAGGTCCCTCAGACTTCCAGACACTGTCCTGGCTCCCATCCTGTGCTAGCCCAGGCCACCTGGCCCTCCCCGGGGCCTCTCCTATAAGCTCTGTCCCCTCCCCTCCTTCATTCACTTGGTATTTTCCAAGCACCTATTGTGTGAGGGGCCAGGAATAGGGAGTGGCCTGGAGGCAGCTGGACTGCTCCCCTGCTGGGGTCCTCTCCCCCCGCCCCCCCACAGCTTTCTCCTGGGCTGTGGGTTGCCTCGCCAGATCCCCCAACTCCTACCAGGGCCATGACGAGCCTGACTACTGCATCGCTCCACAGTCTTCAGAAGTGGGGGGCTGCTCTTCCCCCACTTTAGAGAGGGGGACTCTGATTTAACGGCCCAGGCTCACTCCTCCCTTGGCCCCGCCCTTGAATGGCAGGCAGCCCCCAGAGGGCCCCCCAGCCCAGCAGAGTCCTGGCTCACCCTCCACCTCCGCCCTGCTGCAGGTGCCCAGCAGAGCGCAACAGCGGCCAACCCGGTGCCCGGCGCCAGCCCAGACCTGCTTCCCCACTTCCTGGTGGAGCCCGAGGACATGTACATCGTCAAGAACAAGCCTGTGTTGCTGGTGTGCAAGGCCACGCCCGCCACACAGATCTTCTTCAAGTGCAACGGGGAGTGGGTGCGCCAGGCGGACCACGCGATTGAGCGCAGCACGGACGGGAGCAGCGGTGAGGCCCGCTGGGTGGCAGGCAGACCGCAGGAAGGGGGGCCCAGCCAGGGGCCTGCAGGTGCTGCTGCCCGTGAGCGGGGTGGGGCCAGGGTGTCACCAGCTCTGTCTCCACCACCCAGATCTCCAGAGGAGGCACGACTCCACCGAGGGCTTCTGTACATCCCCCAAGGCCTGCCCTGGGGGTCCCCCCACCAGCCCACACAGCTTGGTGGGGGAGAGGAGGGAAGACCCTGAGAACGCCCTGGGGCCCTGGGCGGAGGAGTGGGTCCCCACTGCTGTGTCAGCCCAGGCGGGCCCAGGCAGCTGTGCCCACAGAGAAAAGGGGTTCGGAGGAAGTGGGCCCCAGACGACGAAAGAGCTCACGGACCCTACACTCCATGATAATTTTGTTTTTGTGCCCACTCATTTATTCACCCTTTCCACATTCCCTGAGCACTTGCTCAGTGCTGCAGACGCAGCCCCCACAAAGAGGTGGGCAGCTCGGCGACCTGGGAACGAGGGCTGGGGGACTGCGGCAGCCAGAGGAGAGCAGGCCTGCGGGGCTGCCTGGGGAGGTGACATGGGAACAGAGGGGGTGAGCAACTGGTCAGGGAGAGAAGAGGGGCAGGGTGTCCCAGGCCGCTGGTGAGTCCACCCACTGCTGTGTCAGGTCCCCCAGGGAAAGGACAGGTGAGGAGGAGGAAGCCACAGACCAGAGACCTGCCTTTCTGCAGCCATGAGGGTCTGTCCCGGAACCTCTAGAAGGCCCCAGGCCGGCCCCTTGGGGATCCCTGGCTTGGCTGAGACCCAGGCCCAGCCCGCACACCGAGGGCCCCGGCAGGCTCTGTTGGCCTTGCTTCCTTCCAGCTGCACAGCGCTCAGAGCTCATGGGGACATGTTCCACCCATATGACTGGGACCCTCTCCTGCCCTGAGCACCCCACCTCAGGTCTCCCCTGGCCAAGAGCCTCTGAGTTTTCATCGATCTTGATGATTTCTCAACCCAAAGCCACTGAGTGCTCTGGAGCTCGGAGAGAGGCTTCCCTTACTTACCCGCCAACAGATGTCGCAGCCGCGGCGCCACGCAGACACGCGGCCCCTGACCCAGAGCTGGCCTGTGGTGGGGCAGGTGTGGCTGCGATCAGAGGCCAGCCCGCACCTGCGGCCACACCCATTCCTGGGTGGGGCTGGGGTGGCCGGGCCGTACCCCATCCCTCCTCACTTGCCCCCATTCCCTAACCAGGAGACCAGGGGTTAGGGGCCCAAACTACTGGTGCTGGAAAAGCCTGAAATCTGCGAAGCCAAGCACTGGAGTCCAGCTTGGGGGTTATTGTTCACACAGACTGATTGGTCAGGAGATGCAGGTTGGAGAGAAGCGAGAGCCTGAGCCCCTGCCTGGCCTCAAAGCCCCCACCCCGCCAATCCTCTAGCCCCCAAAGCACTCCACAGCCCCTCGGGCCTTCCCACGTGCCCCCCTACCACACCCCACTGCTCCTGGGCCTTTGGGGACCCCTCCCTGACCTGGCATCTGCTCACAGTTACCAGGCAGGTGCAGACACAGCTATGCCCCCAAGTGCTCCCAGGATTCAGGCTGCTCAGTGACCCACAGGGAGGCAGGCACAGCCCTCACCTCCTGGACCGGTAGTGGCAGAGTCTGCGTCTCCCCCTGGGCCCACGCCCCCTCTGGGGCTCCTGGGGCTGGAGGGCGCGGCCTGGAGGTGGTACATGGCGACAGACTGGGCTGTCATTCCCGGCAGCAGGAAGGAGGCGAGGAGGTGGCAGGACAGGAGTGGGAGGAGGTGGGGAGAAAGAAATAGGCACGCTTAAATTTAGTGCTGCTCCCCTAGGCTGACGTGCTGGGCGGTGCCTGCGCTCCCCCACCTCCCGAGGGGGTTGGAGTGGCCCGTCCATAGACCTGCCCGCCAGAGAGGAAAACTTCCCAGCTCAGAAGGCTCTGGAGGCCTGCATCCCTAGGGTGTGTGCCCAACTTCTCCTCAGATGCCTCAAGATTTGGTGTGTTTGAGAGGTGGCTGGTGCCCAGGGCCCCTCCTGTACACAGGCCCTGGGAGGGTCCCTCAGTTCTCAGCCCTCACCCCAACCCCAGAGAACCCCAGGTAATGACCTCAGCCAGAGGCACCACCTCCCCACCCGCCCAATCTCCTGTGGGAACTAGGCAGGGGCAGGGCGAGTGATGGGGAAGTCTGGGACCAGCGTGGGAGCGGGGGTGGGGGAGACAGAGGAGGGCTGTGGGCAGGGGTCAGGGAAGACACGGCAGAGAAATTAAGAGAGAAGCCAGCCTCCCTGCTCAGCTGGGCTGCTGCTCCTCCTGCAATGCAGCCCTAATTGAATTTCTCTCTTAACAATGGAAACACATTGCTGCCGGCCTCTCTCCCTCTTTCTGATAAGCCAGTGACCCAAGGGAAATTGGGGTCAGAAGGAGGAGAAATTGGAAACAAACAGTCTTTTCTCACTCCCGGGACACTGGTTTTGGCCAGGAGGCTGGAGGAGGGCTGCTGTCCCCCGCCCCCAGGTCCCAGTGTGCTCTCGGGCAGGGGCCTCAGTCCGTTCTGGGGGGAGAGGGGCCTCCCAGGTGGTGCAGAGCAGGTCCCAACAGCCATCACAGCCCAGGGCACCCTGAGCAGGGGAACCTCTGGCCAGCCTCTGTTCCCTCATCCACGGAGGGCGGGAGCATGTGGTCCAGGGGCGGACCGCAGAGATAACAAGCCAGCATGGGGGAATTGCTTGCTAAGCCCAGGGGTCTATTATCATACTAGGCAATGGCGTAATTACATTGTTAATCGCTGCTATTATATCATCACATGTCAGGAGCCACCTGCTAACCCCCAGGGAGCTGAGCCAGATCCTTCCTCACCCTGTTATACCCACAAAGCCCTCAGGGCTGGCCGGTCTGCTCCACCCCCTCTTCCTAGGGACCTGGGAGGCCAGCCCCCGCTGCCGGAGGCCCTGTTAGGGACATTTCCGTAAGTGACTGCAGGCAGACAGTCCCCTGGGTAATGAAGTATGAAGAGTGGAAGTGCTAAGAATCTACTCCTGGCCGCCAGGGGAAATAAAGTGGGCTCCCTGTGGGTCCTCCAGAGTTCCCTGCAGGCTGGGAACCAACCCAGTGTCCGCTCTCTGCACTGGAGCGGGAGGCTGGGCATGACCGGGCCCTAGCTGCGCCCCCTCCCCCACAGGCCTGCCCACCATGGAGGTTCGCATCAACGTCTCGCGGCAGCAGGTGGAGAAGGTGTTTGGGCTGGAGGAGTACTGGTGCCAGTGCGTGGCCTGGAGCTCCTCGGGCACCACCAAGAGCCAGAAGGCCTACATCCGCATCGCCTGTGAGTGCCGGCTGTTCTCGGGGGCGTGGCCCAGGGTGTCATGGGGGAGGGCTCCTGTCTGAAAGCCTCAGGTCCCGCCCTGATGGTGGGAGTGTTGTGGGCGCTGCCCAGCCACACCCGCCCCCACCCTGGGCACTTGGCATATCCTTTTGTCGTGGGCCGTGGCCCCTGCAGGACAGGAGGACGGAGCTGGCCGAGCTGGCCGGCGTGAGGCGCTCAGGCTGCAGGACACTCTCGTTCTTCCAGATTTGCGCAAGAATTTCGAGCAGGAGCCGCTGGCCAAGGAGGTGTCGCTGGAGCAGGGCATCGTGTTGCCCTGCCGCCCACCAGAGGGTGTCCCCCCTGCGGAGGTAAGAGGGCTCCCAGGCTCCGCCCACCCAGCCCCCCAGGCCGATCCCCCCAGGGCCACTGTCAGTCTGGGCAGGACCTGCAGGGGCGGCTGTGCAGGGTGTGGCTCCCTCCTCCAGGTGGAGTGGCTCCGGAATGAGGACCTGGTGGACCCGTCCCTGGACCCCAACGTGTACATCACGCGGGAGCACAGCCTGGTGGTGCGGCAGGCCCGCCTGGCCGACACGGCCAACTACACCTGCGTAGCCAAGAACATCGTCGCGCGGCGCCGCAGCACCTCCGCGGCTGTCGTCGTCTATGGTGGGCCCCGGCTCTGGCGGGGGTCGTGGGGGGAGGAGGGATAGGCACCGAAGGGGTCCTCAGGGTGGCTCTGTGGCTGGCGCCCGAGGGAGCCAGGGCCAGGTGGGCCCCGCGGCGGCTCTCGGGGAGCTGCGGGACTTGTCCGGGTGAAGGTTCGGGGGGTGGGTTGGTGGTCACTTGTGGCCACAGCATCCCTTCGCTTCTTTGTGGGCAGGGGGCTCTGTGCAGAAGGAGGTGAGGGCTCAGAGGGAGGCTAGGAAAGGCGACTTCAGGTGGGAAGTAGTGTCCTGGGCACCCCTAGGAGCAGGCAGGGGGAGGGGGTGGGAGTCGCCCCTGTGAAACGCTGGGGTCTGAGCCGGAGGGGCCCAGAGCTGCAGTTAGGGATGGCTGCCCGTGGTGCCCACGGCACCTGCTGGCGGAAGGAAGCGGCCGTGGAGTGGGTGCTGCCGGCCTGGGGACGGTCAGCAGAGTGTGGCCTCCCCTCCAGGGCTTCCCTTCCAGCCCTCCTGCCCCAGCCCCGGGGCCAGCGTGTCTGAGGAAGCCCCCGCTCCCTGACCCCAGTCCTTCTCTGTCCGGCCAGTGAACGGTGGCTGGTCGACGTGGACCGAGTGGTCCGTCTGCAGCACCACCTGTGGGCGCGGCTGGCAGAAACGGAGCCGGAGCTGCACCAACCCGGCGCCTCTCAACGGGGGCGCCTTCTGTGAGGGGCAGAATGTCCAGAAAACGGCCTGCGCCACCCTGTGCCCAGGTACCAGTGGCCGCCGCCTCCCGCATCGCTCCTCACCGCGCCATCTCCGCGCCCTGGCTCCATCGCGCCCACCAGCCTGCCCCCAGGGCTCCATCCCACCCGCCCACACGCAGGGCCAGGCTCAGTCCGAGCCCAGGACGGGGCTCCATGCGACAGAGGCAGGGCTCGGTCCGCGTCCGGCTCAGGCAAGGCAGGGGTCTGCGTCCCAGGGCCCAGGTAGAGTCAGGACAGGCGCCGTCAGTGTGGGGCAAGGGTCATCGTGCCTCCCATCATTAGCATGTGTCATCCAGGCCAACTGGACACCAAAGGCGTGCAGACCACCGAGCCTGGCCCTGGTCTCGCACCAGAGCCTGAGCTGGCGCCCCAGGCTGACGGCGCCGTGCCTTCTCTGTCCGTGTCTGTCTCCCATCCAGTGGACGGCAGCTGGAGCCCGTGGAGCAAGTGGTCGGCCTGTGGGCTGGACTGCACCCACTGGCGCAGCCGCGAGTGCGCGGACCCGGCGCCCCGCAACGGAGGTGAGGAGTGCCGCGGCACCGACCTGGACACCCGGAACTGCACCAGCGACCTCTGCATGCACAGTGAGTCCTCTCTGCCTGCGAGTCCTCTCCAGTCAGTCCCCTGTCCCAACTCAGGACCCTGGGGGACCCCCATCCATAAACACCCACCCATGTGCCCTTGCATGCCCCAATACATCCCTCACCGCGCCCCCCCGGGTGTGCATACATTTGAGGCTTACTGTGCACACACGGCCCCAGTGCATGTCCCAAACCCACCCCCTGCCCCCCCTGCAGCTTCGCCTCCTCCCTTTTCCCCCAAGTGCACACTCGAGTCCTGTGGGGACACAGGCTTGCCCGCCGGTTAATTACAAGGCCATAACTAACAATTAAAGATCTCGGTTGGATTTTTTCCCCTGGAACACACCCTCCCCCATTCTTTCAATTAAAAACCTAATTATCTGTGTCAATTCCTTTCTGATGGACATTTCTTCCATTATGCAAAGCCCTTCTAAAATCAATACCACTTCCTCCAGGCACTCGATCACCCCTCCCTGCCCTGCCCCAGGCCTGCAGAGGAAGACAATGACAGGAGCCCTGGCAGGGACCCCAGGAACCAGATTGGCAGACCCCCCCAGGAAGCAGCTCCCCTGCTTTGAGGACCCTGGGAGGTCCCCACAGCCCCAGCTGCCCCGGGCCCCAGAAGAACGGGTTCAGTCTAGCAGCCCCGCCCCAGGCCATCTGGGGAAGTGTCTCTTCCCCCCCCATTCTCAGGGTGCAGCAACCTCAGCCTGAACAGGGCCTCCCAGGGATTCGATTCGCTGAGTGACACTAGGAGGTGGTGGCCGATGCAGGGCTGGGGCTCTGTGCTCCCTGAGCCAGCGTCTGCTGCCCGTAGTGCGGATGCCCAGGAATGGGGCCTCGCCCTCCTGGGGTGGAGACCACGGGCCTCTCCTCCCCCTCCGCCGGCACCTGCCATCCAAGGCCGTGCTCTCTCCCACAGCTGCTTCCGGGCCGGAAGACGTGGCCCTGTACGTGGGCCTCATCGCTGTGGCCGTGTGCCTGCTCCTGCTGCTGCTTGTCCTCATCCTCGTTTATTGCCGCAAGAAGGAGGGGCTGGACTCAGACGTGGCCGACTCGTCCATCCTCACCTCAGGCTTCCAGCCCGTCAGCATCAAGCCCAGCAAAGCAGGTATGGGGCCCCTGCTCCCCGGCACTCCTGCCATGGCCCCCATGCCAAGGGCCACCCGGCGAGGGCCACCCTCAGTGCCAGTCCCTGAGTCTGTCTTTGCCCTGCAGACAATCCCCATCTGCTCACCATCCAGCCAGACCTCAGCACCACCACCACCACCTACCAGGGCGGCCTGTGTCCCCGGCAGGACGGGCCCAGCCCCAAGTTCCAGCTCAGCAACGGGCACCTGCTCAGCCCACTGAGTGGGGCCCGCCACACGCTGCACCACAGCTCGCCCACCTCCGAGGCGGAGGACTTCGTCTCCCGCCTGTCCGCCCAGAACTACTTCCGCTCCCTGCCGCGCAGCACCAGCAACATGGCCTACGGGACCTTCAACTTCCTCGGGGGCCGGCTGATGATCCCTCATACAGGTGCGGGTGGGGCGAAGTGCCCAGGGAGCTCTGAGCGGCAAGACTAGCCCCCATGCCCATCATGCAGGAGGAGGGGACACCCCTGATGGAGGAGAGGAGGTAGTTTGGGAGACGATGCCGGTGTGGTTGGCAGGGGCCTGGCACGGAGGCCGTGGCCGGAGCTGTCCTTTCTGTGGCCTAGGGCTCAGGGCTTCGGTCCATTCCTGCACGCAGACAGCCAGCCTGCATGTGCCGGGCTCCAGGGGGCCCTGGCCTCAAGCTGGGGCAGGTGAGGGGACAGCAGAGGACCGACGCCTAGACTACACAGGGGGTTCATCCACCCACCACCTCCCAGAAACCCCTCGGACAGTGTCCCTGAGACACCTCGATAGACAACACACGGACCTTTTCCGTGGTCACCTTTCGTGGCCTCTGGTGTGGCTGGCCACTTCCCCCCTGAAACTCTCTCTCCCCTCAGCTTAGAGGAGCCCCCAAGCCCTGGTTTTCTGGCCACTCTGCAGCCGCTCCGGAGGCCTGTCCCTGGCCGTCGCTGTCCGCCAGCGCCCGTCCCGGCGCCCTCCCGCACGCACTCCATGCCTGTCATGGCTGTGCCGATCACTCCCACTCTGAATTCCCGGCCCAGTTCTCCTGGGTGACGGAATCGCACACCCAGCTGCCTCCTGGGCAGCTCCATCTGGATGTCTCACAGAACCTCACATTCCTTGTGCCTAAAACAGCACCGTCTCCCACCTCCCCCAGAGCCTCCTGCTTCCTGGCTTTCCCCACCTCGGGGACAGCGCAGTCAGAGTCAGAAACTAGGAGTCACCTTGACCCCCTGCTCCTCTCCACTCCCCGTCACACCTCTGCACCAGCTTCAGTCACACAGCTACCCCACCGTTCCTCCTGCACCCCCCTCCTCCTCTTGCCCGCTGCCTCCCCAGCCCCGGTTCACAGCTCCTGGCACGCACCCAGTGAAGCCACACTTCATCGGGTCCCTCCCCTGCTTGAACTCTTTCTGGGGCTCCCCCATGCCCTCTGCAAAACCCACGCGACTGGGCGCTCAGCATGCTACTCCCTGTGCGCACCAGGCCCGCTCCCCCACCCACCAGGTCGGGGCCTGGCAGCTCTCCCCTCTGTGCCTCACGTCCCTGCCACAGAGGTGGGGCGGGACGGTCCGTGGGAAGCTCTTAGGACGGGGCAGGTGCTCGTGGGTGTTCAGTGACCATCGCCAGGTGGTCTCCCCCAGCACCTGGGACTCTGTTTTCCCCACATTGGGAGGGGTGCTTCCGAGAACAGGGCCCATGGTGTCCCCTCGCTCCTGAGTGCCCATACTTGGTGTGAGCACTCCCTGAGTGAGAATGGGGGGTGTGTTCCTGCTCAGAGCTCTGGGACTGTCACCCCATCGCCGGCTCCCCTCTCCCGGCATCGGTTCCCAGAAAGTGGCGGCATTCCAGCCGGCCTACCCGGTTGCCCACTCCGGAGGGCGTGCCTGTGCTTTCAGACTTGCGGGATAAAGTCACAGAATTTTTTCCCCTCCTTCTAATGTGAGGGCTCCCTGTCCTAAAAGGGCAGGAAGGTGGGGCAGGGCCTCCACTCGCCCTCCCCACAGCAACAGCCCAGCCTCTGTCCCCTGCGTCCCGCCCCACCGCCTCGCCCCAGAACACTCAGCAGGTGCTTTCTGAGGCTGCCCCTGCCCGATGCCGGGGCAGAGGTGACGCCGGACAGGAGGACGCGTGTGCGGTGGCTCCCAGGCCAGGGAGGAGCACCGAAGCAGACAAGGCCGCTCAGGGCCCCAGCCCTACCTGTAGGGGCCACTGCTAAGTGAGGAGCAAAGTCCAGCGGGGTGGCCGAGAGCCGCCATCCCCAGAGGTGGCCACACTGGTGGAGGTGGGGGAAGCCTCCACTCTGTAGGGGGTGGGGCGCCCAAGTAGAGGCAGCAGGGGGGTGGGGGGCGGCGGTGGCCCCTCAATGGTGAGTACGCAGCACAGGCTGGGCTGGAGCTGCAGCTGGGAAGGCAGCGGGGGCCGGAGGTGTAAATGCCAGGCCAGGGAGCTGGGCCTGGTCGGGTAGGAATACCGGGAAGGTTTTAGGGAGGGTGATGGGGGAGGTGGGGCCCGCACACCTGGCACCTTTTGTTTTCGTGCTTCCTGTGCCCAGGCTACCTGGACGTGCTCTCCCCACCCGAGCTCCCTTGGCCTGTCTCGAGGTCACTGTGGCTCAGCTTCCTAACTGTGCGGGTAGTTGAACAGTCCCTGTGGCACCTCTGCCCCGGCCAGGCTGGCACCGATCAGCCCTCAAAGGGAGGCTCGCTCGGGGGCTGGCAGATGGGGTGCTCGGTGTCCTCGCAGCCCCGGTGAGCCCAGCCCTCCCACTCTGCCGCAGGGGTCAGCCTCCTCATCCCCCCAGACGCCATACCCCGCGGGAAGATCTACGAGGTCTACCTCACGCTGCACAAGCCAGAGGACGTGAGGTGTGGGCGCGGGCCCCGAACCGGGGCTGGGTGGGTCCGCCCCCGCGTGCTGACACCAGGAAGCCCCTGCCTGGTCACTGTGGGGTCTGGTCTGGTCTGGTCTGGTCTGGCCTGATGGGGGCCCAGGGAACAACAGCCCCTACGCCCGACCCAGCTTTGCTCCCGAGCCGGGTGCCGCTGTCCAGCCCCATCCTGCCCAGGTCCGCTGACGCCTTTCCCTTTCCACCCACGCTTCCCCACTTGAGGTTGCCCCTAGCCGGCTGTCAGACCCTGCTGAGTCCCATCGTTAGCTGCGGGCCACCCGGAGTCCTGCTCACACGGCCCGTCATCCTGGCCATGGACCACTGCGGGGAGCCCAGCCCCGAGAGCTGGAGCCTACGCCTCAAAAAGCAGTCCTGCGAGGGCAGCTGGGAGGTGAGCCCCCCACCCCCTGGGGAGCCAGGTCCCTGTCCCCTGGTCTCTGACCACCCCTCGGAGCTGCACTGGCCCTGAGGTGACCCACCAGGCCCTGCCCACAGGATGTGCTGCACCTGGGGGAGGAGGCGCCCTCCCATCTCTACTACTGCCAGCTGGAGGCCAGCGCCTGCTACGTCTTCACGGAGCAGCTGGGCCGCTTCGCCCTGGTGGGAGAGGCCCTCAGCGTGGCCGCTGCCAAGCGCCTCAAGCTGCTTCTGTTTGCCCCTGCGGCCTGCACCTCCCTGGAGTACAACATCCGTGTCTACTGCCTGCACGACACCCGAGACGCACTCAAGGTACTGCCCCTGGCCCTCAGGGAGGGGGAGGGGGCTCTCCCCGCCCCCACGCCCTGCTGACCACCTGGGATGCTGCAGGAGGTGGTGCAGCTGGAGAAGCAGCTGGGAGGACAGCTGATCCAGGAGCCTCGAGTCCTGCACCTGAAGGACAGTTACCACAACCTGCGCCTGTCCATCCACGACGTGCCCAGCTCCCTGTGGAAGAGCAAGCTCCTCGTCAGCTACCAGGTGAGGGCGCTCGAGGCTCCTGCAGCCCGGCACACCAGTTGCCAGGCACACCTGACACCACCCCTCCCCCCGCCCCACCCAGGAGATCCCCTTCTATCACATCTGGAACGGCACGCAGCAGCACCTGCACTGCACCTTCACCTTGGAGAGAGTCAGCGCCAGCACCAGCGACCTGGCCTGCAAGGTGTGGGTGTGGCAGGTGGAGGGTGACGGGCAGAGCTTCAACATCAACTTCAACATCACCAAGGTGGGCGGGAGGGGCGTTAGCCCCGCCTACCCTGACCCCTCCTCCTAGAAACCAGAAACCTCTTGGCCTCAGTCGGGGGTGGGAGATGCAGGTGCAGACAGACAGACAGCTGCGGACAGGTGCAGCGGGACTGGGGAAGGGGCTGAAGAGGGCGTGGGCGCAGCGGGAAGGAGACGTGGGGCAGCCCTGAGGAGGGACTTTGTACCGGGTCTGGAAGGATCAGTAAGAGTCAGACAGACAGCCGAGAGGGAAGGGCAGCGCCTCACGCAGCGCAGCGGGGACCAGGCTCAAGGACACAGGCGGCGGGAGGAGGCCTGGGCACCTGTGTGCTCGGCAGAGGCTGGACAGGGAGCCCGGGGGAGGCCTGACAGGGCGGGGGATGAGGCTGACGGGCCCAGGCTCGCTGGCTTCGGGCAGGCTACTACACCTCTGACCCAGGTGAGGGGTGCCTGGGAAGCAGCAGCGCCCCCAGCAGGAAGTTGTGGTGGGCCTGGGCCAGGGCAAGGCCTGACGGTCTCCTCCACCCCTTCTGACGCCCAGGACACAAGACTCACTGAGCTGCTGGCTCTGGAGAGCGAAGGGGGGGTCCCAGCCCTGGTGGGCCCCAGTGCCTTCAAGATCCCCTTCCTCATTCGGCAGAAGATCATTACCAGCCTGGACCCACCCTGTAGCCGGGGTGCCGACTGGCGGACTCTGGCCCAGAAACTCCACCTGGACAGGTGCCCGGGAGATGGGCAGGGAGGGGCGGCCAAGGCCACCTGCAACCCACCCTGGCAGGGCAGGTGTGGGGTGGACAGGACGCTCGGTGGGACCTGTGCCCCATCCACCAGCAGCCGGGGCATCCAGCATGCTCGGCAGAGGGCAGGCCCTGCCTTGAGGGGAGCTGGGGGGCAGGAGGCAGCAGCCTGGGGGGAGGCTGGCACTGACGCCCCCTCCCCTTCCCTCCGCAGCCATCTCAGCTTCTTCGCCTCCAAGCCCAGCCCCACAGCCATGATCCTCAACCTGTGGGAGGCCAGGCACTTCCCCAGCGGCAACCTCAGCCAGCTGGCTGCGGCGGTGGCCGGCCTGGGCCAGCCTGACGGCGGCCTCTTCACGGTGTCAGAGGCCGAATGCTGAGGCCCGCCAGGCCCCCAACACCACACTCTCACCAGCTTTGGGACCCACTAGGGACAGGCAGAGGCTGGGTGGGGCCCCGCCCCCAGACCTGGGGCGCTTCGAGGACAGGCCTCTCCTGGTGGACTCGGTCCCTTCACTCTGGCCCTTCAGACCCTGCCCACGCTCCCGTCCCTCCATGGCCTGCCAGGCCAGGCCGGCACTGCCCCTGCCCCCAGGGCCCAGGGTGGACAGTGCCGGGAGCCAGACCAGGCCCAGCCCATCTGTGTGTGTGTGTGAGTGTGGCTACCTCTCCTCCGGCCCCTGGCCGGGGGCCGCGCATGCACAGCGCACACACCTGGGGCTCGGGACTCGGCCCGAGCTCCTGCCTGAGCTGGACCTTATGCAAACATTTCTGTGCCTGCCGGGTAGGGGCACGTCTGAGGGGCCTGGCTCCAAGCCCGTGGAACTGAGGGCCACAGCCGAATGGGGGGCGACCCCTGGATTCAGGCACACAACCTCCACACAGGCATGTGCCCACGCACGTCTCGTGTGCCATCTCACCCGCACCCCCCACCCCCGCGCGCACACATCTCATGCTGTACACCTGGAGGCCACTCACGTCTCTCACGCCCGGCATCAGCCCGCATCTGCCTCACGGGCTGCCCTCCTCCCACCCACCCAGGGACACCCCAGGGCTCCTCCCCGATCCTCCCCTGCCCCCAGCCAAGAGGAGCCCCGCCCAGTGGGGCGTGTGAATATGCAACGGGAGCCCCGGGCTGGCCGTGGCGAGCGTGCGTGCCGCGGTGTGCCCGCTCCTGGGCCTGTCGTGTGAAGCTCGTGCCCTGACTCTGTCTTAAGTGCGTCCGTGCACTTACACTTGGCCTTATGTACACGGCCTTGCCCGGCCGCCGGGGCGCGTAGGGGTTTTAGTGGAAGTGAATGTAAATAAATTATATATATATATTGCTAACCCGAGTGCTGCTTCTCTCCAGGAAGCCAGAGGCCACAATGGGGTCATGTGGGGGCTGTGCTGGGAGTCCTGGGGGGCTGGGCCTGGCTGGGAGACAGATGGGGCCCGGGCCCTGGTCCAGCGCAGCTTGTTCCTGGAGACTCCTTCAGACAGAGGCCGGCTGGGCCAGGCGGCAGGCAACAGCCGTGACCAGGGCCGCACCTTTGCCCGACCCATCCTCAGACTGCAGGAAGGTGACCGCACAGCGAGGGGCCAGCTGCCGCACAGTGGCCGCGACCAGGCCAGAGAAGCTGTGGGGGAGGGGCGGAGGTAAGCCCGGCAGCCAGACCCTGCCCAGCCTCCCCACCCGGCAAGGTGCCCAGACTCACTGGGGGTGCAGCTTGTAGAGGGTCCCGTCCACCCCCACAGACACAGTCAGCTCGTCCAGGCCCCGGTTCTCACGGATCTTCTCCACCACAGCCGCCACACCCGCCCCACAGAGCTGGGCAGCCCGCTGGGACACGGCCTGGCACACCTCTAGGACCGTCAGTGCATCATCCGAGGTCAGGGGCAGCCCCAGGTCCTCCAGGATGGCTCGAACCTGCCTCAGAGCCAGGCTGTCGCTGGGGACAGGAAGGAAGAGAGCTCAGGTAGGGTCCAGCATTAGTGCCCCCCGTCTCTCGAGACCTCCGTCCTCCCTGGCGGAGCTCCCTCCAACCAGCATTCCACCCAAACAGAACAGAAAGACTCTTTGGGAGTGGGGAGAGGGTAATACGGGTGTCAGCACCTTTCGATCTCAGAGAGAAACTTGGTCTTGAAAATGTCCCTGGTCTGAAGGCGCTGGGTCTTCTGACCCCGGAAGAGAACTCCAAGGCTGGTCAAATGCAAGAGGATGTGGCGGACGATCTCCCCCAGGTACATGCCGCTGATCATCTTCTCAAACCTGCATGAAAAAGCACGTGTGCTCACAGGGCGGGACACCCCACCGACTGCCGGCACCAGCGGAAGCCGCCGCCAGCCACCCCTGCCCAGCCCAGCCCACACCTCTGTCTGCCGGGGTTGATGGACGCCTGGTCCACGAGTTTGTCGAAGCAGGTGGTGAGCATGTCCAGAGAGCCGTCGTCCCCAAAGGCGCCCCACTCCATGTTAATGCACATGTGGCCGGTGTCCCCAGCCACGCCCGCCACGTTCCGGAGCTCCTCCATGTAGCAGGCGTTGGTGCCCGTCCCTGCAGGAAGGCCGGACAGTGTGGGAGCCGCTTAGTAATGTGGACAAGACCCCTCTGAGCCCTGCGTCTGCACCCTGAGACAGCAGAATACGGGCTCGTTTTTTACCTCTGCATTTCCCACACCCATGCCCTGCCCGGGGTCCTGGGTGTCCTTCCTGACCTTCCTTCTGCAGACCCTGCCAGCACCAAGCGCTCCGGGCCTCTGCTACTCCCCTGCCAGCACGCCACCAGTGCACCTCCCATGCTACCCCGGGGTTCCTAAAAATGTCACCAGTCATTCCTCAGGGAGAGGTGTAACAGCCCCTCACTGTCCGCGGGTGAGAGGCCTAAGCAACCTGGACTGGCCTTCAGATCTTTAGTCAAAGTAGCTGGAGCTGCGCCAAGAGCCAAGGACGCAGGCAGGCGTCAGACCAGCGGGGCCCACGGTGGCGGGAGGCGGGGCAAAGAGCAGCCAGCTCAGATACGGCCTGTGTGTGCCCAAATAAAGGTGCAAAGAAGAGCGCCGTGGGAGTCCCCTCCATGATGAATCTTCCTGCCGAGAGGGTCAGGAAAAGCTACAGAGATGAGGTGATGTTGGGATTTGGCCATGAAGCTCAGAAGCACAGGAAGGAACAGAACTGCAGGCAGAGGGCAAAGACAGCCCCTTCCTCTCCGCCACTCACGGTCAGCTCTAGGCAGGCAGGCTCCTTGTCAGCCCTACGTGGACTCCTCCATCCTGGGGCTTATTCCCACGGCAACTTGGGTGCACCTGTTCTAGAAGCTCCCGGTCCCATGAGAGGCTGTCACACACCTCAGTCTCTGAGACTGATGCCCAAGGGCCTGTGGACACCGTCCTTCCTCACCTAGCCAGATCCCTTCTTCCAAGGCTTTGTTTGCAGGTCTCCCTGATCTTGCAGCCCCTTCCTTTCTGAGGCCAGCCTTCTCGCCCTGCCACAGGGAGGCAGGCTCAGCTCTCTCTGACACCATGTGCCGTTCTGGGCTCAACACCTGCTAAATGGTCAGTTTTGAGAAGGCAGGTGTTTCCCACCTTCTTTATGTGTCTTCCTGTCCCTTCATCCAGCTCCCAGCTGGCCACAGCATAGGTGCTTAATAAAGACTTCAAATCTGGGACAGCCTAAGGACCCTTGCAACTCATTCCCTGTCTACCCCCGGCTCCCCCAGCTCAGGCACTAAGAATGCACCGCCCCGTGAGGCAGGCGCCACACCACACTTTGCCTCAAGGTAGGCGTCATTATCCTCTCCGTTCAGAGATCAGGAAACCGAGGCTCTGGTGACCTGCCCAAGGCCACACAGGTGGAAGTGGCAGGGCCAGTATTTCCATCCAAAGCTGATGCATTAAACAGAAGGGCAAACTGAGGCTCAGACAGCATCACTGCGTCAGCAGCTGAGGTGGGCTGGATACTCCTGCTCCAGACTCCTGGCCCAGTGGGGCTGTTCCAGGGCCCTGCTGGGTGGGATGGGGAGGATCCCGCATCCCCAAGGCCAGGGGAACGTCCAAACCAAGGAGGCCACAGAGGGCAATGAATTAGCATCAGGCAGCGGGGGCACAAAAGAGCAGCGTCCTCCTCACCGATGATAAGGCCGACCTCACAACGGGGGTCTTCATAGCCACAGGACATCATGGTCCCCACCGTGTCATTGACAATGGCAACCACATTTAGCTTCACCGCCTGCATACAAAAGGATGCTGCTGGTTGCCGGGCAACATGGTCGTCACGGCAACCAGCGCTGGACCCAGAGGTCTCTACTTCAGAGGGTCCCCATCTCAGGAAGCAAGAGACCCTTTGCCCCCCTCCAGACATGCCACATCCCAAAGCACTCCGGAGGCAGACGCCCTACCTGTCTGCGCCCAATGGCCTGCCGCAGCAGCCCCACGACATCCTGGCCCTCGCAGTCCGATGCGTTGAAGCCCTTTGTCCAGGTCAGGAGGATGCCCTGGCGTGGTACCAAGGTGGGATGGGAAGCTGGATGCCCCTTGGAATCTCACTTGGTCTCCCAGAGCCCTCATCCCCTCAAGCACAGAATGCCCGCCGTCCCCAAGCAGGGTCCCAGGCCCACTCGCCCATACAGGAGCCCCTGCCACTCCTCAGACGCCTTCCAGTGTGAAGAGACCTGTCAACGGCCACCCGACCCGTCTTCTGTGTTAGTTCCAGAATGCTCAGGGCAGGGCTGCTTTAAGACTTTGCCCAGAAGGAATGGCCCTTTGTCATTGGGTTAGGGAGGGACAGCTGGTCACTGGAGCACTGTGTGTGTGTGGGGGGGGCGTTGCAGAGAAGGCTCAGGGGTCCACAACAGCGAATTCTGCTCTTTCGGAAAGAACTGTCCAGGGTTGCCTGAGGGGAGGACTGCTCGGAGACAGGATGGAGCCGGGTCAACAAGAAATTCACTTGTGTGTGTTCCAGAGAGGAGGGACCAATAGAAAAGTCAGAACCCAGACACCTGGCGGGAGGGGCAGGGGACCACACAGACCCGCCTTTATCGTGAGAAATTGGCCTTAAATTGTGAACTTCGGGACGGGCCTTGACTGTGCTTTTCTCGGTGTGCTTCCCTTGAGGGCGGGCAGGGGAAAGACGGCTCTGTCCCCGGGGGCAGCGGGACGCTGTGGAGACGCTAACTGACACCTCGACACCTCGCCCAGCAGCAGCCCCGGTCATCCCCCTTCCCATGTGACCACCCCTAGGGTGTTCTGCACTCACTGCCCCCCAGACAGAAACCAGCAGGTGTAGAGAGCGGGCGAGAGGAGGCTGGCTGGGGGAGCCAGATTGTGAGGGCTCACCCAGCTCCCCTGCTCCCAGACCAGACAAGGAACCCCCGTCTGGGGAGGGGCGCTGGGCAGTCAGAGCCCCGCTTCCTGAGAAGGTGTTCTACACCTCCCACCCTGGGCCCACCCTTGGGGGCAGGGAAGGAGACCAGGGATTTGGTCTCCTTCTGAGAGCAGAAGAGGCCCCGCCCCCCTTCCCCAGGGAGGCATCAGGACCCAAGAGAGGACAGACTGAGGGAGCCTGGGTGTCTCCCCAAAAGCTTCGCCCTTATGCCTGCACTTTCTTTACAGTGGAGGCCAATCGCTGCGAAGCCAAGGGGGCCTCGCCTGGGGAAGGGCCCCTCAGAAGACTGTGGGCCCACGCAGAAATGTAGCTCAGTGATAGAAGATTGATAGGACCCCATTTCTAGCACGCCCAATTTTGCACCCTGAGTTTACCTGCCTCTCACACCTCACAAGACACAGTCAAAGGCGCCAGCTGCTTAGCCCGGAGCAGCAGGGACCAGCAGAGATACACGGTGGGCGGGGAGAGGGAGGCAGAGTGCAGAGGTACGCACAGGGAAGGTCTGGGGGTGGGGGGCAGGGTGGGGGGCGAGCAGAGGGCGACAGCCACAGGGGCTGCTCGGAGCTGCAGGCGCACACACAGAGTCCAGCCTTCTTGTTGGAGGGCTGTGGGGGGATGTGCTGAGTGCTCGCCACTCTGCCACCCCACAGTCAGGCGCCCACCCCCGGCGGGCACTGGCAAGGCCAGGCAGGGGAGAGAGGGCAGGGAGCCCGTGTGAGCACAGCCCCTTCAGGGACCAGGCAAAGGCTGGTCCCCGCAGGCCCCAAGGCCAGCACGCCAGCGCCATGGTCAGCCAGGATCAGGCCTACACTGCTCCCGGGGGCCCAGACCTGACCCAGGGCCCTCTCCACCCCAAGCCTCTTCATGAGCCTGGATTCCAGGCCCCTCCACCATACCCAGATCTAGGCACACCACATCTAGGGAAACTGAGGCTGGGCGTGGGCTCAGACCAGAGGCGCCTCTGCCCGTCCCTCTCCTCTTCGTCCTGCCCACTCCCTAAAGGGCATGTGGGTGGGAAGCCCCTAGGGGTGGCTTCTCCTGGCCCTCTCTCACCTGGTCCAGGCCGACCTGCCTGCAGGGGAAGGAGAAGGTGAAACCCAGGGGGAGGCTCTGCCCGCTCAGGCCCTGCTTCTGCTGGAAGTCCAGGATGCAGTCCACAATGTGGTCGAAGAGCTGAGTGGGGTAGGGGGAGTCAGCATGGTGGGGGACCCCCGGCCCTTGCCCACCTCCCCACATGCAGCCCCAGGCCGCGGGTACCTGCTGTCCAGGGCCCTGAGCCACACGCTCCGGGATGGAGTAGATCTGGCTGGTGATCTGTACACCGCCCGCGGCCACACGGACCAGGAGGACTCGGAAGTTGGTGCCCCCGAGGTCCAGTGCCAGGAAGTCCCCCCGCTCTGTGGGACAGAAACCCTCAGTGCCAGGAGAGGGTGGGCGGCTTCCCTCCAGCACCCACTGTGACCCCCCAGGAGCCCATGCCCCAGCCCCGCACTCAGGCCGGTCCTCACCGCTGCCATCAGGAGTGGCCCGGACGTAAGTGGGCAGCATCCGGAGGGAGGAGGCCTCCCCTCGGAGCCCCTTGGCCATGGCCTCCCGCATCTGCATCTGCACCTGTGCCAGCTGCTCGCGGTTCAGCCGGAACGGGGCCAGGGTCTCCTCCAGCATGCGCCGGTGGGCCGCCACGCGGGCAGCCACAGCGGTCACCATTGCCACGCCCCGGCCGCCCCCGTCCACAGAGGGGGTGAAGGAGACGTCACATTTGGGGGCCAGGAGCTTCACGGTCTCCCGCAGGACACTGAGGAACCTACACAGACACATGGCAGTCCATCCTGCAGTGGCACTGAGCCCTGACCCCCGGGGCTCCCTGAAGCCCGGGCCCCACCATTCCAAACCAGTTTGGTTCTCAGCGTACCTGTGCCCTCACTGCACGCCCAGCATCCCCAGGGACGCCTTGCACACCCAAGGAGAAGCACATTTCCCATCCTCTAGCTGCTTCTGGCCCCCATCCCCCATCTGGCCCCACTCTGCCCTGCAGCCCCAGTACCAGAGTGCCCTCTGGGTGCGTGTCTCACACACATGTGTTCCTGCTACCTGCTCACACGGGATCCCGTGTTTTCCTAATACCTGGGGTGTTGCTCAAACACTCGGCCTCCGGTGGCCACCGCGATCTGCAGCGTCTGCTGCTCCCGGCCGTGCTGGAGGCGGGTGAGGACGGCGGCCAGGGCGGCGGCGCAGAGCCGGGCGGCTCGAGTGCACACCGCCGCACACACCTGCTGCACCAGCTCCGCGTCCGTGGTCCCCGGGCTCAGGCCCAGGCCCTGCAGGACGGCTTGCACACGGGCTGTCCCGGCAGAGGGGCTGGGAGGACAGGGTGCTGATGTGAGGCTCAAGTTTCCCAGATGCTCCCTGTCCCCCTTTCCCCAAAACCCCATGGCTATGTGGGGGACAGAGCATCCTCGCTCCCCCAAGCAGAGAATCTGATTGTCTAACCCCACTGGCTTCCCACACTCACTCCTGCATCTCAGCCACGTGCTCCAGGAGGACGCCCCCTTGGCTCAGCAGGGCCGGGGAGGTGCGGCCGCCAAAGAGGACCCCGTGCTGGGCCAGGTGAGCCAGCACCAGCCGCACCAGCTCACCCAGGTACAGGCCACCGATCATCTTCTCAAACCTGCAGGCGGGAAGGGTGGCTGGACAGAGGTTTTCCTAAGCCCTTGGCTGAGGCCCAGCTGCAGGAGCCCTCAAGGAGGGGTCGTTTTCTTTGGGGTCGCCAGACTGGAGGTTCCAGAAGCAAATGGCCTCCCAGGAGACAAGTGGGTGTTTACCAGACCCACTTCCCCCTCCAGCTTAGGTTAGGGTTAGGGGGCTTTTGGAGGGTGCAGGAACCAAAGGAGGGTGGGGACAGTTTGCTCAGCGACCCAGTCGCCAGCTCCCACCAGGGCCGTCCAGAGCCAGGAATAAGGGAGGGCCAAGGGTTGGAAACTCTTGCGTTCTAGAACCTTGAGCCTGGCCGGGGCCCCCAGGGAACAAGAGGTGGGCCCCAAGGGCTGAAGTATAGGGACAGCCGTGGATGGGGGCGCAGAGCAGGGACAGGGCCAAGGGCAGAAGGCCAGGCCACCTCTGAGCACCAGGATTCAGGGACTCCTGGTCCAGGATGCGGTCGAATGTGGTCAGCACCGGCCCGAGGGCCCCGTCGTCACCGAAGGAGCCCCACTCAATGCTGACGCAGACACGGCCCCGGTCCTCATCCAGCACCGCCACGTGCCTCGCCTCCTCCATGTAACACGCGTTGGTGCCCGTGTCTGGCAGGGACGACCCCGTCAGGCCCGCCCACAGGGCTGCCGTGTCCCACCCACGGGCACCCACGGCCCACAGCTCACCTACAACGAGCCCGACCTCACAGGGCGCGCTCCCCGGCCCGCAGCCCATCATGGTGCCCACCGTGTCGTTCACCACGGCGGCCACGTTGATGCTGTAGGCCTGCACGTGAGAAGGCAGAGCAGGGAGGCCTGGGGGTGTCCGTGAAACGTGTGCCCGCACATCCAGACCCCCCCAGGTCCTCCACCCCCCAGAGGAAGGCTTTCCCACTATCCCACGCCCCTTGGCTTCTTCACCGCCAGCTCAGGCCCTGGGTTGGCGGTGGCCCCCAACCTCGGCCCTCCTCCCCAGAGCACCAGTGCTCCCTAGGACCAGGGCCTGGGGGAGCCAGCATGGTTCCCTGAAGACTGCACTGGGGGCCCCTCGCTGGCTCACCCTGCTCACGGCCTGGCTTCCCCAAGGCACCCAGACTTTTGCTGTGCCCTTGTCTGAAACCGGATCTTCCCCAGGCCCCAGCCCCAGCTCAAGCACCTGACAAACTCCTCCTTCCAGTCCCTGCCCCAGTCCCAGCGGGCCCTCCCCTGTGTTCTCAGGGTCGCCGGAACCACCGCCGCAGCAGGGACGCTGCTTGATGGGAATGCTTTCCCCACTAGACAGTGAGCTCCTTGAGGACCTGGACAAGCCTTTTCATCATTGTTCCCCACCCCACCCCCATCCCCCGCCCACCACGGCCCTAAGCACTGAGGTGGCCTCTCTCGGCCTCTCCTCTTCATCTGGAGAAAGGGAACCATGCGGCACTGACCCCCCACCCACCCGAGTCACGCTGGATCAGACACACCCGCAGGAAAGGCGGGCAGGCCTCCCAGAAGCAGAGGGCAGACCCACAGGTAGCCCCACCTCCACTCACCCCCTGCCTCTCGATGGCCTCTCGGAGCAACTGGACCACATCCTGGCCTTCCACACCGCTGCACCTAAAACCTTTGGTCCAGGAAATGAGGGTGCTCTGGGGGTAGAAAAGCGGGGCCACTCCTGCAACGGCCTTCACAGGGCTGCAGCCCCTCCCCACCATCCGCGTGCCCACTGCGCCTCACCCTGTCCAGGCCTGTCTGGTGACAGGGGAAGGAGAAGTTGAACCCGAGCTGCAGTGTCCGGTCACCCACAGGGCACGCGTCCAGGAACTCAGACAGGCAGTGGGCAGCAAAGTCGAAGAGCTGCGGGACATGCAGGTTGGGGCGGGGGTTGAGGGAGGCGCTCAGCTCTGCCCCCCGGAGCCCTGGCCACCCTGCGGGTCCCTGAACCCTGGCAGAGAGCCCTCACCTTCTGGCCAGGACCCAGCATCAGCTCTTGGGGGATCAAAAACTCCTGGCTGCGGGGCTCGATCTGGGGCTCCTCCGTGCCGGTCAGGGTCACCCACAGAACACGCAGGGAGGCCCCGGTGGCCCCCAGCTCCAGGACCAAGAAGTCTCCTTGCTCTGAGGACAAGCAGGTCACAGAGAGGCATACAGCTGGTGAGACCAAGCCCTCTGCCTCCCAGAAACGCACCCAAGGCCTGAGTCTTGTCAAGGGACCTTAGAGATGGGAACCTCAGAGACAGGGACAGGGATAAGAAATGTCCCCTTCCCCAAGCCACAGCCCTCTCCCCAGGCCTGGCTGCCCACTGCAGCCGGTGTCACCCACCAGTGCCGTGTGGGATGGAGCCCACATACGCGGGCAGCATCCGGACGGCAGGCACAGGGCTGGCCTCGCCCCTCAGGGCCAGCTCCATGGAGCCCAGGATCCTGGCCTGGATCTGCCGCAGCTGTGCCTCTGTCAGCTTGAACTGGTCCAGGCACTCCCGCACCTGGGGAGAGACAGGCCGACATCTGGGCAAGAACCCTGCTGCCCTAGCCAAGTCCCCCAACCCCGACCAGGACAAGCCAGCCCTGCCCAGCTCTTCCTCCTCCGGCTTCCCCAGGGCCGGCCTGAGCCTTGCTGGTCTCCCTGCACCACCCAGTCCGCCCCGCACCTCATCACACCCTGGCTCCCTGGCCGCCTACAGCCTGCACCCAGCTCTGACACCCACAGAAAGCTCCTTTTGGGAGGAAAGATTCCCCCACTTCCTCCTGCTCCATTCCCTCGTGGCTCCTCAGCCCACGACACCCCAGGCCCCTTCTGAATCCAAGGCTTGGCGAGAACCTTCTCCTGTCACTCCACAGCTGATTTGCTCTGGGTCCACAGGACCCAAAGCCAAGCTGCTCAGGGAGTTGTCACTGAAGAAGCAAATGAATGAACACACGTGCGAACAAACTTCAAGTTCAGGTGCTTTCCTCCCCAGGTCCACTGGACTCTGGAGCCTGAGCAAGCCCCAGCCCTCTCGGGTCTTGCTTCCGCTTTAACACGCCAGAATACACTGTGTATTCTTCTGCTCTCCCCGACAGCCCAGCGCTGAGGCTGGGAGGGGCTGGGCCTCCATGAGGATGGGTCCCCCTGGGGACCCCGTGTGGCCACCCAGGGGTGCTCTGGTGCCTGGTGGTGGTCCTAGGGCCTGTGAGTCTCCCCCACCTCCAGGCTGTCCCCACCTGGAACCCTCTTGGGCTGGGTCTATGTCACATGTGGGAAAAGCTCCCTACGAGGAGGAGCAGGACCTGTAGAGAGAGGTAACGTGAGGCCTCGAAACCAGCCACACCGAGCATCAGCATGCGGCAGGAGGGAAACTGAGGTGAGAGGGCAGAATTCAGGCAAGCAGGGCGGGGAGGCTGCAGGTGAATTGATGAGGGGAGTGTGGAGGGTCCGCCCCCCCCCCCCCACTGCCATGGGGAGAGGCGCCCTCTGCGCCCAGCACTGTTCTCGGCACCCAGCCAGGCCCGGCAGCTGAGGCTGCCCCCGTGTTGCTCCCAGTCTAGAGGAGGGGCAGAAAATAAGCAAACAAACAGACACACAGCCCCATAGTGACGGTAGCTGTTCTCTTTTTAAACACAGAAACGGAAATCTGAGAGTGCGCAGGGAGAAGCAGCGTGTTTGGATACCGGCCTGAGAGGGCCTCCCTGTGGAGGTGACCTAAATGAGGGGAGGAAAGGAGCCGCCTGAACATGTGGGGAAAGAGCGTAAAGGGACAGGATTTGGGGGCGGCTTCAGCCGGGAGTGGATCAGAGTGGGGGAGGGGAGAGCAGGCAGGGGACAGCACACCCCAGGTCCTTCCCCACGGGGTGCCGTTGTGGGGGAGCTCAATAGAGCCCGGCTCCCCCGCTCTGCAAGGAAACCTCCCCCAGACAACCGTCTGGCCCGTCCTTCGTCCTTCCTTCGAAGAGGCCCTACAGCCCTCCTGGGTGCACGGGAGGGTCCCAGCCCAAGACCCCGTTCCCCGGGCTTGGCCTTCCCCAGGCCCCCACCTTCTGCTGCCCCATACTGGACCCGCATTTGTAAAGCAGCCAGTTGGGCACCTGGATGGGGAGGCCAGGAGAGACCCGGAAGGGAGGCTGCCCACTGAGGGAGACGGATGACTCTGTCCCACTCTGGCTTCAGGATGCAGTGGGACACAGACCCCCAAGACGGCAAATGACCCCGACAGGAGTGCCAGAGGCTGGTGACCGCAGAGGCTTACAGCAGCCACAGTGCTCGGGGGGCTTCTTCCCACTGCGAGTGGGGAAACAGAGGCTGAGGCAGGGGCAGGCGCACGTGGAAGCCAAGCAGCTCTGAAGGCACAGGGTGGGATGGAAGCCCTGCTCTGTCTGACTGCAGAGATGCTGCTACCTCACTGCGAAGCCTTATGAAAACCAGCAACTTCTGAAAAGAACCCAAGGCTGCTGGCGTTGCAGCAAGGGAAACCCCATAGGACCTGGGACAGGAAGAGAGAGTTACATCTGAGTCCTTGTCCTGCCACTTCCTGGCTGTGTGGCCCCAGACAAGTCACAGCTGTCTCTGAGAGTGTCCCCAAGGCCAGGGGCCATGTCCTCCAGCTGCATGTCAGGGCCATGCACCCAGCAAAGCTGTGTTGATTGAGTGGCTGTGGGGACGTAAGCATTCAAGGGGACCCTGTATGTGAACGTGGAAAGTGCTATCCAGGTGTGAGGGGTGTGTTTTTATTGCTTAATGGCACTGGTGGCTACGCAGCAGCCAGGGGGAGCTACAGAGTGCCCCGAGTACGGAGAGGCCTCAGCCAGGAGAGCGAGAAGCAAAGCATTAGAGAGAGGCTGCATGCGACAGGCCCCTTGGACCAGCTTGCACGTGGTCGGCCGGTCTGGGCCCATCGGCTCACCTCTCTGAGCAGCTCTCCTGCTCCGCCAGCAGGAGCAAAAGTAGCACCCACTTTTTCTGGCTCAGTGATACGTGGGTTTCCTCTCCTCAGAGCCCGTGGTCCAACCCGCTGGAGAGCCCGAGGTGTTATTGCCCCTCTGGTGACAAAAAGACACCTGAGGACGGGGCGGGGAAGGGGCTCTGGGAAGGGGCTGCACTCAGACCACACGTGGTTTCTAACTAACCGCCCCAGGTGACCGTGGGAGGGGAGCTGAGGGGCGCCTGTGGCGGAGCATCTGTCTTTAAACGGCAGGCATGTGCTGTGAGGCCAGCACACAGGTGCGAGGTGGGCACGGGAGCCTCGGGAGGCAGGGGCAGGAAGTGGTGGGAGAGGGTGGACCACCAGGCCCCGCGCCTGGCCTAGCTGCGGGTGGCACACAGAGAGAATGTTGACAGCGGGGCTGGGGCAGAGGTTGGACAGGGTGAAGCGGGAGCATGAAGTACAGTGAGGGGTGATGCCCCCACAGTGGGGACAACAAGCCAAGTCCAGCAGAGGTCAGAACAGGGCGGGAAGCTGCAGAAGCTGCAGGGAAGGATTAGAGAACCTTTTCCCGGGGCCACCTCTGTGCAGGTCCTTACTCTCTCCTGTCACTCACCCTCCAGGGGCTGGGAGGACTCAGTGACTTACACAAGTGTTTCCTGATCAAGGGCGTGGCATGCAAGGGCTTGCAATCTTGGTCAAGACCACGGAAGGAGAAGACTCCGGTCTGAGCTAGCGGGGGGCAGGCGGAGTGAGCTGCCTAGTGACCTGGCCCTGCCTCGCTGCTGCACGGTGTGTGGAGGGAGACCTGCAGAAGTGACTAGGGCCGTGGGGAAAGCAAGGGCCTTAAGAACACATTTTTCTACCAGAAAACCACAGAGGGTCCTTTCGAGACTGTGCCATCCCACTTGGGGCAGAAGCGCCTGTGTGATAAGGTGGCCAAAGTAATGCGTTTGGGGCCGAGACACCTCAGCTTCGCTCAGGCTCCTGTCGCCCCCTGACTCAAGGCACAGCCCCTCTCTGAGCCCCTCCTCCTGGGCTGTAAAGTGAGGGGCTAACCCCTGCCTTGCCATTGTGTAGGAGACGGTTACCAGATCAGATGGGAAAGCCTCGGAAAACTGGAAGGGGCTACCCTGCTGTGACCCCCGGGCCCCGCGTCTTCTTCAGCCGGTCCCACTCCTGGCAGCCCTGAGTGGGCACAGGATGGGCACCGAGTGCTGAACTTACCAGCTCAGAGCTGTCCAGGGGGCAGGGCAAGTCCTCCTGGGGGCAGCCGGGGCCTCCGTCCCCCGGCTGCAGCTCTACGGGCCCCATGGAATCCATGTGGTTCCACAGTGGGGGTGGCCACCTGTGGGAGGAAAGGACAGCCTGGGTGAAGCACTTACTCAGCAGGCCCGAGGAGGCTGTGACTCAGGCCCTTGGGGATGGGAAGGAAGCCACAGGCAGAGCTCAGAACCCCTGACCACCAAAGATCCCTTAGTCATCAAGGAGGAGGCTTTGGAGGCTGCTTTCTGTTCCCAGCACTGTTCATTCATCCTGACATTCGGTCACGTCTACCCGGCTCCTGAGGCCTGCTCTGTGCGGTGCGGGGGCACGGACGGAGCCGGTCAACGCCCTGCCTTTGGTGCCTCACAGCCCTGCAGTGGGCCCAGGAGGTACACACAGGCCCTGACCGGGATGGACGTGCTGCTGGAGTTTTGGGGAGGAAGGTGGTGATATGCTGGACCGCAGATGGTCCTTACGCCAAGCTGAGGGGCACGGATTTCTCCCTGAAGAGATGAAGACGGGGTGGGCGTGGGGGCTCCCACTAGGGGCACAGACATGGACAAGTCATTTATGACTTCTTGGGATTTCAGTTTCTTCATCTGTAACACAGGAGGAAATATCTACCTGCACAGGGTGGTTGGGAGAATTACATGGAATCACACCTGGGAAAATGCCTTGGGAACTTGAACTTAAGCCTCAGCTCCTGGGTGGGTTTGGGGAGGGGCAGCAGTGTGGTGCCGGAAGGGCCCTGAACCCAGAGCTGCTGCCCCAGGTCGCTGGGCCTCAGGGTCTGGTTTTCTTCATCTGCCCAATGGCACCAACAGAAGGCCCAGGGCTGTGCGGGTAAATGAGCTGAGAGCAAAAGAACCTCGCTCAGTGTCTTGGGGTTATTTAGCTGAATCTGAATGGAAACTCTAGGAACCTCAGTTTCCTCTTCTGGAACAGGAAATGAAACACGCGGTTCTTGTGAGGATTAAAGGACCCGATGGTTCTGACAGTCCTTCGCTCGCTGCGGAAATGTCAGGTGCTGTGCTCACTCGAGCTAGAGGCGGTGTTGCTGTTCCGGCAGGGTCCCCAGGGCGCCTCCAGGATCTGGGCGCCCTCCAGGGCTGCAGGAAGCGAGGAATGCCGTGGAGCGCCCAGGACAGGCAGCGGGCCGTGTCCACGGAGTCACTCCACCTCTCCTCCTAGAAGGGCCAACTGCCGGAAAGACACATTCCCACCTGCAGCCCTCCCACCTTCTACTCCCATCACCACTGCTGTCACCTATGACCTCCTGAGGGCCCAGTCCCAGCCTTTTCCTCATTCGCCACCGCTCAGCCCTCTCTCCGGCCTGCAAAGCCGTGGGCATGCTGTTCCCCATGGAAGCCTCTGGGCCCTTGGCCTCCACAGCCAGTTTCTCCCGGGCCTCCTCCCGGAGTATCTCGTTGTCTTCGTGACGCCTCTCTTCCCCTGCAAAATGGGGCTCCCAGGCTTCAGACAGCTCTGCTTTCCACATCCCCTCTTCATCTTTCTCAGCCCCAAGATTTGAGGAGAACGTCCGTGCGAGGACTCCCAAACACGCCTGCCCTGAGCTGCGTCCCGCACTGGCAGTCTGTTAGACTTCTGAGCCGGGTGCTGAGCTGGAGGGGCCCCTCAAACTCAACAAGCCCCGTTCGCTTCTCTTCCACCCTACCCACAACGCCATCTCCTGTCCTCCACCTGCCCACCCCACCCACTCGCAGAATGCCACTCCCCAGATCTCTTCCCCTTGAGAACGGATGTCAGCGGTCCCGTGGGGATGGACCCCACAGCAGAAGGAGACGCCCCAGACTCTGCAAGGTGGCAGCCCAGGCCCCTCATTGTCCTCTCACTAGCTCCCTTCACTACTGCCCTTCCCGCTCAGGCTGCACATGGACGCAAGCTTCCCCCGTCTCCTGCTGTCCAGGCTTTGCTTCCCGTGGTCCCCAAGTCAGAAACCACTGTATCTAAGTCGCCTCTGCCTCTTCAACACCCAGCATGAGGTTCGGCACAGGCAGGGGCTACTACAACTCTGTAAACCTGGGGGTGGGCGAGGAGGTCTTCCTCCGAAAGCAAGAAACCGGTTCCTACCAAACCTCTCCAGGGTCGCAGATATCGGTACCCGCGCTCAGTTTCTAAACCTGTCAAATGGGGACGTTAGTCCCACATATGTCGCAGGTCTGTCTCAGATACAAGGAGGCACCTGGGCGATCACCTTCGGAAAGGGCCGAGGACTGCACACCGGCTGAGCTCACGCCCGCAAGGCCCCGCAGGTACAGCCATTCACTCCCTCCCCTCCTTCACTCCCTCTTCTGTCTGATGTTCGTTGGGCACTTCTCCACACCAGGGACTGTGAAACTTCCCCCCAAGAAGCCCTGGCACTCCCACCCTCAGGCACCGTGCCCATGTCTGTCTCCTCCGGCGGAGTGTCCCTGTGGGGAGGCACGTGTCCCCCCGATCACTAGGTCCCCAGACCCCAGTCCAGGGTCTACACACATCAGAGGAACTGCGAGCCTCTTGGCTTCCGTAGGCTGCCGTCAGCTAGACGTAACAGACCTTCCTTTGGACAGGAATCCCAAGGATGCTGGCTGGGCGGGGAGCCTCCCCTGAGGACCAAAGGTGTAGCCTTTCCAGCCTCCACTCCTCCAGGGGCCAAGCAGCAGGGTGAGGGTGAGGGGTGGGCTGAGGAGGCAGGAACTAAACAGGCGTGGAGGGTCTTACCTGGAGAAGCAGCAGTTGGTCAACCTCCTTGGGCCTGACCTCCTCTCTCTTAATATGAGGCACCCCACTCACCTCTCAATATAAGGCACCAAAAGTGAAAGTCACAAATGGCCTCAGTATTAATGTCCCCAGGCCCCACCCTCTTACTTAACAACAGCTGATTCACTTCCTTTTGAATCTGTCCTAAGAGGAAGTCGGAGACCAGGACCCAGGTCAAGGGCCCCGGGACGTGCCTTCTGCAATGCTGGGTTTCGAGGTGGTGGTTTCCCCCTGGAAAGAAAATGGAGGGACCTAGCCTGAGAAATATGGCATCTAATGGACAATTTGGAAAATGTACAAGTACTAGCGAGCAAGAGATAATGCAGGTGCAGAAGAGGAAGAGACCAGCCCTGCCCTGGCGCGGGTGGGCAGGCTGCGGAAGCCCGGCTCGGAAGGAACGGTGGTATTCCAGCAGAGGCGGTCCTCAGAAAAGAGAGGAGCACACGCAGCGTCACGGAGTGTAGGGCGCCTTGAGGAATGGGGTGCAGCTCCGAGGGTCTCAAGAGGAGACATGTAGATGGGGCTACATGGTGGGAGAGGGGGCTGCTAGGCGGTGGAGTTCAGCCTTTAGTCTGTAGGCCAAGGGGGAGTGCAGGTTCACAACGGGGGTCTTCCGTGCTGAAAGGGGAAGGGGGTCTCAGGCTGTGGTCAAGCTGGTGGCCACCAAGTTGGTTCTCCCTGGTCTGGTCTTCTTGCTCACTGTTACGGTGTACAATGTGTTCATCCCTCCGAAATTCATGTTGGAAACCTAACGCCCAAGGTGGAGGTATTCGGAGGTGGGGGCTTTGGGAGATGACCAGGTCCTGAGGACAGAGCCCTCGTGAATGGGACTGGCCTCCTCCTAAGAGAGGCTCCAGAAGACCCCCCTCCCCCCTCCAGCCACACTGGGGACAGAACTAGAAGTCCGCAACCAGAAGAGGGCCCTCCCCCAATGGTGCTGACGCCTGATCTCAGCTTTCCAGCCCCCAGACTCTGAGCAATGCATTTCTATGGCTTCCAAGTCATCCAGTCTATGGCATTTTGTTATAGCAGCCAAAATGGGCTAAGACACCCACCATGGTAGGAGACGACGTACTGCACCAATTTTTGCTTTAGGGAAACTGGTGGGCAGACACTTTAAAACGTCAGGCTCCCTCATCAGCAGTAACCCTACTGCTGTCCACAGCCAGTACGTGACTTCCACGTGGCACCAGGGTGGAGAGCAGGGGCAGGAACTCCTGTATCAGTTTCAGTATGACTGCTGCACGGGCACCAATTTAGGCCTTCGAAGGCAGGGGACTCGAGGATGGGGGCGGGAAGCACAGTCACCCACTGCATAGTGTCCTGCCTGGCCTGGAGCTCCAGCCGCTCTCAGCTTTGCTCAGGTGGGAGAGGAATACGGAACTGAGTGCCAGAGGCCAGCCGTGATTCATGGCCAAGGCCAGTCGGCAGTCTCTGGAGCCCGCGCAAGGACACGCCCCTGACAAGCAATGCCAGGGTTCCCCGTCTGTTTCTGGAAATCTCGTGTCCATCTGCCCCGGAGGAGGGGTCCCAGAACCCAGGCTGATGTCAGGGCCTTTGGAGGGAGGAGGCAACCTGGATGCGAGGTCTGTGAACAGCTGGTGGGCCCAGCTGTAGCAGAGGCGCAGCAGCGGCCGGCAGTTCTCTGCCAACACCAGATGGCCACAGACCAACAAGGGAAGGACATTCCTGCCAAGGCCCCTCTCACAGCCCCTTAGTGCCAATCTCCACTTGTCTGGAAGAAACTGAGAGATGGGGAGAGGTGGTCAGTGGGAGGAAAGGTGGGCCACAGTCAGAGTACCCCTGCTGGGCTAGGAACCAGACCCTCCCCGCTCTGAGCTGCTCCCAAGCAGACAGTGCCTGGCCACAAGGCAAGCGGGCTCTAATAAGCTGCCCACAATTCCCTCCACGCCCTTCCGCGAGAAGGTGCCTTCCAGCTCTCCTGTGTCCATCACGCTGCTTCACTCTTAGGTGTTTGTTCATGCTGATTGGTCTAGGAGGACTCCCCCTTTGCCCTCTCCAGCCTCTTCACCTTTAAATGACACCTGGGTCACCACCGATGCCTGGGGAGCCTCCCTGATAAGCTCCTCCTGGCCCTGACCCCAACTGAGTGGGGCGTATGGATCCCATGGTGCCTTAGATCCACCCCCGCTGTATCGACAGCTGTGTTAACTTGAAGAGCCCTCCCACAACTGAGGGAATCCGGAAGCTCTTCCTGCCTTCCCGGAGCACGTGACTTCAGCAGCCTTCCCACTAGGGCTGCAGCGTTTCCATCTTCCCACTGGAACTACCATCCGCTCAGCACTACCTGCCTTCCCCTCGCCCTGGTCTCTGTCTGCTAGGTCAACCCCAGGCCTGTGACCCAGGAACTCCGAGCTGGGGCGCTGCACTTGCATTTGTGATATTCCGAAAAGACCACCCGGAGGACCAGCGGATATGGGGGCATGCCGTTCATTACCAGGGAGTATACCAAAGGCGGCGGATCAGGTGAGAGGCCATGCCTCGCCTCCGGCCTTGGCGCTACGTAGGGGGTTAGGGGGAGAACAGTGGTCCCGGGGAAAAGCGTCATTTTGGGGATACACAGGAGCCTTGTGAGGGCTGGGACGTCCTTGTGCAGATAGATGCCTTCCTCGTCCCTTAGGGCTGCTGGCCAGGCAGCCATCTGTTCTTGGAGGTCGTGGAGGGGCATGTCCTGAGTGAGGGCCAAAGCCGCCCTGCCTCACAGGTGAGAAAGAACCCTTCCAAATCTGCAATCTCCACTGAGTTCTGTGACTGGAGGGAGAGGTGGGAGGTACCATAGTGCAGTAGAGAGAGCGTGAGCTCTGCTGGCAGGCAGACCTGGGTTCAAAGCCCGTCCCATTTACCAGCTGTAGGACCTTAGGCAGATTTCTTCACCTCTCTGACCCTGTCTGTCCATGGGCAAAAAACATGGAGACTCACTTCTCCATTCCCCATAGGGTTTGCCTCAGTTTGGGTTCCCCAGGATAAGATCCAATTTGAGTGCAGTTAAGTTGGGGAGGGATCCAGGCCAGGGCTGGGATGTGGGTGACACACGTGAGGCTCTGTGCTCCCCAGTGTCAAGGGGCCCTCAGGTTCCTGGGCCCGAGAGTGAGCAACTTCCAGCCAGCTGGTGAATCGAAAGCCCGTATCTCCCCTAAGCAAGGTCCCCTGAGAGCAAATAGTTTACACCTCTCCTCCCTAATTGGAGAATACACAGCTTACATCTCCCTGGTCTGGGAAATAGGGAGCAGAGACCCAATTAATGTCATACGTGCCAGCTAAACCCAAGGACAGGTGGAGTCAGGGGAACAAACAACAAAACCCCATTGAAAGTCAGACAGACCCCAAGATAAAAGTATAAAATCAGTATAGCAGACCAAAGAACAACCCCCAACCCTCCCCAGAGACTCTCACCTGCAGAAGATCAAAAGCCCTCAGGATACGGACTCAGCTGGGCTCACTCTAGAGCTCGCCCATGCCCCTTCCCCACCAAGAACCTTTTCATTTCCTCCAGAGCTCACAGGGCCCCCCCTTGCAGCCAGGGGAGCAGCAGGCAGTGGCAGCTCCACCCAAGTTTACCCCCAATCCTGTCTCCAAGGCCCCCCTTTTCTCTGACTTTCCAGTGAGCTATCAGCAGCCCCGCCTTGGCTCACTCCTTTCCTATACATTTTCTAGGGAGTTGAAGCAGAGCACCACCCGGGATCTCTCCTGCTGATTCTTCCGTCCCTGCTTTTGTCTCGCTGTCCCCAGCTTTCATAAACGTGCTCTCAAAATTGCTTAGACTCGGGTTGTGAAGTCTTTCCCGCAGGAAGTCAAGCACCCACACACTACAGGCTGGCCTGCCGCAGACCCGCTCCAGGCCGGTCCCTGTCCAGTAGCACTGAGAGGTGAGGAAGCCGGGGTGCTTGCCCTCCGACTTCCATGTTCCACTGGCCGAGGGCTGCTTCAGGGCCCTCATCATGTGGCCCTCCCACACACGCCTAGAGAAGGGCTATGGCAGCGTCACAGGTTCTCGCAATAGGGCCACGTGGGGTTACGTATGAGCGTGGTGAGCACCCAGGGCAAGTGGGCGAGGCACTGCCTCTGCTAGAGGTCTATTGTAAGGATGCAAGGAAATCCCCATCACCACGCCTCACACAGAGGAGGGCCCCCCTCCCAACTTATGGCAACTGCTTGTGAAGTTCAGGGAGCTTCCTACATCTCCATGGGTCAGCAACACCAGCAGAACAGCTGCTTCCCATCTTGGAAGAAGCAGGAGTTCCACCAGGTCCCTAGGAGAGCTCTCAACGCCCAGGACTGCAGCTTACTGTGCAGAGTGGTGGTGGATGGAGCAAAGGTAGAGGGCTCACCCCTCCGAGAACTGTTTCTTCCTGCATCTGCACCCCACCCTCTCTGGCTTCTCCGCCTCTCAACTAGCATTGTGTGAGTGACAGCAGCTGCCATGGCCTCGCCGCCTTCTGTGATAGGTGCCATGTCTGCATGCACATTATTTTAACCCCGAGGACCCTGTATGACTTTCCCCATTTTACGCACAAGGAAACTCGATCTCCAGAGAGGTGAACCTGTATCAGAATCAGGGGCTCAGACTCAGGGTAGTGGGATGCTCTTTCCACTGACTTCCTTTCTTCACCTTCTCAGCAATGCACCTCCCACAGGACCAGCCTTTACCAGAGACAGTGGAAGGTGGGGAGGGATCCCCAGGGAGGGGGCTGTTTCCCCTTGACTCCCCATTAGCTAACAAAAAGCCTATTGTTCCTGGTCCTGCTTGTCCACACCCTCTTCCAACAATTTGCCACTGACCCACGTTCTAGGTAGACTGCTCAATTTTAAGCTAAATATTCACTTTGTAAAATCAGCCCTTTCCCTTTCTTATCTTCAGACAGAGAAGTAACGTGCTATCCCGTTTATGGAGTTCTACCTCCACTAAATGCTATTTAATGAGACTAGTGAGAGTTAAGCTGATGAGACATCACTAATAAACTAATTTTCATTAGAAGGAAAACAGGAAAATAATCATACTTGAGTCAAAATACAGCATTTTCTTTTCCTGGATTTTTAAAAAATATTTTATTTATTTTTAGAGAGGGGAAGGGAGGAAGAAAGAGAGGAAGAGAAGCATCAATGTGTGGTTGCCTCTTGCACGCCCTCTACCGGGAGCCTGGACTACAACCCAGGCATGTGCCCTGACTAGGAATCGAACTGGCAAACCTTTGGTTCACAGGCTGGCACTCAATCCACACCAGCCAGGGCTATAGCATTTCTTTAGAAGTGAAGAGAAGGCCATGAACAAAAGGGGCTTTATTTGTTCTTCTCAGCTTTTGTTTACTCATCTGAAAATCGGAAAGCATAACATCTACCTCACAGGACTGCTGTGGGGATTAAGTGAAGGTACAGACATTGCATGAACCATAGCAATTGCTCAAAAAATAACTGGCATTACTTATGTGACGCTGGCCTCAACATCAGTGCCATCCGACACCAAGGAACAGGCAGGGCGCCTGCCATCCTGCCTTCTAACACGAGGTCGTGTGTGCAAGGCGCGCAGGCAGGAAACTGTGCCTTCCATCCTAGGTATCTTTGAACTCCCCAGGCTAACACAGACCTCATTTGCATTTTCAAATAAATACATAAGAGGTAACACTGGACTTGATAAATCAAAAGTTGGGAGAGTCTGACTGTGTCCCCGTTTCCCCTGTCCCAGGACGCTTTCCTGTTCAGCAACAATCCCCTCAATCTTTCGTTACATCCTCACATGGGTTTGGGCCAGAGCTAGCTGTCCGAACGTCTGTGGTTGGTCATCTTCCTCAGGCAGCTGCTTCTGCCATTCAGCACCCTCTCGCAACTGCCCTGCGCTGAGGACAGACCAGGCCTCTGCTGTCCTCTGGGAGCTCCCGGGCAGCTTGGGTGAGAATGTGCGCTCCTCTACTAGTGTACGGAAACAGAACCTATTTCCTGTTACTGTTACCATCTCTGACAGCAAGAGCACCAACTGCGCTTTCAACAGAGGAATGTGCCTGGCATCCCCACTGGTTCATTCCAGGAAGGAAAAATAACTGCACTGGAACTAACTAAAAACAAGTGTTCACTTACGAATTCCTGGGAAGAGTGGCAGGACGTGCCCCTCAAAGGTCTTATGCTCTGGCCGAGAGTCATAACTGGGCGAGGCAGCGAGATAAAGTAGCAGGTCACTGAACGGCAGAGAGAGCAGAGTGAGGAGGAGGAGGGCCCAATGCGCAGGCACCCTGCAGAATGCTGTCAGGAAAGGTCGAGGGAATAATCCTGCGGTGTCTGGAACTAGGCTCTATCATTCAGCGAATACAGGCCGTATATCAAAGACCCGGAAAGAGTCCTTCAGAAACATGTCATTTATGTCCAAGAACTAGCCCCACAATTAAAATTACCCCTCCCCAGACACTGTACCACAGATGGGAAAAAGGAAGATCCATCTCACTGAAATAAGATTTCATACAAACATAGATAAATATATTTAAATTTTCTTTCACCTGGGAGTGATTTCAAACAGGCTGTTATAAAACAGAACACTGTACACCGAAGGCCGGCAGATCAGAGAAAACACGAAACCGGGCCGCCGAGTGGGCGCTCGCAGCGGGGCTGCAGGGCTACAACGTGCTCAGCAGTGCACTGGGCCACCAGGGCTTAGTAAGCACAGCCACCACTACCGCTCATGGTTTTGTCAGCCTTCAGACCCTAGAAATTCAGGGTTTTCTCCTTCTTCCTCGGCCTGCTTTGGTCCGTGTCCGGCTACCTGGCCGGACAGTAAACTGCTTTTTAAAGTCCACTAAGCAATCTGTGGCTTCTGAAATGGAAACAAAAGACTTGATGGGAGACTCCGTTAAGTCGAGTTGTGCAAGGGAACTCTGCACGTCTCTGCTGCAGCCCGCCTCTTCCATCCCTGGCGAGGGCACCCTAGAGAGAAGGGGGGAAAATTCATATTTTGATATTCACCACTAATAAGCACTGTGTATTGAAGGGGGGGCTTTTACATGTATTATTAATTCACATAACCTTTGTCATCACCCAACCAGACAAGTTCTATCATTCCCCTTTTACAGATGAGGACTTTGGGTAAATCATACACATAGAGCCGCACAGCTGGACAGTGAGGGAATGAGGATTCAGACCCAAAACCCCAAGCTGCTGGAAATCCAAGTCAGAGGACCATGATTGGGTGGGGACAGACAAGTAGAGAAGAGTAAGAAACAGCTTTTGCTTTGCTAGTTTTAACACAGTAAGTGAACTGAGCCGCCCTCCAATTGTTGGCCCAGATATGAGGGTGTCACAGAGGTATACACAGAGGGGTCACACAGTTCCACAGTGATTTATACCCTCTACAGTTTGAAAACCACACCATACACGACACCCAGGACCAGCCTGTCCTTTTCTAGAACTGCGGACAGCCACATGTCAATGCACGCCCCAATCACCTGAAGGCCACTGTTTCTGAAGACTTGGTCTTTATCTCTGCATCTGTAATAGGAGAAAAGAAGTAGTAATGTTGTTAGTAGTATCGTACTCATACCACCTCTCACTGATCGTGTGCTTCCTATGTTCTGGGCGCCACTTTTCATTGAACTTATCCAGGGGGCTCAGCTCCAATCCCCACACCAATGGAATTAGCATTTAGCATCCAACAGGCTCAGTTGCAGAAGTAGGGAGATGAACACTTTTTTGAATGAATGACCTCTGCATAAACCTACTTCAAATCTGGACCCAAGGAACAAGGAGTTGCCACCTGCAGAGAATCACAGCCTGCTGATCTAGAGGCAGCAGGACAAGGGGCTCAGAGAGGCTGTCTTTTCATAGTCATCAGAAAGGCTTAAGAAAAAGTTCTTCCATTTGCATCTAGTGAATTTTAACAATAGCAACGAACAACTACCACAGTAATAATAGCAGCTAACATTGATCAAGGGCCTATTTGTGCCAGGGGATATATGTTTGGAGCTTTACTAGACAAAATCCTTACAGTCTGTGGGGTTGGCATTACTCTTTGCAATGCACGTAACCAACCTACTCTATGCGCCCTAAGTACTAGGCACGAAGAGACACAGTTACTTCCTATAAGACCTCAGGAGCACAGGTTTGGACACTAAGCTCAAGGTAACGTATGAATGAAGCACAAAGCATTAGGAGGAGGCAGTAATGTCGGCATGTCTGCTTTTCCACACCTGCTCCTGTAGAGGGTACTTGGGGCTTGTTTCATTGTCCCGTCATCTGGAAATGTATTTCCCCAGTTCAACAGGCTTTATAAAACCTGAAATGAAATGCATGATGCTGAAGACAGGCTATCTCCCCATCTCCCTTAGGGAGAGATGGCCCAGACCAAGTCTCAAAGGCTGGCTACTCTGGTCAAATGTGCATCCACTTAACTCCAACAAACAGGGAGCTGGCGGAGGTCCTTTACACTGGAAGGCCTCAGCCAGAAGCCCAGAAAACTGGTTCTGGAGTCCTCACCTTCAGTCTTGTGCTCAGACTGGTCTAAGAGACTGAGGAGTCGGCCTTCACTGCGTCCTTTTTCCTGTGACAGAGATAAACAGACAAAAGGGAAGGGTTACCTCATAGCAGAAAATCTGGAACAGGACTTCTTTAGCCCAGACCACACCTGTCTCCAGGAGAAAGAGGTGTGGAGGCATCCCTCCAGGGAGGCCTTTGCTTTCTAATAAATGAGGGTGCACAAGTGAAAAAGATAACCAGGATGAAGAGAATACATCTTTATGCCAGTATTATCCAAGAACAGATACCAGAGTAAAGGCAAATTATTCCCCCCAGATCACGTTAAACAATGTGATCCTTTGGCCTATGGCAGATTTGGAGAGATTTAAAATAAAAAGGAACAGTTTTGAGGTAACTTCTAGGGGCAGGGATGCCAGAAGAAACACCTGGCTCTGCGGCCCAAGCACACACCTATAAGGCCCAGCTGCAAACCTCCACCTCGGAACTGCCCCACCCACACAGGGCCCCTGTGTCCTGACGGACAGTGGCTTCGTCTTCTCAGTGTGCACTGGTGGCTCTAGGCCTGGAAAATGGAGCTCTTGCTTTATTTTTGATTTCTAAGCCAAGACTTGCTCTTCCTAATCTCCAATCACAGAGCCCAGAAAACATATCCCCCTTCCCAACGACCAGGGGCCAGACCCCACAGCCTCCGCAGACCAGGCACACAGAGCATTCAACAGAGCTGGTCCCGACTCCTGGCCGGGGGAGTGACTGAAGAACCTTTCTGGAAAGCAATGTGGCAGTGTGTTTCAGGAGACTGTTAAATGTTTATGTCCACTGCTGTAAGAATTCCATTTCAGGAAATCTATTCTAAGGAAGTAATCACTGACTGGTACAAAGACTGATTAATGTTTTAAACACAGGTTTATAATAGAGAAATGGAAAGAACCTGAATGTCCTATAATGAGAACAGTTACGTGACTGTGTGATACAAACATTCAGAGTAATTTTAAAAAATAGTTTAAAAATAAGAAAGGTGTTTATGCTACAATGTTCGGTGTATACACAAATACAGCATGGTGCCAATTACATTAAAAATGCATGGAAAAAAACCTGGAATTTTCCCTAATTCTTCATATGTTTTTTAAATTTCATTTTTTCAATGATAGTTTACATTCAATATCTTCACTTTTAAAAATATTTTCTGTATTTTCCACAATGAACATATAAGTATTATTTTTTTTCACTAAAAAAATGTTAAAAAGCACAAATCTTGTTTCAAGACAAACAGAAGAAAAGGAGGCAGGAAGGGAGGGGAGAAAAAACCCAGAACAGGACTGTGGAGGGTCAGCCCTTCCCAGAACACCCCACCCACCTGCGGGTTCCTCGGCCACTGCTGCTGCTTCCCCGCCGCAGCTGAGCATGCGCCCCCACTCCCTGCAGGCCCGTCTCCTCGGTCACCCCTTGCATGCTGGAGGCAGGAGTCTACGTGAGCCTGGTACTCTTTGAATGGGACCACGGATTTACAGAGATAACACTTCTCATTCCTGGCCAATCAGAAGAAAGGGAGATAAAGCAGTTTTAAGATGTGCTCCTGCTGCTGGGCTCCTGGACATATCTCAGATTGTGTGTTTATGTCTCTAAGTTATTCTGGGGAGGAGGCATGTCACCCAGTGCAGAGCTGCTCGGCAGGGCTGCCGATTAAACTAACCCGCTGACAATCGAAAGGACGCAGTGATTAGTGGTTCTCCCTCGCTGTGTCTCTGTGCCCTGCTGCTGCAGCAGTCGGATGGCAATAAAATCAACTTTTCTATCGCAAACAATGCTGATTGCTCTTCAAACATAAAATATTCTGTCAAGCTCTTCTGAAATTAAGTGTAACAGTTTTTTCAAAGGTAAGTTAAAATTTAGAAAAGGGAGCACCAAGAGCATTTAATCAAGATGACAATTTTACCAGGGTAGATGAACTTGTCTGATTAGTGAAACAAGTCTGTCCATATGCCAACTTCCTTAATTCTACAACTGCAACTAGGAAGTTACCAAAACCGTGTGGTTCTGCCAGAATCTTCTGCATAAATTCATACACATAGTTATTTTTAACACTTTATAACAGTTGAGTTTGTGGAAAGAGAGGGTATTGTGTCCTTGAGGTAAGGTTTATTTGACATCGGTGAAAATGGAATCACTGGGGACAAAGGAAGAAAATGAACATTTATTATTTCCTCTGTGGTGAGAACTGGTGGAAGGTGCTTTAAATACAATTTCTCAATTAATTCTCCAGCCCCACTAAGGTGCTTTTCTCCCCAAAGTCCTATAGCTAGTAACTGTCAGAAGCCAGGTCTACCTGACTCATAAGAGCATCTTAATTTTAAGAAGCTAAAGCAAACTTTCCAAAGCTTGCTTTCTTAGACTTCTCTTTCTGGCCGTTACTATTCGATTACTACAGCAAGGGAAATTGGATGAACTCTAAGGAAGAATTTCTCTGGAGGTCTTTAAAATAGAAGAAGTAAGTCTGCCAAGGGCTGCATCGCCTGAGAGAAGGCACTCCTTGTGAGAAGAGCTGGACGAGTGTGTCTCTCACGCTGCAACGGCTGAAGCAGAGAGCGCCCACTCATCCCCGCTGGGTGAGGGGCCTGGGTGAGGGACAGCAGCACCAGGGAGGAGGTGCAAGTCTGGCAGGCTTTGCCAGTTCTGGCCACATGACCTCAACCAGTTACTTCCAATTTCTCTTTAGTTTCTTTATTAAAAATACAAAAAAGAGTAACTACCTTCCTTATCATCTATTGTGAGAGTGATATAGTAAATCAAGCATCTAGCACAGTGGCTGGTGCACCATATTAGGTGCTCAACAAATAGCTTTTACTCTTGTTGCTGTCTCAGACATATTTTATTAGCTGCTGGGGAATAAAGCATGATGAAGGCAAGTATCTATCTTCAAATAACTACCAGCCCAGCCAGGGAAATAGAAATGTCAAAGAAAAAAAAAAAGAAAAGAAAGAAAGAAAGAAAATGACTACAATACACTTTAACGAACACAGTCCTAGAGGAATGCCCACACGATGGTAGGATTCTGAAGGCAGCAAGTGATCAGCTCTGCTCAACTGGATTGGGGAGGAACTCTAAAATGTGTTTCAGAGATAAGTGTTTCTGCCTAATGACTAACTGCTCTAATAGACTGTTGGTAACATCTTTACTTCTGGGAGACAGCACTTCAACCTGACTCCCCCGAGTCCCCCAGAATGTGCTTTCTTAGTCAGGCTGCAACCCACACCCCAAGGAAGTCGTCTATATTGCCCAACCTTTTGCAATTCAACTTCTGTATCATTACATCACAAAATAGCTCACTGCTTCCCAAAACACCAAATACCAATATACAAATTCAAAGAAAACAATTTTTTTTAATTTCAAAATTAGTTAAATGCAGCCAAAACAGTGGGATTAACTATACATAATAAACTATTAAACATACACACATATCTACACATATATATGCATATATAGATATACACACACATATTTTAAGTTATAGGGAATAAAGTTTATTTTGGCAGATAGTGCTAAACAAAATTAAAGTTGTAGACATTAGTAACCTAACTCAATATCCTTAGTTTGGTGTAAGTATGACACATTTTCTTGCTTTCTTGTGTCCTATTAAATCACCATAACCTAAACCACTTTAAAAACTGATAAGTTGCCCTGGCTAGTGTGGCCCAGTGGATTGAGCGATGGCCTGCAAACCAAAGTCAGGGCACATGCCTGGGCTGCAGGCCAGGTCCCCAGTAGGGGGCATTCGAGAAACAACCACACACTGATGTTTCCCTGTCTTTCTCCTTCCCTTCCCCTCTCTAAAAATAAATAAATAAAATCTTAAAAAACAAACCGATGAGTTGAAATTTAGCTTTACTGTTTTCACTTATGCTCTGATTCCAAAGCTAAAAGCAATGCAGAACTGGAGTAGGCAGCAGGCTTTTTCAGGGTGATAGAAAGGGATATACAGAGGCCACACACACTGACATGGACTGGGAATAAAAAAGCTGGGCATCCAAGGGAACAGTGACTGGCAGGCCAAAGAAACCCCGGGTAAGAGAGGAGCTGGTCTCTCTATTCTGTCTAAGCAGCGGCATGTGAACAGGAGCTCCCTGAACACAGCAAACCTACTTACTTCTCAATGTCCAGGGGAGTCTGGGCAGCTGTCCCACTGTCGCTCTTGCTCTGGGCGTCTGTTTTTCTCCAAGTCAACACTTTCAACACAAAAAGAAAAAAGAAAAAGAAACACTGTTGGCAGCAGACTCTGAATTTAAAAGAGAAAATGTACAGGAAGAAGCAAAGTTTAAAATCGTATTCCACCGGGAGACGTGCACTGTCTGGGAAAGCTCCACCTTCCTAATACAGAGAGCAGCACCTGTCGCCGTACGCACTGCAACTGCCAGCAGCAAGATATGCCCGCATTTGCTAATGAGATCTAAAGACCCAGTGCACACCAAGAAAGGTTCATGTGTACTATCCCAACCTGCAGCACCCAAGGAGATTTTGTACTTTTCCAGTCAAAATTCTGACTGGCTTAAATTGAGCTTAAAGGCAATTAAGGTCCATCCCCTACCTTCCCAAATCATCTTCAAATAAAATGTTATTAAGACAGGTGTCCTAATTCTATCCTTAAGTAACTACATTGTTGGGTATTTTCCCCCCTTAAACACAGGACTTTTTAGTTGTTCTTGTTCTTTTCAGGTGAGCATTCCAGTCTGTTGAGGTCATTTGTGGTCTTTTTTTCTTTTCTTTAAGATTTTATTTATTGATTTTTAGAGAGAGGGGAAGGGAGAGAGAAAGAGAGGGAGAGAAACATCAATGTGTGGTTGCCTCTCAAGCGCCTCCTACTGGGGACCTGGCCCACAACCCAGGCATATGCCCTGACTGGGAATCAAACCAGTGACCCTTTGTTTCACAGGCCAGTGCTCAGTCCACTGAGCCACACCAGCCAGGGCTCATTTGTGGTCTTGATTCTGTCATCTGATGTTATTAGCTCTTGTTTCCAGCTTTGTGTCATCTGCATATACGACAAACATGCTTTCTACATCTCCATCCAACTCACAGGGGGAGGGGGGGAATGGTTTTAAAGGAGAGGGCCAAGGACTGAAAACTGAGGCATGTTACCAGAGAAGCCTGTCTTCTTCCCCCCCTGGTCCAGGTTTCTTTTAAATGCCTAGTCAAGCAAATATTTATAGAGGATCTTCAATGTGCAAGTAATTTGGGGAGATAGAGGAAATTATGAGGAGGGGTCCTAAGGAGGGTACAGTGTATTACAGGAAACAGCACACACACTCAACTGTAACACCAAGTGTACAGAGAGATGAATAATGAAGCAAGATCGTACACACCAGCAACTATAGACACTGCTTGTCTCTGGCGAGAATGGCAGGGGCACTTGGTGACTGGAACAGTAAGGAGGCATGTTTTTCACTACATACTTTCTATACTGTTGAAATTAGCAATTAAAAGGGAGAAAAAAAGATCAGATTACAGAGAGCAGGCAATCTATTTCTAAGGTTCCTTCCAACCCAGACATTTTGTAAGTAAAAATAAAGTATTCCCAGAGAAAAACATCCTCGACATAGTTGTATAACCACCGCCAACCCTCCTCCTCCTCTATCAGCCGGCCCACATGTCTCCATCTTATGTACAAGGACTGCATGAGAGATTTCATCAAGTGCCTTGCTGAAATCAATTCTTAAAAGGTTGGCACCTCACAGATTACAGAAACCTTTAAGAGGTGTTTTTTCTCTCTCTCTTTCCATTTGTCCCCAATCTTAACTATCAAGTATTTTTCGAAAAGGAATACTTGGAAACCACTCCACAGACAGGGCTAGAAAAGAATTAATTGCTTCTAGCACTTTATATAAACCTCTATTGCACTTAGCACAGTTCTGTTATTTGTTTGTATGCCAGTCTCTTCTCTACACCATGTGTCTTTCTGAACTTAGAGATTCTGAGTTTTGTTTTGATCTCTTCAGCATCCCCAGCAGAACATAGCACACATTAAATGCTAATAAACATTTGCCAAATTAAATCATAGCAACGGATTCAACGGGAGAAAGAGCTCTTGTTGTATGAAGACCTACTCTGTACCAGGGACCTTATAAACATAATCTCTAATCCTTAAAATAAAACCCTACAAGGCATATATCATTATCTGTATTTTATAGATGACGAAATATTAAATAACCTGACCAAATCACAAAACTAAAACAACAACAACAAAACCCCACTGGAATGCAACACAAGTCTGACTTTAAAGCAGCACATGTTCTACAGGAGCAGGCTGCCTCTCCTGAAAAATAAGAAGGTAAAGGATGGGAAGAGAAGAAGTTGAAGTTGTGAGTGGGCAGGTAGAAAAGAATGTAAGTGAGTGGAGAGACCTGGCCGGTGGCTGGGAACTGTGTGCTGATTCTCTTATTTAACGTTATGACCAGGGTGAACTGGACTGGGCCTTGCAGCCCACTTTTCCCTCTGAAACCCACTACCCTTTACAAAGGAACAGAAAAGTGTAAGCTGCTTCTAACGGAGCCTCCAACTCCGGTTTGTGAGGGCTGAGACAGCCACTTCAAGTAGCTGCAGGCAGAGAGTTCAGTATGAAACTGAAATCTGAAACCCTTACTGCTGGTGACAACAGCCAAAAATTCGAAAGGGAACAGTGGAGTCTGAGGGTAACACCAGATTGGTAAAACCACCAGGGCAAGGTAACCAAAATGGAGGAGAGGAAAGATGTCACTAACTGCTGAGACAGCTACCTATAAACCTACGTCCACTAACTGAGCCCTTTTTGTACCACTGGATGGAGAACACCCTAAGGAGCTGCACCAGGGACTGCTAAGATACAAGGAAGCAGCAGGGCTGAGCGGAATAAAGGACACCAACTTCAGAGCTGGACAAAACGGTGTCCAAACTGAGACTCTACTAGCTGTTTGCTGCAGGCCAATAACCTGAGTACTACTGTATTTTACCATGTACAATGCGCGCTTTTTTGCATTGTTACATAAAATTTCTAGTACCATAATACGTTCAAAAATAAATGCTGAAATTCCTTTATAATATGAAAAACAAGTATCTAAATATAAATAAATAAATAAATAATTGGATTAAAAATGCAAACGAAAGATTTTTTCCCTGAAAGTTTGGGCAAAAAACGTTGGTGCCCATTATACATGGGAGAGCACATTACACATGGCAAAATACGGTGTATTAGCTGACTTACCTACAAAATGAGATCACAGAGCATCCACCTCATGGGAGTTGGTAAGGGTCGCATCAGATAATTCAAATAAGCTGTAAGAGTGTCCAACCCACAGAAAGCACGCAGCAAACACAAATGGTTAACTGTCATTATTATTCTTCCAGACTTACTTCTTAGCCTTATCCAAAGATTTCAGCCCATCCTTAGAATAAGCACTTACCAGCCTGTCTATAATGTGGATTAGGTATTAGTCTTAAGTGGTTCACATACTAATTTTTACAAACTGAATGAACAGTAAACAACCAAAACATTACAGAACAGTTATCAATACATACTATGTAAACATCAGCACATGTGTTTCCAAAAACCCGAAGACAAGCAATCGAAAATAAAAACACATGGCCCAGAACTAACAGTGGAAACAATGGCTCCTCGAGGGGAGTAAAACTTATATATACAAAAAGGAGACTTGGCAGAATGGCAGAGGTTAGTATCCTCAATTTATCCCCCTCAACCTCAAAACCACCTCAGCAGAAAACAACCAGAGGCCACAGACTTTTGGGGACTCCCGTTGGAAGGGTCTCTCCTCCAGCCAGGCTCTTCCTCAGCGGGATGTAATGAGAAAGGGAAGGTGCGTTTCACCTGCGCGTGGCCTGCCTCAATGCTGCGGGCCTCCCGTAAGAAACCAGTTCAAAAAAGGCTGTCATTAGAATTAATTACCTACCACTCTGAGTGACGTGGCTTTTAAAATTTAAATCTTAATTAGATTAAATACAATTTAAAATTCAGCTCCTCAGTCCCATGAGCCACATTTCACATGCTCAACAGCCACACGTGACCACTGGCTTCCATACGGGACCCCAGAGATTTAGAACATCGCTGTCACTGCAGATAGGTCCACTGGCTAGCACCACCGCTCTGGGAGACAACCAGGACTGAACTAATACAGCAGTATCAGGCCGTAGGTCTGAATACCTTGGACACCACAAGAAATTCAAGCCTCCCTGGCCTCTCTCACCACCTAGCTTCTCATCCCTACACGGCTCTAATCTGTCATCTGGGGGGACTCTCCTAACCAGACTCGGTCGTCCATGCCTACTCTTGAAAGGAATGCCTTCTGGAATTCGTGTCACTGATCGACACAACCCTGTTCGTGCTCAGCCTCCTGTGAAAGTGCTCATGTTCTTGCTCTCACTGAAAGAAGCCTGTCCTCTGCGGAGGACACTGCTTCTCCCCGTACCTTCTCCAGTACTGGCTCGTTTCTTCTTTACGCCGCAGCACTACTGACCTGGAGCTGGGGTAGATATCCTCTTCCTCCTCGTGGTTGCTTCCGGTCTACTGGGAAAACCTAGTGTGAAGCACAAAGCACGTGTTACCCCTGCTACCCACCCCAAAGTAATCGTCTCCTATCCTCCTGGTTGCTGGTCCCCCACACTTCCCTTCCATTCACTGAAAATTTTAACATATCACTTATCGTCTTTCTCTTCACCACTGTAGCCATCATTCTTGGTGATTTTAATATCTATCAACTGTATTAGACTGAAGCATATGAAGTTGCAGTTTTTATAGGTTTCAACCTAAGGTATGCTCCATCCCCTACGCTTGCCTCTCAGCTGCTTGGCTAGTCCTATGGATCATACCACCCCAGCCTTTCTCGAGGGGGATCTGAGAGAGAAGCAAGCCTAATGCCCAAAGGCATCCACTGTATGTGATGAGTTAACCTCTCTCTGCTGCATTTAGAATGGTTGGCAACAGTTTTGTGCCCTCCTGGGGAAAAGGAGAACAACCTGTTCATTTTCTATGTTTCATGGTTCCACTGAGAAGCCATGGTTGAGCCTGTCGGTAATACCTGCAAGATATCAATTTCAGAAGTTCCATTCTCTGGTCACCACCACCTGCCTTTCCCCACTCATGCCCTCTAGCACCCTGACTCCAGCAACTTTTCAGCCCCTCCAGCACATCTTATTCCAGACTCGCACCTTTTCGGTGTCCATCACCCTGTCAGGTCCTCAATTTCCTTCTTACCTAACTTAGATCTCACGGTTATCACATTAACAGTTCCCTTGAAGAGTCCCTCAACTTACTTCTAATCTCTCTTGAGCTCCTCAGCAAAACCCAATCTTGGTGAAATCTAGCCCCCGACCTGATCTATGTTCCTACCTAGGCAGCACAACGGTGCGGACTGGGCTCACATCCTAGCGAAGGCCGCAAATCTCAAGCGGCCCGTCAGTACAGCCTAGCAGTGCTAATGTCCCCACGGTCAGCTTCCTCCTGTGCGCTCCCAGAGGCTCTTTCACATCTTCTCCACTGTCCCCCACACTGTCCCCACACCTCCAATACCCATCCCGACTCTGCTGCCATCATTGTTTTTTGTTTCAATGTAACAACTTTATTACGCTATAGTTCACATATATTCAATGGTTTTCAGTATATCCAGAGTTGTGCAACCATTACCACATCAATTTTAGAACATTTTCATTAACTAAAAATAAATCTGTTCTTATCAAGTACTCATTCCCCATTTTCCCCTGAACTCCCAACACAGGCAACCACTTATCTGCTTTCTGAATCTATGGATTTGCCTCTTCTGGGCATGTCCTATACGTGGAATCACACAGTATGTGGCCTTTTTTGTAAGTGGCTGCCTTCACTGAACCCATGTTCTCAAGGCGCGCCCATGTTACAGCATGTGCCAGTACTTCATTCCTTTCTCTCCCACGGTGGCTGCATCATGTCACACCCCCACTGACAATGTCCTGGGGTCCAGTTTCTCCACACCTTTGCCAGCATTCGTTATTTTCAGGTTGGAGTGTTTGTTAATAGCCACCCTAGTGGGTATGAGGTGTTACTTTGTTATGCTTTTGACTGCTGACTAACCATGTTGATCACCTTCTCACGTGCCTGTTGGCCATCTGTACACATTCTCTGGAGGAAAGTCTATACAATCCCTTTGGTTTAGTTGGGTTATGTTTCTGTTGTTGAATGGTAAGAGTTCTTTGTGTATTCTGCAATCTAGGCCTGTACAGACACATATATAATTTGTAAGTATTTCCTCCCATTCAGTAGGTTTTCTTTCACTTCTTTGATAGTGTCCTTGGGTGCACAACAGTTTTAAAATTTGATGGAGTACAATTTACCTATTTTTTTCTTGTTGCTGGTACTTTTGGAGTCTAAGAATCTAAGAATCCATTGCCAAACCTAAGGTCATGGAGGTTGACCCCTAAGAGAGTTTCATAGCTTTAGCACTTACATTTAGGGCTCTGATCCATTTTTGTAATACATGGTGTAAGGTAGAGCTGCACTTGTTTTGCATGTGGACATGCAGTTGTCCCAGCCACATTTGTTGAAAAGACTATTTTCCACCCACTGAACTGTCATGCCCTTGTCAACAACTGCGCAAACGTGTGGTTTTACTTCTAGGCTCGTATTCTATCCCACTGACCCATGTACCTACCCTCATGTCAGCACCGCACTGTCCTGATTAGTAAGTTGAAAAATCAGGAAGTGTGGACTGGTTTTTGGCTGTTCTGGATCACTTTATCTCCTAATTCCCCAAAATGGAGTCATCATTAACCCAGCTGCTCGGGGCAAAACCTTGGCATAACCCTTGAGTATTCTCTTTCTTACTCCAACAAATCCTATAGATTCGATCTTCAAAACACATCCCAAACTGGACAATTTCTTCACCTCACAGCTATTACTGTGATCCAAGTAAGCATCAGCCCTTGCGTGGAATACTGCAACGGCCTCCTGCTCGGTCTGTTCACTTCGACTTTGGGTCTCCTGCGCCACACCCCGCCCCTCCCCGGCAGACTGGTTTCCACACAGGAGCCAGAGTTAGACTGCACCACTCCCTTGCTCTTAACCCTTCAATGGCTTTTTGTCACATTTAGAATGAAGTGCAAAAGCCCCACGTGAACTGACCCCTGCCTATCACTTTTCTCTTCTTTCCTGTTGTTCTTCCAGCTTCATTCATTGTGGCTCCCCTCCGCATTCACTAAGAAACATGCCAGACAGGCTCTTGCATTGGGGCCTTTCTACATATCCCCTTCACCTGGAATGACTATTCCAATATCAACTCAAGAAGTCCTCCTTAATCTTTTTACTCATGATCCCCCTACCCCAATCTTTCCTGCCCTGGTCATTCTCTATCCCTTGCTCTTGCCTTATTTTTCTTAATTTTTGACATCTATTTCCTCCATAAGAATGTAAGCTTCATGAGACCACAGATTTCTCTTTTGTATCCTCAGCTTGTATCACAGTAGCTGGGTTATAGTAGGTGCTAATTAAATACCAGACTGTCAGTTAAAGGAGAATAAATAATACATTATAAACAGTACAGTCATCTTGTGAATTATTCAGGGAGACTCCCTAAGTTGAGCATCCGACAGTGGGCTTAGTCAGAAGCCTGAGCCAAAGCTGCCTTCTCTCATCCTGCCTGACCCTCTCTCACCAAAAGATTCTCAAATCTATCCACTCCCATCGACACTGCTTCATTACCTGTCTCCCCGTTTCGAGTCTCAGTCCCTCCAATCCTGCTTTCGTACTGCTCAAAGAACAACTCAGGCCCAGCATTAGCTGTGGCAGAACCCCAAAAGCCTTCCCGGACCTAAGAAGGCCCCAGGCTCTGCACTTGAACAGCACCCTACGTGCATATCCATCATAGCACTTCTCACACCACATTCTAATTATTGCTTTACCTATTTATCTCCCCCAGCAGAGTCTCTCTCCATCACTTCAGAATTCCACATTTCTGGCGTAAAACTGACACTCAATATAAATGTGTATTTAATGAATCAACTTGGCAACGTAGTTTCTTATCCACGAGTTTGATGGAGTATTTTCTTGGCTTTAAGAACAACAGAGTATTTTTATAACTTAGATGAAAATGTCTCTAGAGCCTGATCTGAATATAACTCTTGAAATGGGAAGGCTCTATCTGCCTCATTCCACTCAATAAATAAATTCTTATTGTTTTCTCAGGTACTAGACTTGATAATCTTACTCTATTACAGACAGCTTCTAACTCAAAAATCCTAATGATTATGTCAATAGTTCCTAAGGATAAACAACCCTAAAAAAGGTAGGCATCCCTAAGTCCATTTTACAGATGAGCAAGTAAGGGCTCAGAAGCCTCAAACCTGTAAATACCTGGTCTAGGCTATGAGCCCAAGTCTGTTGGACTCCAAAGCCAGTACAATATCAAACTGCTTTCTTTGCTGCTTAGAAGCCACAGAGGACCCCGCCCCTACTCAAGTTGAAGTAATTTCAAGTTTAGAGATAAGCTTCATTTCTCAACAGGTACACCTGAATGTTGAGCTCTTGACCTTAACCTCCAGTGCTGCTGTAGTTATTAGTTCCCGCGTCTGAAGTGTTAGCATGACTTGTTCAATACCTTTCCATCCAAAGATAAAAGTACTCACATAAAAATATCTTAGCAGTGCCTCCTATCTTGAGGCCAAAGGGAAGAGTCAACACTGAGAAAATCCCTAAACCATACAATTCCTATTTAGGATATAAAAATAAAGGGTCTAGAACCATTATATTTTTATGAACAAAATTTCTGTCTATGAGGTATTGAATAATTTAGAGGTCTTAGAAAAACAGCCACTTGTCTAGTTTATATTTCTACTTGTGTATAATATTTATAGCTCAATCTTTTTCTTTAACAGCTGTAATTTTTATTTAAGCAATTCAACGATATATATCAAGCATTTAAAAATAACTTGTATCTTCTGACCCAAGAATTATACTTTGGGAATCTACTCTGAGAAAATCATCTGAATTTAAATGAGATCATACGACAAGGGTATTTTATCAACGCATTATTTATAACAATAAAAAATTTAAACAACCCAGTGTTCAAACAGAATAAAATACTATGCAGGAATTCAAAATAAAGACTGAAAGAAAATACTTGAATACCAAAATATCAACTGTAATTCAGGGGGAGAGGGGTTGGGTTTGGGGTGATTATTTTGGGATGATTATTTTTTTATGTTGCTGATTTTTTTCAATGAGCATATACCACTTTAATCATTTAAAAAGTTGTTTGAACATTGAGGGACACCCTAAACGAAAACACAGGTGTAGGCAATGATCAACAGCCACTGTCAGGTGAAAGCCGGGCTCTCCAGTGGATGGATTAGTCTGATCCCGCTGGTTGATCTTCACGTCATGAAAGAAAGGTAACGAGATAGTATGTAACCTCCCAAACTGATGCAGTATAAAATGTAAAATGCTTATAAAGTACCCTTGTAAAAAATTTAATAAATGAATCTGATCAAGTCTCAAATCTAAGTAGAAGTTTCCAGAAATTATAGTCTAGAACATTTTAAAGATAGAACAGGGATACAATCAGCAAAACCCAGGAGGGAAATTCTAAAAGGAAAAAAGCTAGTCTCCTTAACAAAGAGAGACAGAGAGAGAGAGAATGAGAGAGAGAAGAGGAGGATAACAGATTAAAAGAGACTTAAGCAAGACATCAGCCAAATGTATTACATAAACCTTGTTTGGACCCTAATTTGAATAAGCCATTAAAAAAACTAAGAGCTAACTGGGGAAGAGGAGATGCTGACTGGTGTAATAATGGTACTGTGGCTTTATTTATTTTTATTTAAGTAGTCCTAATCTTTTAAACATACAAAACAAAATATTTATATAAGAAATGATAGGACCAAAGTTTGCTTCAAAAAGATCTATTGGGGGAGTAGATGAGAAGCAAGTTAGAGGTGAAAAGAGACTGGCCATATGTTGATAAATCACTAAAGCTGCAAAATGGGTTCACAGGGATTCATTATACTGTGAAACAATAAAAATTTACAAAGTGGCTCAAAATAAAACCTGCTGTTAAAAGCTAACTATGTAAAAACAAAAAAAGTAAGGTAAGAATACACATCAAACTGTTCACACAGTGCCTTGGACTGAGGTGGATCATGGATGAATTTTTTCTAAGTAAAATTTCCCTAAAATCTTCTATAATAAGATATACTACTTAAAAAAAATTGTTAGAAGGCAAAACAATCTAATGATTAAGAGTGGAGCCCTTGGATAAGTGGCTAATTCCAGGGCTGAAACAGGAAAAGTCGAGGAAGCCCCACGACCTTTTGTGATAAGAAGGAAGTGCTCAAAGACCAGATGGGTATACGCCAAAAGGGGACAGCAGACAACTTAAAGGGACTTTCAAATTTGGAACAATCTGAACATCAAAATGACTACTAGAAAGAATGAATCATAACACAATAAATTTTAAAAATGAATCCAGAAGTCCATGCCACATTTTAAAAAATATTGACAGAGGGAGAGAGAGTTCCTCTCTACAGAAGAAAGTCAGCTAATTAATGTAGAAGAATGACAGGAACAAAAACAGTCACCATTTACTAGTATAGTAATAATTTAAGCAAGAATCACCCATGGATGCTAAAACCATGGGTGAATGTCTGTTTGAGAATAGGATATTCATACAGCCTCCAAGTATTACCCCACAGATGACATTAGTGATCACAAAGGGAAAAAAGTACCTTTACAGAAGAAAATCTGAGAGATACCACCTATGAATTTTAACAGTCCCAACAGCACGAACTACTATCTCTTGCTCTCTGATGTGTTATGGACTGAATGTTTGTGTTGCCCCGAATCCATATGTTGAAATCCTAACCCCTAATGTGATGGCATTAGAATGCAGGGCCTTGAGGTGATTAGGTGATTAGGGCATGAGGGTGGAGCTCCCCTGAAATAGGGTTAGTGCCATCACAAGGGGCTGAAGAGACTAGAATTCTCTCCTTCCACCACCTGAGGACACAGCAAGAAGTCAGAAATCTACAATGCAGAAGAGGGCTCTCACCAAGATCCAAACCCTGACCTCAGGCTTCCAGCCTCCAGAACTGTGACAAATACATTTCTGTTGTTTATAAGCCACTCAGTCTGTGGCACTCCGCTAGAACAGCCCAACCTGACTAAGACATGGTATACTTAGAAGAATGCAGCATTCCCTTCGTTATGTTCCTGCCAAAAATGTTTAACTTGAATCTAATCATAAGAAACCATCGGACAAACCCAAACTAAGGCCTATCAGGGGTGGACAAACCAGAGAGGAGAAGCTCTACATGCTGTGAGTAAATTCTGCTCGTGTCCCTTGCTGCCTCCAGGAACACCCATGCACTAGGTGGACTCTCGTTAAGGATAAAACAACCAAACTGAGACTAAAGTGCAATGTGATTCCAACCCACTTAACTGTCTTATGAAACAAACAAATAAAAATAATAATTTCCTGAGGAATAAAACAGACTCTAGAATACCCACAACGTAACATTCACGATTGTCTAGGATACTATCCACAATTACTTAACATACAAAGAAAACGAGGAGTGTTTTCAATGGACAGGAGAACAACAATTTGAGTGGCTGCAGATTTCTTGTCAGAAACTAAGAATGCCAGAAGATAATGGAGCAAAATCTGTAAAGTGCTGGAAGAAAAAACAAACAAACAATAGAACCCATCCCCCAAAATTCTCTATTCAGTGAAAATACCCTTCAAGAATGATAGTAAAATCAAGACACTCGGAGATAGTAAGGATGCTAAGGAAGCCTGTTGCCAGCAGACGCGCTCTGTAAACATGCTCACAGCAATTCTCCAGGCTGAAGGAGACGACACGGCAGAAATCAGGCCATCGAGACAACTGAAGAGTATCAGAAATAAAAAATATCTAGCAAATATGAAAGACTGTTTTCCTCTTAATTTCTTTAAAATACAAATTATTGTTTAAAGCAATACTATAACATTGTTTGATGGGGTTTATAATATATGTAGATGTACATATGACAACTATGATAGGAAAGAAAGGGGAGGGTAGTAAATGGACCTGTGTAGTTACAAGATTCCCAGATTTCATAAAATGGTATTAACTCTAAGTAGACTGTGAAAAGCCCACCTTCCCTAGGGCAGCCACTAAAAATTCAAAAAGGTACAGAGGAAGGAAGGAAGGAAGGGAGGGAGGGAAGGAGGGGAGGAAAACAAATTCTATAACATGTTCTAATAATTAAAAGAAGACAAATGAAAAACAATAAAAAACCAAAATGGACAAAAAACAGTAAAATGGTAGACCTAAATCCAACCACATCAATAATTAAGTTAAATGTTAATTAATGAAATTTCTAATTAAAAATTAGAAATTATCAGAATGGGTGAAAAGCATGACCCAATGGTATGCTGCCTAGAAAAGATACACTTTAAAGATAAGAGCACAAATATGTTAAAAGTAAATGAACTGAAAAAGATATGCAGGCATAAAGGAGCTGAAATTGCTAGAACCGTATCTAGTTGTTTTAGCAGATGAAATACACATCAAGAAAAAGTACATTACCAGAGGTGATGTTGGAAACCAAACAACACATTTGCAAGTTGGCTCTAAAATATATATGGAGCCCTGGCTGGTGTGGTTCAGTGGACTGAGTGACAGCCTGCAAACCAAAGGGTTGCTGGTTCCATTCCCAGTCTAGGGCACGTATCTGAATTGTGGGACAGGTCCCCAGTAGGGGGTGCTTGAGAGGCAACCACACATTGATGTTTCCCTCCCTCTCTTTCTCCCTCCCTTTCCCTCTCTCTAAAAATAAATAAAAACAAAATCTTAAAAATAAAAAAAGGAATGCAGAGGGATATCTCCTCTGCAGACATCCCCACTGTGGAGTAAGGGGACCAGCCCCACATCTGGCTCCCCAGCCCAGAGCACCAGTGCCAGGAAGAGTCCTCACAACATATGGCTGTGAAAATCAGTGGGACTGCATCCAGGTGAGATGGAGGGCTACTGGAGACCCAGGCTTCCGCGTAAAAGGCCTGTGCAGAGACTCACTCACAACCACTTGCCCTATGTTCCATCCAGCAAAGGGATAGCAACTCAAGAACTGCTAGGTATGGAAGGGGAGAAACTGAACTCCTGGCTTAGAGCAAGGGCTGAAGGGACAGCTCTCTCCTGAACCGAAGTGCTGGCAGATGCCACTGGTCCTTTGTTGAGCCCCACCCACCCACCATCCTGCAGACAAAGGCAGGCACCAAACCTGAGTCTCAGTTAACTTGGCTAACATTGCTTACCTCATCCTGCTTATTCCTGAGCCCACACACCACCCAACCAGCGCACCAACTGCAACCTCTTTCAATGGCTGCTCCTCACCATTGGCTGGCCTCAGCCCATGCTGCAGACTTTCCTAAAAATCTTTTCAAAGGTCTACAAACCCAAAAGAAGCACTGACCTCAGTGTGCCCTATACCTCTTACTCAGTGACCCCAAGACAGACACTAGTGGCAGCTGGCCTAGCGTCACAGCATGGCCTCTCCCATGTGCCTCCAGGCCCAGAACAGGGAGCACCAACCACAGATCACTTTGTAGCTCCTACCAGATGGTCCTAGGACAAACACAGGCAACAGCTGAATTATGCCAGCACCAGAGCAGACCCCAGAACCAGCACACCTGGTGACCGGCTTCAGACTACACCAGAGCATCACCTAATTAGCTACATAAATGACACACCCAAAGGATGGACTCTGCAGCCGCCAGAGCCATGATAAAGTGAATCCCACTCCATGGGGCAGCCCTTGCACAGCAGCTCGTCCACTGCGGTCGTGGCCAGTCATCACAGCCAGTCATCCTGAGGGCCAATCACACCCACTGACATGCCAACAGCAACCAAGGCTCAACTACAACTGGAGGGGACACACAACCCACACAAGGGACAACCCTGGGGCATCTGGCTCAGGTGACCAGAAGTTCTCCACCACTGGGCCCCACAGGGCACCTACTATATAAGGCCACTCTACCAAGACCAGGAGACATAACAGATCTACCTAATACGCAGAAACAAACACAGGGAGGCAACAAAAATGAAGAAACAAACAAACACCCCAAATGAAAGAATAGGACAAAATCCAGAAAAAGAACTAAATAAAATAGAGGTAAGCAACCTACCAGATACAGAGTTCAAAACAATGGTTATAAGGATGCACAATGAACTTAGCAGAAGAATAGATGAAGTCAGTGAGAACTTACACAAAGAGACACAAGAAAGAACCAATCAGAAATGAAGGATACACAACTGAAATGAAGAAATCATTAGATGGAATCCATTAGATGGAATCACAGCAGATTAGATAAAGCAGAGCATTGAATCAGTGATTTGGAAGGCAGAAGAAAACACCCCATTAGAGCAGAAAAAAGAAAAAGAATTTTTAAAAATGAGAACAGTTTAAGGGACCTCTAGGGCAACATCGAGCATAATGACATTTGCATCATAGAAGTGCCAGAAGAACAGAAAGAGCAAAAGATTGAAAATCTATTTGAAAAAAATGCCTGAAAAACGTCCCTAACCTGGTGAAGAAAAAGATATACAATTCCAGCCCACATGACACATCGTAATTAAAATGCCAAAGGTTAAAGACAAAGAGAGAATCTTAAAAGCAGCAAGAGAAAAGCAGTAAGTTACAGGGAGCTCCATAAGACTGTCAGCTGATTTCTCAACAGAAACTTTGCAGGCTGGAGGGGCTGGCACAAAATACTCAAAAGCAATGAAAAACAAGAACCTACAACTGAGATTCCTTGCAAGGCTATCATTTAGAATTGAAGGAGACATAATGCTCCCCAAATAAGAAAACACTACTAAAGAAGTTCATCATCACCAAACCAGTATTTTAAGAAATATTAAAGGGACTTCTTTAGGAAGGAAAATAAAGAAATCAAAAATATGAATAATGAAATGGCAGTAGCTACACACCTATCGATAATCACTTTAAATGTAAACAGATTAAATGCTCCAATCAAAGGACATAAGGTGGCTGAATGGATAAGAAAACAAGACCCATACACAGGCTGCCTAAAAGAGAGCCACTTCATATTGAAAGACACACACAGACTGAAAGGAAAAGGGATTAAAAAGATACTTCATGCAAATGAAACCAAAAAAAAACCCCGCCAAAAAACCAACCGCAAAACCTGAGCTAGCAAAACCTGTATCAGACAAACAGTCTCTAAAACAAAAGCAGTAACAAGAACCAAAGGACAGTTCACACACAATAGCCAAGACATGGAAACAACCTAAGTGTCAATCGACAGACAACTGAAAAGATACACACACACACACACTCACACGCACACACACACACATGTGTACATATATGAATATTACTCAGCCATAAAAAAGAACGAAATCTTACTTGGTGCAACAACACAGATGGGACTGCAGGGTATTACGCTAAGCAAAGTAAGTCAGGAAGAAAGACAAATACCACATGACTTTACTTGTGTATGGAATCTAAGAACAAAATAAACAAAACAGCAACAGATTCATAGATACAGAGAACAAACTGATGGTTGACAGATGGGAAGGGCGTTAGGGAGCCAGATGGAAAAGATGAATGGATTAAGAAGTACAAATTGGCACTTACGAAAGTCATGGGGATGTGAAGTACAGCATGGGGAATACAGCCAGTAATACTGTAATAACTATCGATGGTGCCAGATGGGTGACTAGACTCACCAGGGGATCGCTTTGTGTATTACAGAAACGTTTTGTGTATTATATAAACGTTTAACCACTATGCTGTACCACTGAAACTAATATAATATTGAATGTCAACTGTAATTGAATTTTTTAAATTTTAAACTATGTAAGTAGTTTTTTTAATTAAAAAAAGAACAACAACAAAGGTACCTGACTTCAAGACTTACTATGAAGCTACTAGTCAAGATGTTTGTGGGACTGGCATAAGGGAAAGTAAACAGATCAATGAACTATAACAAAGAACGTGGACCTAAGTCCTCACTTACATAGTTATCTGAATTTCTGTAAAAGCACCAAAGTAATCCAATGAAAGCAAAGTCTATGTCAACAAATGGTTGAAAAACAGCTAGATATCCATGTGGAAGAAGTAAACCTAAATCCTCACACCTCACACCCTATACAAAACCTCAAGATGCATCATAAATTTAAACAGAAAACAATAACCATAAAGGAAAACAATTGATAAATTAGACTTCATTTTAAAACTTCTGGTCATCAAGACACTATTAAGAACATGAAAAGGCAAGTCCCAGGCTAGAAAAAAAATAACCGTACAACATATTTAACAAATGACTAGTATTCAGGACATACGAAGAACTCCTAATCTCAATAAAAAGTCAAACAATCCAATTTACTAACTTAGTGATTGTGACCAACTACTTCTCCCTAAGGAGGACAAGATCTAATTTGTAAGGTTACTGCAAAGATCAGGTGAGATAAGGGTACAGTCCACCTTTACCACCCACCTCATCATAGTTCTACTTTCATGTATTAATATATACATATGTGTAGATATGTATGTGTGTGTGTGTGTGTATAGTTTCAAATGAGATTTTATTTGAAAACAGGATTCTCTTGTTTAGGAAAAAGAAAAGTTGAAATTCACGGGTCTACAACTCACTCTTGGTCTTTGTAACAACAGTGACTACAATTTCTACTGGTTTGTGCCAGGCACTATGCACCATCTCCTTATATCAGGCTGGCCAAAAGGTTTGGTTTTTTCCGTACGATGGCTCTAATAGCACCTAGATGTCTTTAACTTCATTCGAAACAATTCTGTTAGACTGAATTGTGACAGCTGTCCTATCACTGTGCATTTAAAAAAACTTATCAAAATTGGTAATTTCTGTGTAGCCATTTTAATATTGAATATGGAAAAAATATGCAACATTTTCAGCATATTATGGTTATGATTTCAAGAAAGGTAAAAATGCAACTGAAATGCAAAAAAAGATTTTTGCAGTGTATCGCCAAGGTTCTGTGACTGATCAAATGTGTCAAAAGTGGTTTGTGAAGTTTCGTGCTGGAGATTTCTTGCTGGACAATGGTCCATGGTTGCATAGACCAGCTGAAGTTAATAGAGATCAAAGTTATACCATGCAGGAGATAGCTGACATACTTAATATTCAAATCAATAAAGTTATTGGTGAAAATGAAAAATGTGTCTTATTTTACAGAAAAAACTAAACAGACATACATATACATACATACACACACATATATAAATATGCATATATGTACATATAAAACACATAAAAGCAGAACTGTGGGGGAGGTGGGTGGTAAAGGTAATACCAGTACTAGTCCTGGCCACCCTGCCCTCTTCACACCTCCTTAGAACAGCGGTGGTCTACCAAACACATTCTGGAGAACCCATTCTGTAGAACAGGGATAGAAAAATCATGGGCTAGCCACCTGTTTTTAAAAATAAACTTTTACTGGAAAACAGCCACCTCATGCATTTACATATTGTCTACGGCTGCTTTCCTGCTACAACAACACAGTTGAGTGTCTGAGACAGAGACCATATGGCCCGCAAACCTAAAATATTTACTATCTGTCCATTTAGGAAAAATTCGTCAACTTTTGTTTTAAAAGGTCCATTTCCTGGGAGCTGAGCTGTGTAGCACCATGTCAAGATGCTGTGGAGGAAACAGAAACGGCTATGACACTGTTAATAACAATACTAAGCTCATGAGTGTAAATCATTAATGTTTCACTCCTAAAAAGGAACTTTTTGGGGTTTGACTCTCCTATAAATTAAGAGAGAATGAGATATTAGCATCAAAAACTCTGTAATGTGTGAACTTTGTTTGGATCCTGATTTCAACAAACTGTAAAAAACAATTATGAGAGTCAAGGAGATGTTCGACAGACCAGGTATCAGATGATATTAATCAGGTGTAACAATATTATGGTTAGGGTTTTAAAAAGAGAGATCTTACATTTCATTATATAATAAAATGATATCTGGGATCTGATTTGAAATAACCTGGGTGGGGGGGCTGTGGATGAAATAAATACAGATGAAACAACAGTGACCACTCGTAATTGGGTGACACAAAGGGGTTTCAAGCCACTACTATTCTCTCAGTTTATATGTTTCAAATTTTCTGTAATTAAAAAGAAAATGAACACACACAAAGTCCTTCTGCAGGAGAATATGCAAGGTAAAACTGGCCATTGTCTTTTGAAGAAATCGGTATTACAGTCAGGTGGCACAAATATAAGGACCTAGAAAAACACCAAGATGCCTCTTTCTAAAGAATCATTAATGGCAGTCAAATCCAGTGGTTTGCATACTGTCATCAGCCTAAATTAAGACAATACTAAATGAGTTTCATATGTAGGAAAAACTCTGAATTTTAGTGGCTGCTTTATCAAAGTTCCCATGAAAGTGAAATGAATGACAGTGGAACATAATACAAACGTGAACTTTTAAAAGTTGTCTTATAATATATACAAAAGAATATATACGTAAATCCAAGTTAAGAACTAGAGCCCTGGATGGTGTGGCTCAGTGGATTGAGCGCCAGCCTGCGAACCAAAGGGTTGCTGGTTCGATTCCCAGTCAGGGCACATGCCTGAGTTGCGAGCCAGGTCCCCAGCTGGGGGCACATTAGGAGCAACTACACATTAATGTTTCTCCCCCTCCCTTTCTCTAAAAATAAATAAATGAAATATTTTTTTTAAAAAAGAACTAGACTATTCCCAAAACTGATTAGCTGTGTGCTCCTTTCTGATCCCATCCTTTCTCTTTACACATCCCCACCAAAAAGTAGCCTTTATTCTCAAAACTATTATTACTTGTTCTTATAGCACACAGTCTTACCATGATTTCTTTAAACAATATATTGACTACCACATTGGACTTAGTATTCTCAAACTTTTTTTAAAATCTGAACTTTCATGGATGACTCTTTGGAGCATAAGCTTTTGAATTAAAGCTGGTTGTGTATCCCAGCTCTTGCTGCTTTCTCAGTATGTAATCTTGGGGAAATTATTTTTCCTGTCAAGCCTCAGTTTCCTCTTCTATAGAAGTGGAATAATATCTGCTTCCAAAGTTTGTTGTGAGAATTAGAACAGAATATACAAAAAGCATAGCTCCCGGGGGGAGGGGCACATAAGACAACTAGAGGTAATGGGAAAAAAATGCAATGAAAATTAAATTAAAAAAAAAAGCATAGTTCCTAACACACAGCAGGTGCTCATAAATGGTAGCTATTGTTAGTTAAAGTCAAATATGATTTATAAAGATGTGACATTAAATCCTACTTTTTAATGGGAAAAATAATATCTTACTATTGAGAATTTCTTTTAGCCCTGACCTGACTAGCGTGGTTCAGTTGGTTGGGCCTCACTCCACAAAGCAAAAGGTGGACAGATTCCCAGTCAGGGCATGGGCCTGGGTTGAGGGTTCAGTCCCCAGCTGGAGTGTATACGAGAAGCAACCAATTGATGTTTCTCTCTTTAATCAATGTTTCTCTCCCTCTCTTTCTTCCTCCCTTCCCCATCTCTAAAAATAAAATTAAAAATTAAATGAAAAAAGAACAGGTATCTTTAAGAGGGAAAAGAAATAAACCTATGAAAAAGTTTCTTTTATTTAGGCCCTTAGAAAATTCCATAGTAGCCAGTGATTCTGTGAATGGTCAATCTCCACAGCCAACACAGAAGTATTGATATAGCTCGTCTAGTCCTTTGACATTGCACACATGCTTGTATAGAGGTGACTTATGTTACATTGACTCAGTTCAGCAGGAAATAGTCTGTATCCATCAAACAGTTTCTTCCAGGTAATTGAAAAGCTGACAAGGTCAATTCTGATGAGATGAGATTTCATGTTTACATGCAGGGGTGAAGGATTCTAATACTCCACCTTCCTGAAACTGACTTAAGACTGCTCTGGTCCCAAACGTTGCCCTAACGGTGTAAGCCCCTGTCTCTGCACACGGGAAGGCAGACAGAACAGAACAATGAAGAATGCTAGCTCTGGAGTCAGGCAGGCCTGGGCATGGGCTCCAGCTCTGCTGCTGATTAACTGCCTGATGCTGGACAAGCACAAGCCTCTCTGATACACTTCCTCACAGGTAAACTGGAGATAACAGCACTCACCATCTAAGGTGACTATAGTCCTGATTGTGGCTCTAAAACAGTTCTAATGGGGACGACTGAGATAACATTAATTCCTTGACCTTTCTTCTTTCTTAAAATGCCCTAGATCAGCGACTTTTAACCTCATGGCACAAATAAACGAATTACTAAAATTTTGTGACACAAAATATATTTTTTTCCTGATTTGACCAAAAAAATAGGCATAATTTTGATTCATTCACACCAGACGGCTACTGTTATATTGGCTGTTGTCACTGTTTAATTTGACAATCTAAGGGGAAAGAGGTCAGGGCCCCAGACTAAATAGTCAGGTACTGCATGTTTTAAAAATTCTTGCAGCACACCGGTTGCAAATCACTGCTCCAGGTTCCTAAATTTAAAAGCATGACTAGATCATGAAGTGAGAGAACTTCTTTAAAGTGGTTTTTAGCTGCTAATATTCCTTCAACACATAATGCTTTGGGTATTAACTCAGGTGTTAATAGGAGCTATTTTATTTTTCAAGAAAGGAATAAGAACATCTGGCAGAAAAAAAAAAAACCCGCTAAAAGAAATCCTGAGGCCTGGCTCTTCAGCAGCGAGGCACGGTGAGTAGAAGCAAACACAGTCGATGTTAAGAGGAACGAGATGGGAACAGCGAAGGCAATGAGGACTCAAGCAGACATGGATGGCATTCAGACTGCCATTTTACGTGCCACGCCACCTAGCAACTCTATTAATGCACCAGGCAGGAGATGCTCTGAGGAAATGCTCACAGAAAGGCTGAACAAAAGTTTTCAGAAGACAACTAAGATGACCATCGTCTACCTCTTAGCTTCCTCCTCCCACCATCAATGGCAATGAATTCTTTATCCTTTCCCCTTGCTGCCCACTCCCCCCTTAATTCTGCATGGGTTCCAATACTCTTTTCCCGTATCGGTGCCACTTCTATCACACCGATTAGATCTTTCTGCAGGATCAGCACTGCTTCTCCTTGAAGAAATAAAAGCTTTGACAGCATTCACACAAGAAGGGGGTCGCCATCCCAGGCAGTATAAATCTAGAAACTTGGTAAAAATTGACGGGTGGGTGGAAAAAATTTAGAAAGTAACTTTGAAGCAAAAGGCAGATGTTTTATAAGGAACTCATATAAACTGGCAAGAAAAATACTAAGAAACCAATACTCAGGCAAAGTTCAGAGAATAATTCTTCAGAGAAGAAATATAAATTGGCTTTTATAAAAAGAAAATAATTTCTACTTCACTAATAATCAAAGAAATATAAAGTATAATGAAATGTCACTGATTACCATAAATATGCCATGCTTTTAAACAAAGAGTATTTCTCAGTATTTGAAATGGTGTGATGAGAGGAATGCTCATCTATTAGTGAGAATTTAAATGAGTATAACCTTCCAAAGAGCAATCTGAAAACTTTATACATATAATCCAGTGATTCCACTTTTAATAATCCCATTTAAAGAGATAACTCTTATCAGAAATTCAAACAATTTATACATTTCAAGGCTAATTGCTATTTTAGATGCATATCTGTCATAGAAAAAAATGGTAAAAACTCACGCTTGCTATTAGGGAAACAACGAAGTAAGAATCTGTCCTTTTTCTCACCAATCAGGAGGAGTCCCTTCCTCCTCTGTGAGTGGTTAGTGCTTCTATTTAGCACTTCGACGGACCTGTAGCATACTTAGTTGTGTCCAAGTCTGTTGGTCTCACTGAACTGTGAATTCCCTGAATACAAATTTCAGCTCTGTATCATATCTCTTACCACCTCTTGAGTAGCCCTAGCACCTAGCACAATACTTACTTCACTAATAGCAGGACACAAAAATTTATGTTAAGTTGCATCACTGTACAGAACCAATTAATCGATGACTTCAGAGATACTTTAATTTTATACCCCCAAAGCCATCTGAACACACAGAAAAGACAGGAGCAAACACAGTATTTATAACTGAGCTATTTCTACCACAACTTGGAATAAACTCAGTCCACGAGATCACAGGAATGAGGATCAGACTGCATTCTACTGCAGGAGCAGTGGCAGTGGTAGTAGCGGCCTTCAGAATCTTCATTCACTCCCCGCTACCCTTCCTCCTTCTGCCGGCCTGGCACACAGACAGGAGGTCCAGAGATACAGCAGTCACCTGGAGACCAGGAGTCGCGAAGCCACGAGTGAAGGACTGTAGAGCCAGAAGAGGAAAGCCGAAGTTCCCATTACATCACTGCCCCACTGCCTCACTCCAGACATCATGTTATGTGAGAAAAAGAAACATTACATGTTAAACCCACTGTCAATAGTGTTTTCTGTTATTGTGATTGATAGAATTTTCTGACAGACCGTGAAGGATTTTCCATTACTTGTTCTTATAAACGATACATACCCATCCACCTGATTACAGGGGCTAGACCAAGACTGGACACTTAAATCAAGTCAAGTCAATCAGTGTTTTGTTCCAGACTGACTTATGTGGTCTCCTTAATACTAAAGGCTAAAAGTCCATGGCTGCTGGTAGTTATTATGCCTGCCCCTTGAAAAAGTCTGTTAAATAGGGACAAGTGGAGTCAAAAGATGGAGAGAGAGACATCAGCTCTACCTGAAGCCTATACCAGACTTCTTAATTATTATGCAAACTTTCTCTTTTTTTGCTTAAGGTTAACTGAATTATATTTCCAACCAAGAGTCCTACACATTACAGTGGGGCAGGCATACAAATGGAAAACACTTTGTCCTATATTAACCCACTTAACTCAAGTTACATCTGTTGTTCTCTAATTGTCTACTATTTCCTTTCAAACTGCCCACGCTACAACCACATTGAATTGCTTGTTCTTTCCTATACGCTCTCCACATTTTTCTATTTATTTGATTTTTGCTTACTGTTCTTTTACATTAATGCCCTTCCCTCTCAATCTCTAATCCCATTTCCTCTGAAACCCCTCAGGATTTTATCTGTGTGTCCCTCAGTCGACTTGACCTTGTGGTAGTACAGTTATTCATGAGCATGTCTCATCTATCCAAATGCACTGTAGTCTCAGTGTGTTTGGATTTGGGTATCTCCCCATAAGTCAATGTCTCCCAAATCCATGCTTTTTCTATTAAACCTAGGCCATTTCCCACGAGCACATAGTTAACACCTCAGGTTGGGTGTCAATAGCAATATACTTAATCAAATTGTCCTGGGTATCACAAAAGCCACATTGACACAAGTGAGAGGAGTGAATGGGGTCCAAATTACATTCAGGCAGGTAAACAGAGTATATTAAAGGAAAAACAATCAATTTTGTGCAATTTAAGAAATGTCATACGATTTTTGCTGAGTCAACCAAGTCACGCCTACTCTAGGCCTCGGCCCTTTTCTGTTAGCTCAAGCCACCCACTTTCACACACTATTTTCCCAGGAGATATCCATGAAGAGAAAATTCTCTTCGGCAGTATCCTGACTCTAAGCCGCAGCCCTGTATGCAGGCCCGCAGGGTGTGCAGTTCACGTCTCCAGCTTCCCTGACTCTCCTACGATCTTTCTCACTAGCTGATTCTTACCACTTTGGCCACCAGACTGCCTTTCCCTGTCTGTCATATGCCCCTAAACTCTGCCTGGCCGACTGCTTATCTTTTATGTATTAGCACAAAGAGACACAGACTTCACCGAGACCGCACGGGCAAGAACATTCAACAACAGCGGCAGCTACCATTTACTGTGTGCCTATCACAAGCTAGACACAGTGCCAGGCACTTTATAAAGTGTCTCTGATTCTCATGACAATCCTGATGACGTCAGACTACTTTTACAAATGAGGCACCCGATCCTCCAAGAGGTAAGGCAGTTTCTCAAACATTACCCAGCTGACAGTGTTCCAGCTCCTTCCACAGCCCACATTTCTCCCACTCTATCATATCACCAAAACACTGCCTGTTCTCCCAGCTCCCACCACCCTTGTCCCCCATCCCAACAACCTATTCACAGCAGCCAGAGTGATTCTTCGCTCAAATACTAATTCATTCTTTGCTCAAATCCCTCCAATAGTTCCTCCTTTGCTCAGAGTAAAAACTGAAGTCCTTACAATGGCCTAAGAGCCCTATTCACTTGTCCCCTCCTCAATGACCTGTCTGGTCTCATTGTTCATCTCTCCTTTAGTTACTCCACTCCAACCACACTGGCTTCTTTGTCACTCCTCATACACACCACGCCTGTGGGTCTTGGCACTTACTGTTCCATCTGCCTGTAATATCCTCTCCTCTCCACCTTGGAAAACTCTTAGCTTATTCCCTCACTTCCTTTAGGTCTCTTGCTCAAATGTCACCTTCTCAAGGGACCTTCCCTAACCACCTATTTTTAAATTGTTACCTCCTGACCTCAGACTTTTTTTCTCCAAAGTACTTGACATATTGTTTATTGTCAGTATCCCACTGCTAAAATACAAGCTCCTTGAGAACACGGATTTTGTATATTGTGTTTATTACTGTATCTGCTATTTAGTAGGTACTTAATATTTATTGAATGAGTAAATGGAGAGCCTTATTCTTAGGTGTTTAAATAAAAATAGTCTTGAAGACATTTTCCAGAAAGCAAAGGCAACCTGCCTTTGTCCTAGTCTAGATTAATTTAGCAAATCCTCTCCCCTCAAACAATGCCTTTAAAGGACACTCTCTCTCATTTTTCCATAGTGTGAACAGGTAGCCACGTCACTGAGCAATAGTGAGCAGACCGAGCTAAGTTAACCAGAGTGTAGTATTATTATCACATAAAACTTGCAGCAAAGTTAATCAGACACATATTTAATGATACACATAATTGTTATTGTGCTGCATGGTAACTAGGCATAAATGGTAGACACTTCATGTAAATGACTCTAATTACTATTTTTTTTTACACAGCCAAACCAAGCATGTCTAGGATCAGATTCAGAGGAAAACAGGAAGGAGGGGAAAGCTGGATACTTAACTCTGGGATGTCTCTCTCTCGTTCCGCACCTGTAGGCATTGGGCTAATGGTTTCCTAGTCCAGGTTATGTACCTTCGAGAGCAACTCTTTCTACTCCACAGTAGGAGAGGCTTCCTTTTACGGAAGATAACAAAATGAGGCTGAGGGCCTGGCCTCTGTCTCCAGATATCAAGCTGACAGGAACGAGAGCCATCACTACTGTCTCTGGCAAGGATGACAGGGGCAAGCAAGCTGGCAGTGAAACCAAACACACAGGAAACTTACTGAGGACCTACGCCAGGCACACTAGTAGGTACTTTGCATAATTTCCCTAACTCCATCCCACCTGCAGCCCCCAATTCTGTCTTCAGGAAAGCAGGAGTAAGCAGAGAGGGGACAGTTCCAGGGAGGACTCCCCCAGCCAAATTCTCTCACAGGGCCAAAATGGCACCAGAAAGGTGAGCAAGCTAACATTACCAGGAAGATTCAGAGGAAAGCTGTGGTTTAGTGCCGTTTCCCTTGCTTCCTGTCTTATCTATCTATCTCCTAACAGGATACAGGGCCCTCTACTTTCCTGTGGGTTTACGCAAACCGAGGCAGCCATCACAGATCAGGCTAAGCCCACCCTCTCTGAGACGTCATCCCTCTTTACTGCAGCTCCTTTTTCCTATTGCACTTACCGTCAGGGACACTCATTTGGGTGCACAACACTCACTTTGTGTCGCCCTGGAATCAATTTCTTAGGTTAACGCTCATCTCCCCAGTGAGAAGCTCCTTAACTGCATAAATTTTGTCTTCAGCTTCTTTAGTAACCCACATAAAGTCCAGTACAGTTAAAAAAAAAAAAGTGTTCCATAAGTATCCAGATGAATTAGGAAGGCAGGAGGTGATAGAAAGGAATCAAATTTTTGATTTTAGGTAGACAAGTTGGAGTTGAAAGAAGTTTGTCTTTATCATACTTCTGAACTAATTTTTTAAAAAAGATTTTATTTACGTATTTTCAGAGAGAGGGGGAGGCAGAAAAAGAGGGAGAGAGACATCAATGTGCAAGAGAAACATCAGTTGGTTGTCTCTCACACACCCCCAACCAGGGGCCTGGCCCGCAACCCAGGCATGTGTCCTGACCAGGAATCGAACTGGCGACCTTTTGGTTCATAGGCTAGTGCTCAATCCACTGAGCCACACCAGCCAGGGCTGAACTAATTTTTAAAACAAATTTCCTTATGAAAAAGAAAGTGTGACTGTCATTCAGGATAGAGCACACATCTCTAGATGTAGTCTGAGACACTTGGATCAGAGCTACAAGACACACAGTGCCAAAACTTTAAGAGCTTCCAGTTACACCAGAAAACACACATCTACAATGTCCAAAAGAGCCCTGAAGACCACAGCGCAAACCCCCTCTGGCAGTATCAGACAGGTCACTGACCCTTGGCCCAATGGAATAAAGAGAACCTGAAAGGGTTTCCCTGAATGGATGGTGATGCAAAACTCACTCTCCTTAGCCCAAACCTGATGGTGTCAGCTTCTCAAGCTGAATGAGAACAACCCGTTTTTGTGGTAGAAGTCTGCATTTGGTTTGAGAAAACTCAGAAACAAGCCTCAATCAATTTCAACAGCAAGTATTTGGGGTCGTGAATTACTGCACCACACCACAGTAAGGAAGAACAGGATTTTTAAAAAGCAAGTATCGACTTCCAGTCAAGAGGCAGCATAGGTAGACATGGCTCGCCTCTTTGCACAACCACATCAGAATTATAATTGAAATACGGAACCACCATGACTCAGAACCATCACAAATCGAGTTGAATGGAAGTGTGATTAACTACAGAATTAAAGAAACCATATCCATCCAGACAGGTAGGAGGGGCGCAGACGCAGAGTGGGCTGGTCCCTCACCCAAGTGTGGTGGATAAAAATTCAGGAGGGATATGGGGGAGGGAGGGATATGTGGGAGGAAGGGAGGAGTCCCAGCCCCACACCAGGCCCCCCAGCCCAGGATTTCAGAAAGGTAAGTCCACACAACTTCTGGCTGCTAAAACCAGTGGGGATTCAGTCGGTGGAAGAAACTGCTGGAGACCCAAGCAGTTCCTCTTAAAGAACCCACACACAGACTCCCCTACTCAAGACTCACTCCCTCGTAGCTCCAGCACCATGTAGCAACTTGAAAAGCACCAGTGGCATAAAGGGAGGAACTGAAGTGTCTGGCATCAAGGTGAGTAGAGGCCACTGTCCCTTTTCTAAATCTTCTCCACACAAAACCAACAAGCTGGTGCCATATATGAGATGCCATCAACTTGGCTAACACTGTTTGACTCGCCTTGAAGATCCCCAGAGACTCTGCCCTACCCAACTTTCGGGACCACACAAGCTGTTTTTCCCTAGCATGCTGGTCTGGTCTCTTGCTTCACACCTTCCTAAATCCTCTCAAACAAGCAACAGCTGGCCTCAGTAACCCCCCAGGCCCAGCACTAGCAGTAGCCAGCCTAGATTCACAGCTTGGTTTCACCTGGGAATCTCTAAGCCCAGTGCAAGCAGCAGCCATCTCAGATTGCTTTATAGCTCAGGTAGGTGTGCTCAACAAAACAAAGGTGGGGGCTGACCTTGGCCTGCACCACCTGGGAAACCCCAGGGCCAGCATACCCAGTAGACAGAGCACCATACAGACCACACTGGAGCACCGCCACCCTGCCCCTGCACAGCTGATCCTCCCGGGAAGGCAGAGGTTGGTGATAGTGGTCACAGCCAGTCCTTGCAGCTGACTGGCCTGGGTAAATCCCTCCCATTGATCTGCCAACAGCAACCAAGGCTCAACTACAAGAGGAGGGTATACTCAGCCCACATGAAGGGCAAACCTCGAGTACCCAGCGTGGGTAATAGGGGAGGCTGTGCCACTGGACTCTACAGGACACCTATTACACTAGACCACAATACCGAGACATGGAGTCAAAGCAGCTCTGCCTAATACATAGAAACAAACACAGGGAGGCTGCCAAAATGAGGAGACAAAGAAACATGGCCCAAATGAAAGAACAGATCAAAACTCTAGAATAAGAGCTAAACAAAATGGAGATAAGCAATCTATCAGATGCAGAGTTCAAAACACTGGTTGTAAGGATGCTCAAGGACTTAGTGAGGACTTCAACAGCATAAAAAAGATCCAGTCAGAAATGAAGGATTCATTAATTGAAATAAAGAAAAATTTACAGGGAAACAACAGTAGAGTGGATGAAGCCAAGAAATCAAATGAATGATATGGAATATAATGAAGCAAAAACCGCCAATGAGAACAAGAAGAAGAAAAAAGAACCCTAAAAAATGAGGATAGTGTAAGCAGCCTCTGGGACAACTTCAAGCATTCTAACATCTTTCTGGCATCATAGGGGTGCCAGAAAGAGAAGAGAAAGAGCAAGAAACTGGAAATCTATCTGAAAAAATAATGAAAGAAAACTTCCCTCATTTGGTGAAGGAAACAGACGTGCAAGTCCAGAAAGCACAGAGAGTCCCAAACAAGATGGATGCAAAGAGGCCCACTCCAAGACACACCATAATTAATATGCCAAAGGTTAAAGATAAAGAGAGAATCTTAGAAACAGCAAGAGAAAAGTAGTTAATTACATACAGGAGATTTCCCATAAGACTGTCAGCTCATTTCTCTAAAGAAACTTTGCAGGCTAGAAGGGATTGGCAAGAAATACCGTATTTTGCCATGGGTATAATGCATTCCCATGTATAATGCGCCCCATGTTCTTGGCACAAACTTTCAGGAAAAAAAACCTTTCATTTTAATTTTTTAACTCAATTTTTAAATTTACATTTAGAAACAATACCAATTTTCATATTCCAGGGTGATATTTTGCATACAGATACTGTTATTACTTTCTAGAGTTATAGTTTTAATGCATAAGCATAAAAGAATTAAGAACATTTATATAGATATAGAATTAGTACTACCAATGTATAATACGCACCCTTATTTTTCCCTAAAAAATTTCTGCCAAAAAATGCGCATTATACATGGCAAAATATGGTATTTGAAGTAATGAAAAGCAAGGACCTACAGCCAAGATTGCTCCACCCAGCCAAGCTATCATTTACAATCAAACAGCAGATAAAGAGTTTCCCAGACAAGAAAAAACTAAAGGAATTCATCTCACTAAACCATTATTATATGAAATGTTAAAGGGACTTATTCAAGAAAAAAAAGATCAAAACTATGAACAATAAATAAAATGGGAAAAAAGACATATCTATCAACAAGCATATCTAAAAAGCAAAACTTAGCCAGAATCATGGATACAAGGAGCGTTTTGATGATTTCCAGATGGGAGGGAGGTGTGGGGGAAATGGGTGAAGAGGTGAGGAGATTAAGAGGTACAAATAGGCAGTTACAGAATAGCCATGGGATGTAAAGTACAATATAGGAAATGGAGTAGCCAGAGAACTTATACACGTGACCCATGGACATGAACAATGGTGGGGGGATTGCCTGAGGGTGTGGGGTGTGCTGGGTGAAGGGGTATAAAGGGGGGAAAATTAGGACAACTATAATAGCATAATCAATAAAATATAATTTTTAATAAATAAATTTTTAAAAAGCAAATATATAGCTTAAAGATGTCTGACCACAGTGAATACTACAGCTTCCTGTTTGAGCATAAACTGTCCAAGTTCAGTCTGGAAGGTGTAAGTAGGAGCTGCTCTATCCTACTCCTTATCTAACAACTCCGACCAGAAGAAGGTCATCTATTCCTGGAGCTCAAGGGGCGTTCAACTTCTCACACTCATTTATTTCTGGACCTCAATGCTGAGTAGGCTGTTGACTCACACAAGTAATACCACTTGGGTACGCATGTTCAGAGAGATACACAGACAGTCTCTTCCTTCTCTGGTCACCAAATGCCCAACCCCAGAATCCTTTCAGTCACTGGAACTCTCTGCTAAAAATGAGACTAAAGAACTACGTCAAATTAAAACTGCATCTACAATCCTAGGCCTTCAGTGCTCTTCTAGTAAAAGACATTGATGGCCCTGGCCCGGTGGCTCAGTTAACTGGAGCATTGTCTCATACACCAAAAGGCTGCAGGTTCAATTCCCACTCAGGGCACATATCTAGGTTATGGATTCAACTTTCCCCCTTTCTCTCTCTCTAAAAATCAATAAACATATCCTCAGGTGCGAATTAAAAAAAAAGTTGATGACCAGACTTAGGTCTTCACCTTTCATTGTATTTAAAAGACTACAATGCTGTTAACAAAGACCCTTAAAAATGACGACAAAATCTTTGACCTAGTAATTCCACTAATGGGAGTAGTAACAGCAGCTAAAAGTTCTTAAATACTTACTATGTGGTAGGCATTGTGCTAAGCACTTCCCTTAAAATATCTCATTTAACCTCACAAAAACCAAATATGGTCATTACTATTACTTGATAGACGAAGAAAGGGAAGCTTGGAAACTAGCACAGGGTCACACACTCTAGTGAGTGAGAGAGGTGGGACTCAATCTCAGACTGCTGGGCTCCAGAGCCCATCTTTTTTACTACCACCCAAATTAGGAATAATAGCAACAACTTAAGGCATAAGAGGCTCAGTGCCACGTGCATGGCAATTTGAAGCATTCTAAATACACAACAGTTAAGTAAATGGAGGCAATTCAAGTTACAAAATATTACATAAGCATTAAAAATATTTTTATATCTAAGATACTTGTGAAGAAAATTTTATGCTATTAGTAGAGAAAGCAAAATACAAGACTTTACACATAGTCAGATCTCAACTATGTAAAAGTTATCTGCACATGGAAAGATCTAAATTCACTGTTATATAAGAAAAGACAAGTTGCACAATAATATATATATGGCATGGTCCCACTTATGTAAATAGCACCTGACTTACTTTAAGTATAAATAAATGTAAGCCATTATTATTATTATTACTATTATTATTATTATTACTACTACTACAGTGGATATGTACTACTTTACAATCAGGAAAAAAAATCAACAAATTTATTTAAATTATAAGTTTTGGTATTTTCCTTATTTAAGAAGTAAGAAGTGTATTGCTTCAGAAAAGTTAAATAATATATATCTTTCTTTCCCAGAAATCTTAATTCCTAAACCACCTCACAATTTCAGATTAAATACCTCTAACTTATGGGAACCGAGTAGCACTGAGAAAAACACTGCGACACCACTGATCATCTAAAGGATGGTTACATTCCGCATGGTAGACCACAGAAAACTGTACCGATAGTATTACATGTAGAATTTAAAGTCAGAGACAGAAAAGCAAGACTGTGGAGGAACCTCAAGGGACAATATCTCACATTGCGGTTTCGGTGTGCTCTTCAAGAGACAGGAAACAGCTTCAGGATGACACAGCAAAAACATGTAGGGCATGAATGGGGATTAGAAATGTTTGTCAACTGCTGTCTTCAGGTAGAATTTACTTACACACATACACACAGAAACCCACAAGGGACTTTTTTTTTTAAGATTTTTAATTTATTTTTAGAGACAGGGGAAGGGAGGGAGAAATAGAGTGAGAAACATCAATGTGCAGCTTTCTCTCACACACCCCCTACTGGGGACCTGGCCCACAATGCAGGCATGTGCCCTGACTGGGAATCGAACCAGCGACTCTTTGGTTTGCAGGTTGGCACTCAATCTACTGAGCCACACCAGCCAGGACAAGGGACTTATTTTGAATTGAAAATGGGCAACTCTAGAACTTAGTTCCTCGAGTTGCATACAAGTCTCAATATTTAAACATGTACGTTGAAATGCAAATTCCATGGCACTCATGAATTTGAGCCTAACTATGGCAGAGAACAAGCTTCAACATTAAAAGATAAAAGATTTTTCCCTTCCCCTTCTCCTCAGGTATGTACTACAAAATGACATACCTGCCAAAGTAATAAAGAACATGAAAAGTAATAAAGAATTAACTAGACAGAAAACAAACAAACAAAAAACCCCCTATAACTTTGGAGAATTGTCTCTTTTTCCTGTACTGCATTGTATAGAGTTACAAAACCATCACAGAGTTAGTTCTTACCTGTATCTTGCCCCACCAGCCCATTGCAGTACATGGCATGTCGCTCAATCTTTGTGGGTGGGAAGCCTTGGTCACACAGTGGGCAGGATACCTTGGTACTGGATGAGAAGGTAGAAACAGGTATTTCCTTCTCAGCATCTTCCCTGTTACCAACCTGCAGAACATGACAGACAGCAATTGTTAACAGCTTTACTTTATAAAATAATTTCCCCCCAAAGAACTACAAGAAACTGTATCCATACTTCATTTACTATTAAAGAGACAATTCCAGTCAGTTTGCAAATTCAGGACTGAGGATTGAGAGATACAATAACACAGTTAATACTTCCTCAGTGCCTGCCCACTATGTGCTGAGCACTCTGCATGGAATAATGTTCATTTGATCCTCACGGTAATCTAACAAAGATATTAACATACCCATTTTACACATGAGAAAAGCGATGTCCAAAACAGTAAAGCAACCTGCCCAAAGTCACAGAACAAGGAAGTGGCAGAGCTCCAAACACTGAGGACATTCCTCTCTACCCCGCTGCAAGTCACTGGTCGCCCTACTGCGCCCGCAGCGTTTCCACAGTCTATATAGCGACATGATCTTAAAGACACTTTCCCAGCCTCACAAAAGGACTGTGATACTGTACTTGACTTGAGACACATATAAGGAGTTAGAAAACAAATGAGCTCTAAGCAAAAGCAGGACAACTAAAATTTAAGAATCTACATCTCAGCTTACACCAGTGAGACACACCATCTCTTGGGTTTTATTTATGACTTTTGGATTGAAAGAAGAAATACAACTAAGACCCAAATATTCAAGAAGTCCAAAGAAAAGTCATTAAGACAATTCTGCCACAGCCATTCTTACATCTTATCTCGCTTGTTCCTCTCGTTCTACGGTCATCATTTTTCCAACAGTGGCCGGTGTCTCTCAGAGGCAGTTTTATTTTACCTTTACAGGTCAAAACTGAGAACTCTGCAGTGATTAATTCAACAGTATGCGTGAACACTGCAGCTCTACTGCCTAACACTTGCTTCAAAGGACAGCGTGTCCTAACCAATCAATGTGAATCTGTCCTGCACAGTCACTGCTTCCATTTAAGAGCAAGGCGCACCTGGGCTGTCATTATGCCTTACTGCAGGGAAAAAACGAACCATCTTCTGCTACAAGAAAACAGGACCAAAACTGCAAAGAGTAGATAATCTGAGCTCTGAGCAAACTGGGTTTTGGGATGGTTTTTTGTCTCTTAAGTTTAGGACATCCCTGAAATCTACTGCTTGTGAATGTGACCCAGCAGAGAGGGAAACAGGCCATCTAAATACCGAGTCAAACAGTTTCTACAACTGCCAGAAAATGCTGTTTTCAACACACATGGCTTGTACTTGAAAAGACATACTCTGAACGGGAAAAAAAAAGATGAGAAAGGGACTAGCAGTGGCTGAGTTCCTGTACTGTGCCAGGCCTGGCCAAGTGTGTTCTGTATCCACCCCTCACAACAACCCAACTAGTAAAGGTATCATTAGCTCCAGTGTGACAGAAAAGGAAACTGAGGCTTGGAAAGGCAAAGTAACCTAGTGATCCCAAAGTTAGTACGCAGGCAATCTAGACCTAAGGCCTGTATGGCATCAGTCCTTCAGCAGGTCCACTTCACCGTGGTGCAGCAAAAGCAAAAGGCGTCTCCTCCCACTCTGTTGTTGGTAGCTGGCTCTGCCAGCTACTGGGAGACTGTATGGTTCTACTATTCTTCTCTAGGAGGTGGGGCTACAAGTTCTAGGAGTTATTTATTCCAATCTTAGTTAATGAGCTTCTTACATATCCAGGTTCCTCTGCTCATAAATTTTACAATGAAAAGTCATCTTGTGCATCCAAGGCCATTTGAGCAGAGGGGAAACAAAATCAAATATACCCGGTAATTTGCAAGTAGTCTTGAGTTACTGAGAGTTAGTGTCTTGGCCTTCTGAAGTTCACTAAGTGCAGAAATACTGCATATCATGAATGTCACAGTGCTCACGCCCAGCTCTGTAAAATGCAGAAAATGTACCTTCAACCATTAATGTACTCAAGAGAGAGCAGTCTGTCTATTATTGTCTTACTGTAAAGACAAAGATCACTTCCAAACACACTCACAGGCAACTCAAAGTTTCTGAACATTTTTATATTGAAATAAAATGTTTTCCTAACACCATTAAATGGTCTATTTAAATATTAACCATAATGGAGAAACCTCATGAAAAACAATACAAGCAAAGCAACTTTTATTAGGACCATGCACTCAGGGATTAAGTCTCTGCAGAATGGCTTATACTTCTTTTAAAATACTATACAGCCATTTCTCAAAAAAGGCCGTTGGACACCAAATCTTGACCTCTTAAATGTCTCTTACCTTCCGGTCTCAAAAGAAACTTCACCTGAAGAAATGGACCCAGTGAAAATAATAGTGCATCCTACATATCACTACCCCCCCATCAGCTGTGTAACTAAGAAAGCTGTCTCGCTATTTTCCCTTTGACCATAGGTCCCTTAACACAATTTACTTAAAAAGCAATGGACTAAACCAAATATTTGATTCTGAATAATATCCATTAACTCTTCTGAAAACTGACCATCTGAGATTCCATCTAAAGGAAACTCTCCTAAGGGTAAGATATTCAGAAAACATTATTTCCAAAGGAACCTGACCACTGCAGGACATCGAATCAAGAGGGATTACAAGTCTGCCCACAGGTATTCCAAATACTCAAATACTGTCGAGCAATTCGCTGCCATTGGTAAAGTAATATCACTGAACAACTACAAATAAATTACAAAGCAGTAAAATAACTGGTTCCACATGCATACTTCTGCCAAATCTCTACTATAGTCTTCATCTAATTTAATCTTCATTAAAAAAACCAGTGAATATCTCCACTTTACATATGAGAAACTGAAATTTGGAAAAGCATTCCTCTTCTCTGTTCCCCTAATGCCCTGAGCATCTCTCTCTCATTATATTTCTCAGACCACATTGTAATTATAATTTTCTGTTTATATGTTTGTCTCCTCCCGTAGCAGGGCTCTTTGAAAACATGGACTGTTTTTTTCTTATTTATGTCTCATGAGTCTAAAACAATGACTAGATCCAGTATACTAATTATAAATATCTGCTAAATGAATGACTAAAATGATTAATTAAATAATTTGCAAAGCCCTGGTCAGTGTGGCTCAGACTATTGGAGCGTTGTCCTGTAACCAGAAGGTTATGGGTTTGATTCCTGGTCAGGGCACATACCTGGGTTGCAGGTTCAATCCCTGATCTGGGCATGTATCAGAAGCAAATACTCAATGTTTCTCTCTCTCTCCCTTCCTCTCTCTCTAAAACCAGTAAAAAAAAAAAAAAAAAAGTCCTCGGATAAGGATGAAAAAAATAATAATAATTTGTGCAAGGTCACGAAGTTAAGTGGTGGGATTGGTATTCAAAGTCATGTCTTCTAATTTTAATGCTCAACCTACACTTGCACTACACCATACCACTTACTAATAAACAAGAGATCTCAGGACAAATGACCCTATACACTGATTCCAAGGGCAAGAGTACATACCCATTATACTATCTTTGTGTACATAAGATGTACAGATTCTATCTTTCTAATAAGTGACTTATATAACTAGAAAATGATTACTCAATGACTTAAACGCTACAGTATCTCCAATTTCTTTTAATGAAAACTTCTAGGACTACAGACATCCACAGATACCAGCAAATACAAATTCAAAAGGAGGACATTCAATGTGAGAAAGACCACACAATTGCAACCACTTGATGAGCAGCTATGCAGACGTACACACTGTAAATTCTAAACAGTGTCCGTGCTCTTTACCCCGAACAAACAACAGTCTCCTCTGCAGTCGTGGACGGGTAAAAATCAGGCTTGAGTAACTGAAGGCTTGCAGAGCTGCTTCTACACATTAAGATGACAGTGTTAACAACGCTCTGTTTCCCCCTCTCTCCATTTAGAAGGTTCCGGTCCCTCATTAGGAAAAGGCCCTGAGGCCGTTCTGACATTATCTCGCAGGGTCGGTCCTCAGCTGCTCTGTGCTGCAGGGAGTGTCATCATCTTTTCTATCACCACTGGCATCAGGGAATCTTGGTCTGTCAGCTGTGACAGATCAGGTTCCAAGGAACCAAGCAATGTGCATGATTCATGAAAGCAGCATTTCTACCCAGTTACCTGCAGTGCAGAAAACGGAGGGGATCTAATTTCAACTGTAAAAACTGTTTTTTAAAAAACCTAGAGTATAAAAAGGAATAAGAGGATGAATCCCTTTTAAGGTCCTCAGAACAAGATAGTATAAACAAACGTAACCAAAACCTTTATTTCCACAGAAATATTAGTTTAATTCTCAGGCTGTTTTCACAACAACAGATTTTAAAGACTTTAAGTTCTTTTAAAAAAAAATTCTTGCCCTGGCTGGTGTGGCTCAGTGGATTGAGAGTCAGCCTGTGAACCAAAGGGTTGCTGGTTCGATTCCCCGTCAGGGTAAATGCCTGGGTTGTGGGCCAGGTCCCCAATTGGAGACACACAAGAGGCAACCAGTTGATGTTTCTCTACCTCCCCTCTCTCTAAAAATAAATAAATAAAATCTTAAAAAAAATTCTTGTCTTGCAATTAAATGTTTTATCAGACTCAAATATGAAAAATAAACATTGAGAATATTCATCAGAAGCATGAATTTGTGCTTCTGACAAGATGGTGGCATAGGAAAACATGGTACTTACCTCTGCCCACAATATATCGAAATTACAACTAAATTAAAGAATAAGCGTCATTCAAAATCGACTGAAATCTAGCTGCACAGAAGTCCTACAACTAGCGATTTAAAAAAGAAGCCACATCGCCATAGATGGTGCAGCTCAGTGGATTGAGCAGCGGCCTGCAAACCACAGGGTCGTCGGTTTGATTCCCAGTCAGGGCACATGCCTGGGTTGCAGGCCAGGTCCCCAGTATGGGGTGCACGAGAGGCAACCACACACTGATGTTTCTCTCCCTCTGTTTCTCCCTCCCTTCCATTGTCTACTTAAAAAAATAAAAAAGAAGCCACACCAAGATTGATAGGAAGGGTGGAGATGCAGAACAGGCTGCTCCCACGCCCACCTGTGGCAGATAAAAATCAGGAGGGATATCTCTGCTGTGGATATCTCATTTGAGGAAAGAGTGGTCCCAGCCCACACCAGGCCCCCAAGCCTAAGGTTCCAGTGCTGGGAAGAGAATTCCCCAAAACTTCTGGCTGTAAAAATCAGTGGGAATTGAGGCTGAGTGAGACAGAGGGCTCTGGAATCCCAGGCAGTTCCTCTTAAAGGGCCAGCACACAGACTTATTTTGACTCACTCCCTCTGAGCTCCAGCACTGGGATAGCAGCTCAGAAAGTACAAGGACATACAGAGAAAAACTGAAATGTCAGGCATCAGGGCAAGAGCTGAGGGACAACTTTCTTCCAGACAGAAGTGCTTACAGAGGCCACTGTTTCTTTTCTGAGAATCCTCACCACAGACCTGGCAGGTGGGTGCCATATCTGGGTCTCTATCAACCTGGCTATCACTGTTTGCCCCACCCTGATGACGCCCTGAGACCCTGCCACCCAACTTGTGGGCCCACCCAAGCTGTTTTCCAGTGTCTTTTACATACAAATGGCCTGTCTTGGCTCACACTTCAGACTTTCCTAAAATCTCTCAAACAAGCAGCACCTGGACTGAGAGAGTCCTGTACTTCTCGCTAAGTAGTCCCAGGCCTGGCACTAGCAGCAGCCGACCATGATTTGCAGCTTAGACTCTCCTGGGCACCTCTAAGCCAAGCACAAATAGCAGGCAACTACAGATGCTTAGTAGCTCAAGCTGGGTGGCCCTGGGCAGAACACAAGGAGTAGCTGACCTTGGCTGCACCTCCCTGGAAGCCCTAGAGCCAATGCACCAGGTAGACAGCTTCAGACCACATCAAAACACTGCCCAACAACCTCCACAGAGACACACTCAGGAGGCAGATTCAGTGGGCACCAGAGCCCCACAGAAGTAAGTCCTGCTTTGTGGGGCAGGCCCCTGCACAGCTGATCCTCCACAGGGGTTGCAGCCTGTCCTTGCAGGGGATTGGCCTGGGAGTAAATCCCTCTCACTGACATGCCACCTGCAATCAAGGCTCAACTACAACAGGAGGATGTGCACAGCCTACATGGGGGGAAAAGGGAGCTTGCAACTGGAGTGCCCAGCTTCGGTGACCAGGGAAGGCTGTGCCACGGTCACTGGGCTCTGCAGGACACCTACTACATCAGGCCACTCTGCCAAGCCTGGGAGACGAAGCAGCTCTAATACACAGAAACAAATGCAGGGAGGCTGCTAAAATGAGACAAACATCTAAAATGAAAAGAAAAAAACAAAACTCCAGAAAAAGAACTAAACAAAACAGAGACAAGCAATCTACCAGTTGCAGAGTTCAAAACACCAGCTATAAGCATGCTCAGTGAACTGGGGGGAAGAGTAGTTGAACTTAAGAGAAAACTTCAACAGCATAAAAAAGGACATGGAAAACATAAGCAGGAGCCAATCAGAAATGAAGACTAATTTACAGGAAATCAACATCAGTTGACTAGATGGAGCTGAGAATCAAATCAGTGATTTGGAATATTAGGAAACAAAAAACACCCAATCAGAAAGCAAAAAAAAAAAAAAAAAAATCCAAAAAAATGAGGATAATGTAAGGAGTCTCTGGGACAACTTCAAACGTATCAACATTCACATCATGGGGGTGTCAGAAGGAGAGAGAGAGCAAGGACTTGAAAACTTATTTGAAAAAATGAGAGAAAACATCCCTACCTAACCTGGTGAAGGAAGCAGACATGAAGTCCAGGAAGCCCAGAGTCCCAAACAGGATGAACTCAAAGAGGCCCACACCAAGATGTATCATAATTAAAATGCTAAAGGTTAAAGACAAAGAGAGAGAATCTTTTTTTAAAAAAAATATATTTATTGATTATGCTATTACAGTTGTCCCATTTCCCCCCCCACCCCACTCCATCCTGCCCACCCCCTCCCTCCCACATTCCCCACCTATAGTTCATGTCCATGGGTCATACTTATAAGTTCTTTGGCTTCTACATTTCCTACACTATTTTTACCCTCCCCCTGTCTATTTTCCACCTATCATCTATGCTACTTATTCTCTGTACCTTTCCCCCCCTCTCCCCCTCCCACTCCCCTATTGACACCCCTCCATGTGAACTCCATCTCTATGGTTCTGTTCCTGTTCTAGTTGTTTGCCTAGTTTGCTCTTGTTTTTGTTTTAGGTGTGGTCGTTAATAACTGTGAATTTGCTGTCATTTTTACTGTTCCTATTTTTGATCTTCTTTTTCTTAGGTAACTCCCTTTAACATTTCATATAATAAGGGCTTGGTGATGATGAACTTCTTTAACTTGACCTTATCTGAGAAGCACTTTATCTTCCCTTCCATTCTACATGATAGTTTTGCTGGATACAGTAATCTTGGATGTAGGTCCTTGCGTTTAATCTTGGGTAATGTAATTATGATGTGCCTTGGTGTGTTCCTCCTTGGGTCCAGCTTCTTTGGGACTCTCTGAGCTTCCTGGACTTCCTGGAAGTCTATTTCCTTTGCCATATTAGGGAATTTCTCCTTCATTATTTGTTCAAATAAGTTTTCAAATTTTTGTTCTTCCTCTTCTCCTTCTGGCACCCCTATAATTCGGATGTTGGAACGTTTCGAGATGTGCTGGAGGTTCCTAAGCCTCTCCTCATTTTTCCGAGTTCTTGTTTCTTCATTCTTTTCTGGTTGTATGTTTCTTTCTTCCTTCTGGTCCTCACCGTTGATTTGAGTCCCAGTTTCCTTCGCATCACTATTGGTTCCCTGTACATTTTCCTTTGTTTCTCTTAGCATAGGCTTCATTTTTTTCATCTACTTTTCGAACAGATTCAACCAATTCTGTGAGCATCTTGATAACCAGTGCTTTGAACTGTGCATCCGATAGGTTGGCTATCTCTTCGTCGATTAGTTGTATTTTTTCTGGAGCTTTGAAGTGTTGTGTCATTTGGGCCTTTTTTTTTTGGTCTTGGCACTTCTGTTACTTTAAGGGGCGGAGCCTTAGGTGTTCACCGGGGCGGGGCAATGCTGGTCGCTGTGCTGTGATGCTGTACGTGGGGGAGGGGCCGAGAGGGAGCAATGGCGCCCACCTCACTCTCCTCCGGATTTCAATCTTTCACTCCAATACCCACAATCAAACTGGGCCCCTCTGGTGCTGGTTCCCGAGTGGGTGGGCCTATGCACACTCCAGGCCCCTGTGGGTCTCTCCAACGACCTCTCCCGTGAGGCTGGGAGTCTCTCCTGCTGCTGCCCCAACCCCCACGGGCGCTTTCAATCAGAGGTTTGAGGCTTTATTTCCCCGAGCTGGAGCCCTGGGTTGCGCAGTCTGCTTCGCTCCCCGCCGTTTGCCCGGTTTATCTGTGTGCGAATGTGGGCCCCCGGGGTGCTACCCACTGCTCTGCCTGCCCCACTCTCCGCCACTCTGATTCCGGCCCTCTGGGTTTATCTGCGCAAATGTGGGGCCGCAGGGTCTGCTAGTGCTCGGACTGCCTGCGCCATTTGTCCCACACTCCGCCAGTCTCAGTCCCTCCATGGCCACGTGAGTCCTCCCCACCCCGGTGCCCGTCTCCGCCCCTCCTACCGGTCTGGATGAATGTTTATTTTCTATTTCCTTGGTATCGGACCCCCTTGCCGTTGGATTTTCTGTCAGTTCTGGTTGTTTGAGGAGGCGCAGTGTGTCTACCTACGCCGCCATCTTGGTTCTCCCCAAAGAGAGAGAATCTTAAAAGCAGCAAGAGAAAGACAGTTACCTACCTACAAGGGAGCTCCCATAAACTGTCGGCTGATTTCTCAACAGAAACTTTGCAGACTAGAGAGGGACTGGCAAGAAATATTCAAAGTGATAAAAAGCAAGGACCTACAACTAACATTACTCTACCCAGCAAAGCTATCGTTTAAAGTGGAAGGGCAGATAAAGTGCTTCCCAGACAAGAAAAAGCTAAAGAAGTTCATTACTACCAAACCAGTATTACATGAAATGTTAAAGGGGTTTCTTTAAGAAGAAAAAGATTAAAAATATGAACAATAAAATGGCAATAAACACATATTTATCAACAAATGAATGTAAAAAACAAAACAAAATAAATGAACAAGCAGAACAGAAACAGACTCACAGAGAGAATATTTTGATGGCTGCCAGATGGGGAGGAGGGTGGGAGGGTGGATGAAAAAGGAGAAGGGATTAAGAAGTACAGATCGGTAGTTACAAAACAGTCGTGGGGATGTAAAGTACAGCACAGGGAATATAGCCAATAGTATTCTAATACACAGGTGGCAAACACAAGGCCCGCAGGCCAAATCCGGCCCTCCGCCTTGTTTCACCCAGTGGCAACGCCGAGTTCTCGCTTAACTATTAAAGAGTAGTTACATTTACACCGTCCTAAAATTACATATGTCCCTTTGAAGGCAACCATGAGGCTGATGTGGCCCCCAGTGAAAATGAGTTTGACACCCCTGTTCTAACAGCTATGTATGGTGTCAGATGGGTACTAGACTTATCAGGATGATCACTAAATAAGTTATTTTTTTCCCATTCTTTTTTACAAACCCTTGTGTCAAGGGCTGACTTCCCATAGACGGCAGTGAGGGAGCTGCTCTGCTGTGTACGAAACCCTGACTTACACAGTAAGTTATATAAATGTCTAATCATTGGGCGCACACCTGAAACTAATATAATCCTGTATGTCGACTGTAATTGAAAAATTAAAGTGATTTAAATTTTTTAAAAAGTATAAATTTGTATCAGTCAGGTTTATAATTAATGCCAGATTGTGAAGATAGGAAAGGTTATACTACAGAGACTTGCTTATTTTATCACACTGCTGTTCTGACTTTGCAATTCTGATCACACCTAGAAATTAGGGCTGAAAGTTAGTTACCTCATAACATGTTAGGTCTGTCTGGGAAAAGTCCAGCCATTGTTAATGTAACGAGAATGGTTTGTGCGATGTTCATGTAACCTGACAGCCAAGGAGAGTGGACTGGAAAACTATTGGGTGATTCAGAAGGCTGCAGCTATGGGCAACTGGTGATTGGCAGCTTTATCATGACAACATGCCTGTTCATGCATCACATCTCATGCAGAGTTTTTCTGCAAAACACCCAATCACCCAAATGACTCAGCACCCCTACAGCCCAGATTTGGCACCCTGAGACTTCTGGCTTTTCTGAAAACTAAAATCACCTGTGAAAGGAAAGAGATCCGACCATCGATGAGATTCAGGAAAATACAACAGGGCAACTGATGGCGATTGGGAGACCTGTGTGAGGTCCCAAGGTGCCTACTTTGAAGGGGACTGTGGTGTCATTGTCCTATGTACAATGTTTCTTGTATCTTCTTCAATAAATGTCTGTATTTTTCATATTACATGGCTGGATACCTTCTGAAAGACCTTGTAAATATAGTGACTATTTCCAAGACTGATCATCTCTATTACTCATCAGTATATAATGGAAAATACCCCAGATTTAGAGACAAATCTGTGTTTAAATTCTAACTCTATCATTATTGGCAGTTTGAATTTGAACAAATTACTTAAACATCTTAAGCCTCAAATTCTCCATCTGTAATACAAATAATAAAACATATTAAAGTACTCACAAAACACTGTTATTTTTAGAAACAATGCTGAACTTAACTGTAAGAATCCCTCTCTGATGTAAGTGTCCAAAAGCTACAACCCCATCATCTAAACCAGTCAAGGTCAATGTGACATCAGACAGAGGACTACCAATAGAAAGAAAACACCGAGAAAAATTAGAGAGAATATTCACCTCCTTCTCTGCCAATATTATTCTCACTTCATCCAGGGACTCTCTGCTACCTGGAGAGACTTCTCTTTCAAGGTCAAAAGTTTCAGGGGAACTTAGCTGTGTCTCTGTAATTAAAAAAATGTAAACCTCATTAATTTTCATTTTGTATTTTCACTGTTGAAAAAACAAACACCTGCCTTGGCTGGTGTAGCTCAGTAGATTGAGCACTGGCCTGCAAACCAAAGGGTTGCTGGTTCGATTCCCAGTCAGGGCATATGCCTGGGTTATGGGCCACATCCCCAGTTGGGGGCATGAGAGAGGCAATCACACATCGATGTTTCTCTACCTCTCTTCCTCCCTATCTTCCCATTTCCCTAAAAATAAATAAAATATTTTTTAAAAAATTTTTAAAAAAACCCAAATGCCCATGTCCCCTAAAGTTTAGGGTATAATACAGTGGTGGCCATATTGATCCAGTTTGTTCCTTTTTAAAGCTTTACTGAGGCATAATTTACATACAGAATTCACCAATTTTCAGTATATAATTTGATGAGTTTTGACAAATATACACAACTTATACATGTATCATTTATACCATATAATCAACCACCATAATCAAGATATAAAATATTTTAGCACCTCAAAAAGTTCTCCCTTTCTAGCAACCCAAAAGGGTACCCTTTGCAGTCAATCCCCTCCCTCTTGGCTCCTGGCACTGACCAATCTACTTTACGCTGCTACAGGTCTGCGTTTTCCAGAATGTCATATGGCATGTCATCTGTGTCAGACCTCTTTCACTTAGCATAACATGTCTGAGGGGCACCCGTGTTGTTGCATGTATCATAGCTCATCCCTTTTTACTGCTGAGTAGTATTCCTCTGCTTGGACACATCCTTTTTATCCGTTCATCAATCGATCCAATTGGCTTTTAGTTTTAAAGTATATTTATTTTGACAGAAAGCAAAAACTTGTCAATGTTAGTTCTGAGGTCAAAGGGATGATTAGAGATGACAAAAATTTGGAAGCAGAAATAGAAAATACATTCCCAATGAGGATATGCCTTTCTTTAATACATTCTTTAAGCAGCATCTATTCATTCACCGTATTCAACAAACATTTATTCAACAAGCTCCAGGCACTTTACAGGCTACTAGAAACATGGAGCTGAAAGATGGGGCCCCTCATTGTCACAGTTCAGGGGTCAGCATTCCATATAGCTCATGGGCCATACTCAGTCAGCTGCCTGGTTTTGTTAATAAATTCTGATTGGACCACAGCCACACTCGTTCTTCCTTGTAGTGTCTACGGTTGCTTACGTGCTAACATGGCAAAGTTGAACAGTTTCAACAGAGACTGTATGGCCCACAATGCCTAAATACTTACTATTTAGTCTTTTATAGAAAAGTTTGCCAACCTCTGGCCTAGACACCTATCTCTTAATTTAACAAGAGGACAGTAACTATATTTCAAAGAAGGACCATAGATCTGGAGAAGAAATTTATTTCAGAACAGAATCCCAGTGAGTCCTCTGTTATCTACACTGTGCACACTATACATCTAACTGGCACTTCTGTGCTTCTCTGACGCAATGAATGGTCAATGAGGGGCAAGTAAAGAACCTGTCAGATACTGAGGTACCTCCTCAACCATCAAAGAAGGATTGAATGCGTTTCTAGTGTTAAATATATTTTAATAAATCATAATTTTTTGAAAATTGGATATATACACACACAATTTTACCACTTTATTGGAAAAAGGATTACTGTGCATAAACTTCAAAATCTTTGTCAAGATTCCCTGAGAGATATTAATTACCAAAAGAGACACTGAGTCTATCAAAAACCATAGCTGCTCACTGCTTGCTCTACTGTAATAATAAAAAGACTCTAATTAAGCTTTCTGTAAAGGGCGGAATGTCCAAATGTAAAGACAACTTGAAAGGGCATTAGCTCCTGAGAAATTAACAATGCTGGTATCATATACAATGTGGACATAGGGCTATAATCCTGCTTCTTCAATGAAGTGAGTAATTCTAAAAGGATGTTGTAATTTTGAATATCAGACCCCTGGAACTGTCAAAAATATGTAAAATAAAATAGGTAAGATGAACTACTACACTCGATCTATGTTTCACTCGTTTAGACCAAAGTTTTCAGACAATTTAAATATACAGCTTTTAGATTACACATTGAGAAGAATTATATAGAGACTCAGGAGTCCGGCTCCACGGAGAAGGAGTTATACTTTCTTAGCAAAAGGAACAGGTTATGAAAACCTTCTGCAATCTCATTTAGAAGTGGTTGTGTCAGCAAACAGTTGGACTAATTAGCAGGCTAATGAGAACAAGTCATGATCTAAAAGTTATCTAACCTCAGTCATAAAGGGCCTGCTTTTCCCTCTCTCATTAACTAGGGTTTTAAATATTATTGTATTTGTAGGTTCCTCCAGCGAGATCCCAGGGTGCCATCATAGGCCCTCATCCTAAACAGACAGACTGAGTGACTCTGAGCAGAATGGCGTAAGTCAGAGGCCCCACACAGAGAGGGGGCAAAGCTTTCTTTTCACACAGATAGCACAGCACTCCTGAGTGTTCCTGCCAAAACTGGAACACTTGAGAGTGAGGTCTCTGAGTAGGCAGTAATCCAAATACATTTCAAATGAATTAAGAAGTCATTTTCAAAGAACACCAACACAGTTAAACTTTAAAATGAGTAAAGAAAGACCTTAATGATATGCTGTCAAATGTTTTAAAATATTTACAGGATTTAACAGTTTTCTTATTTTAATTTCTTTCAAGTTTTTTCCACAGAAAAACTTATTTTATACAAGTTTCTCTGACCCTAACAGATTATATAAGACCTAGGAGAAAACAAGATATGATTAATGATAATATTTGTACAATGCCCAAGAGTTTAAACATTAATAGGAAGTCCCTCAATCTCACATAAATGAGATTACTGATAAATATAATGGGTTCCACTTTTAAGAAAAGCCAAAAAAGAAAATCCCAAAAAACAAAAACAAGCCAAAACAAATTGCTATGAAAGGAATGGTTCATATCACAAAGCAATTCTTCATTGCACAGAATGATTCAACCCAAGAGTTCTCTTAGATCGTGGGTATCTTAGTTCATCTAAAATTATTTGTATATCAAAATCTATGCATGTGCATCTTTGAATGGATAGCTCTTCTAGCTAAAGCAAGGTACACACCTTTTCACTTCTACAATGAACAAAAAGCGAAGTACAAAACTTAACCAGGTTAAGAATCTTGTCTGAGATTGAAATGTAAGTCAAAGACAGAAGTGTGCACAGAATTCAATTGCTTGACTCCCTGTGCAGTAAGATCTCGTGAATGGCAATGTAAAACTAACTAGTAAAAGCCTCTGAGAAAAACCTGCTCCATGTCAGGCAGATTGAAGGACAGCCCAAATTTGAGAATCCATAAACCAAAACATAGAGTCCTCTTGGCTCTGAATGTACAATTAAGTGCTATTCTTGATACTTGGCTGCCATCTCTGATGAGGCTGGTCGCAAAACAAGACAAAGGGGCTATGTTAATTTCAAAACTCAAATATCTCTAAGAGAAAAGGTTGCGAATCATAGCCACTAAATAAGTTGGGCGGGGAGGGGGGTGTATAAATATGTGTATGTGTGGTGATCTCACACACACACACACACACACCAACACAAATAAACTCCCTGGGAGTGGGATGGAAAAGTCAGACAAATTAATAGGCACAAAGACAACTAGGGATCAGAAATACAGTAAAATCAGCGGGGTGCTTACCAGGACACACAGTGATTTCCTCTGCAGGACTCCCTGGCATAAGGACTAAGTTTCTCTTACCGGCCAAAGCAGCAATGCTGAAAAAGAACCAAACCCAAGTGAACCCCCAGGTAAATAAATCAGAACACAGCACCTAAAACAATGGTGAGTCATTCACAACGCCAAAGGTAATCTTATACCTGCCGTCCAATATCTCAAAAGCACAATAGGGAAGCAAGGAATCAGTAGTGAAAACTCCAGGCCAGAAACAGGGGAAATAGACATGCTTACAACTTTGTAACCACAAGTTGTAACCACAGAATGAAACCACAGAATGAAAAGAACCCCCTTTTGGAGTCTTCACAAAGGAAGGTTAAAGGGTAAGGACTATCTATGAATACCGCAGAAGACAAAAACTCCATTCCAATATAAAGATGTCAAAGGTGTTTCAGACCCCATTTCAGCCTTCTGAAGACTAGAGATCTGTAAACTCATAAGACAAAATAGGGAGATTCTCCTGACAACACACTAGCTTCTCCCGCACCCTGCAGTTAAATTTCCTCTTTATCTCAAGATGTGGCTTTGTAGGCAACAAAAATAAGATATAATTCCAAACTGCCCTACAGCAAAATTCGGCCCATAGAAATTGATTATTTCTTCTGAGAAAAACATAATTATGAATGGCTCCCCTCATCCAACCTTCTGGTTTGCCCTGTCTGTGCATAGAGTGCAATCTCTTCCTGATACAGGAACACAGGGCTGAGAGATCTGAGCATCTGAGCGAGCCCCCTCATGCTTCATAGAGCTTTACGATTGGTTTGATCAAGTATGCAAGAGGACACAAATCCTCACATCAACCAAGAACCACAGAGAAGAGAAAATAACCACCACTGATTCATGTAAATAACTAACTCCTGATAGGAAACCACAAGTGATTTCTCTGTCTAAATAAAACATTTCATAGCATTTGTTATAAACCCAAGCCAGACACAGTTTACTCTGCATGTAACATTAGGGCTCTATTCAAAGGGTCCATCACAAAACAATTTGCTGACATTTATAAAATGGGCTAATCAATTTGAAGTCAAACCGCATTGCCTGCAATTCCAGCTCTCTCCTGGTGACAAAGCGTATAATCATTTATTAAAACCTTCATCTGCTCTGCACAAGGCTCACTACAATAAAGTAGACAGGCCTGCAGGAAGCAGAAGGCCTACTCCAGTTAAAACCACTTCCAAAACGTCTTAACAGCAAAAGACTCAAACCAAAGCAATATTCTTCAGCTCAGGAAGAAATACCTAGCACTATTAACCAAAAACCTAAAGACACCAACTAAATTACAGCAAAAGGCACTTGAGCCTCAACTTCCATTTGGGAGATGAAGGTCACTCAACACAAGAAGATTAAGCTTTGAGTAATCCCTGAAGGTCAACCACCAGATAAAAGGAAAAATAATTAGAAGCTTGATCCAGTTAATATTACAGTTTATACAAGTCAACTACTACATATTGAAGTGAGAAGACCAAAGAAAGTAACCCCATTAATCAATCAGTGAGAATAATTAAGGAGGTAATACAAGTACTGCCATTTAAGGGAAAGATGAGATACAAACAAATGAAAAGTGGCATGAGACAGGGAGCGAGAGTGGCACAGGTTCTGTGTGGCCTGAATAATGTGAAGGCTTCAAAGAGGAAAGTCTTAATTTTAAGGGTAGACTTAAAAGATGTGTATGTTTTAGACATACAGACAAAATAAGCATAAGCAGAGGGAACAATGGGGATAGGAGGACTAGGAGATCGTAAATAAGTCAGTTTACAGCCTTCACGTTGGCTTAGGAAGCCAGCATAGTTGGTTAAGAGAGTAGCAGGATGTCACCAGTTTTCAGAAAGCGTGAATGGGATTTGTACGAGATAGCTGGATTGGAAAAGATAAAACCAAGATTTCTTCCACCCAAATGTTCTAGGCTTCTTATACGATGCACATATAAGAACTGGGAGATAATGATATCTCGTCTGTGCTTATAAAAGAGCTAAAAAGGTCCCTGGCAAGCTGTCCCCCCAGGCTCACTCAGGTGGTTCATCTCTTATTGTGGCACCATCAGAGGGGGATGCAGACCCATAACAACATGTAATCTTACCTTTGTGAGGCAGGTACAGAGTTTCCTTCTTCAGAAGTTTCCTCAGCAAACAGCCGTTGGGAAGACTACAAAGAAATACATAACATCTATTACATATACAAGCACAGAAGAACTAGTTTCTCTCTTTTAAAAAAATTAATTGTTCAACATTACCACTCAGCAGATAGCAGTAAGAATAACATTTTACACTGTCAGTAAGCTTCAGTAAAAGAGTGTATCTTGTGGAGTAAAACGACTGAGATTTAAATCACACGTGAATCTTCTGTAAACTTTGTAATCTTGGTTAAGTCACATCTGAATCTGTTTCCTCATCTCAAAATGGGTCTTAAGAATTGCCTCAAAGAACGTTGTGAAAATTAAACCAGGTAAGATGTGCGATGCACTTTGTGAATGTAAGACATAAATGTTAATTGGCAAGTCAAATGAATTATGACTTCAGAAAAGCAGTTCTAAAGCTTTCGTTGTGGGAGGAGCAGAAAGAGAGAAAGTTCGGTTTTCAGTGGAAATACGAAGTTGGGAAAAGCACTGCAATCCATGAAAGACGCCTCTCTGGGCACAACCGAGTCCTAACACGAAGCATCCCACAAAGAAGGCTATAAAGACCCCTCTCGCTCGGCTCCGTTAGTTGGAGCACTGTCCCATACTTCAAAAGGTTGTGGGTTCCATCTCTGGTCGGGGCGCGTAGGGGAGGCAACTGATCAATGTTTCTCTTTCTCCCTTCCTCTCTCTCTAAAAATAATAAACATATCTTCAGGTGAGATTTTTTAAAAAAGATTCCTTTTACTAGAAATCTGCCATAATGGTTTTGAATCCTGGGAAATCTTTTAAGAAACATAACAAACAGGAACTCGATAAGGAAAAGACTATTTTCTTTGATTAACAGTAAAGTTGTGCGATGTCAACTCATTAAATGTTGGTACACAAAAGAGCATAGAAAAAGCAGCTATTGCTGACTTAGGTGGACTCTAAGGAAGTGCCTGGGCTATAAGGTTTCTTCCAATAGCTGTAAAGCTACTGGCTGAAGTTTACCAGGTCTCCTAGCAGGGTATAAATACCCTAAGCAAGTTAGGCATCTCTCCACTGCTCAGGTAAATGACGAAATATACTAAAAAACACGAATCCTTTTAGTCAAAGGGAAGAAAGATAAAGCTGTACAATCAGGAATGCAGCTATTATGAGAAATAAGAGCTGAGCCCTGACTGGTGTGGCTCAGTGGGGTGGGTGTCATCCCACAGACCAAAGGATCACTGGTTTGACTGACAGGCAGCACACATACCTGGGCTGCAGGCCAGGTCCCTGGTTGCGGGTGTTCGAGAGAGAGCCAATTGATGTTTCTCTTGCATGCTGATGTTTCTCCCTCTCTCCCTCCCTTCCCCTCTAAGAATAAATGAATAAAATCTTTTTTAAAGTAAAAATAAGGGTTAAACAAAACTGCCAAAAGTACTAAAATACAACTACAATAAATACTTCACCTATTAGTTTGAACTCAGTAGTGAGAAACCTGTTTCATTCTTGAAATATAAAAAAAAAAAGGTAAATACTGACACCTAGTGTCCATTTAATAGAATTTTACCTTCTTAGAATGACTTGTTGACTAAGCCTTGGGCTTCAGAAGCAATCAAGGCACTAAGTTACAAGGTACCTCCACCTCTACCTCAGGAAAAACTGTGTCTACCTTTCCCAGAGTAATTGTGTACCTATTATATGCCAGGCCTAGGATAATCACTTACATGCACTATGTCCTTTATTCCTCACATGAAATTTTTGAGGAAAATGATTCAATTATTTTAGAAATGAGGGAAGTGAAAGTTTGACAGGTTAAATAATTTGCCCCAAACCAGACGTGGTCCACATGGAACTGGGACATCACTCCAAAATCCATGCTCCAACCACTACACTCATGTTGTTTACTCAGATGATCTTCCCAACCATTTAATACATCCCAAGAATGTCTTCAGTTCTTTTTTCTTTAAAGATTTTATTTATTTATTTTTAGGGAGAGGGGAAGAGAGAGAAAGAGAGGGAGAAACATCAACGTGTGGTTGCCTCTTGTGCGCTCCCGCACTGGGGACCTGGCCTGCAACCCAGGCATGTGCCCTGACTGGGAACCGAACCAGAGACCCTTTGGTTCAGAGGCCACTCAATCCACTGAGCCACACCAGCCAGGGCTTCATTTCATAAATCATTTTTAATTTCTAAACTTATATCTCAATAGCAGTAATCTGAAGATGGGGTAAAGTGAGGTTCTTCCAGAATAGGAAAATAACATAGTAAAACAAGCAAACAAAATTTTATTTGAATACCCAAATTTAATTGAGGTAGACAGGAAAGCATAACAGCAATGTAACCCTAACTAAGGGAACTGTGGCCTAATCAAGACACAGCACTCTGCCTGAAGAAATATGTTAACGGGAACATGACAGTTTACAAAAAGATCTAAAAAAGAATGGAAAGATCCAGAATCAAGCAGTATCTTCAACATCATGGCCTGGGAAGCAGAAGTGAACAGAAACATCATCTGGTCACCATCAAAATGTCCTCAGCTGTCAGGCACTGGTAGCTTATCAAGTCTTTCAATTGACAAGCTGAATCACCCCTTAAAATTTCCATTTTATGATTACTATTTCAGCTTTCCATACAACTCCTCCTAGAAGGAGATAACAGTAGATGATAGGCTTGAGTATTCCTGTCACTACAAATGTCTCTCTTCGATAATAAATATACAAACTGTCATTTGGTACACATGTTGGCTTTAAGTTTGGCTAGTCAAAGTCAATTCTCACACCCCCACACAATTTGATCGTTTCTGGGGAAACAAATCCCAGTATATAAACTAAAAAAATTAAAGATCAGACACTGAAAATTAAGACATTAATATACTACCCCCCACCTCCTTGCTGCACAGTCATCAAAATAACCTCTCCATCTTCATTAACAATTTCCTCTTTTTTTTAAATATTTTTTATTGTTTTTCAAGTAGTTTTCTGCCTTTTCCCCTCACCCCTCCCCAACAATTTCCTTAGGATTTCAGTGATGCAGAAACTAGTTATCATCTGATTCTAAAGCTTTTATAACCTTTATGTAAGCAACCTGCCCCAGGGTGAATGTTTTTCTGAGTCGTTATTTCTGGAACTGTGTTGTTATCTCTACCAACCAAGTAGTCTCAAATGTGGGCAACTTCATCAAAGCCAAAATCAATAGAAAATATTTAACAAAATCATAAATTCTTTCTACCCACAGTTCCTAAAGACCAAGACAGAAGGTAAAATTACAATCATAACTCTTTCATTATTTGCCTATACAATTAGTAAATTTATTGCTGTAGGTTTGCTAAAGATACTGTTCTACGTGGGCAAGGCTGCAGTGAAGTAGGTATTCTGATACGCTGCTGGGAAGGAAGGAGCATGAATTTGAGCAACATTTCTGAAAAGCAATCTGACAATAAATAGCAAATCTTTTGTTATGTTCATCACTCTTTAACCCAGCATGTTTTCTCATTCTCTATCCCTAAGGACACTACTTTTAAATAAAGAAGTTTTTAGAAAGATGTTTATCACAGACAAAATATCTGGCAATAGGAAAATAGTTAAAATATTACAGTAAATTCCTAAGCCAGAAAATTAGTCATTAAAAATGAAATCTATAAACAATTTTAACATCGTAAGAAAATGTTTACATGTTAACTTTAAAATACAAAAATATGATTTAAACCATATAAACAAGGTCTAAAAAAAGAACAAGGAATATACATCACTAGATGGTAGGACTGTGGATGCTTCCAACTTTATTCTTCAAACTTTTCAACATTTTTCAATAGTTCTAAGTGACCTCTAAAATTAGTATTAATGTCCACCCTGGATAGTCACCAGGCTGCCGGCCCGGTGAGTTCCTGTTCCTGAGGACTGCCAACCAACACCCCCACGGTAGCATAGCATCACAGCCATCTGCACAGCACGACCCATGCCCACTGCGGGCCTGGGCCAGCTGCGGGCTATTAACCTCAAACAGGCCTTAAGTTCCTGTTCTAGAAACGAAACTGAACTAGGAGAGAGTAAATCTCCTATAGTCTGTATGTAAGTTTGAGGGCTGTGGGAGCAGTATTTTCCACCTACCACGTGAAACAGAGAAGCAAAGGAAGACAGTCTGCAGGAGGGAAAATGAGGCAGATACAATATAGCACTGAGACCTAATTGCAGATGATTTTCTAAACTCAGTACCTCCTCTGGGATTGGTTACCATCCTGTTTTAGAATTTATGAGGCACCATGTTTCCTTATGATAAAGCCCTCTTTTTAATTAAGATGGCTTGATTTGATTTGTTGTAGCCAACTAGATTGAATTAATACTATTTGTAGCATTTTGTAGCCTGTTCATGAAGTAAAAGAACTTCAATCTAATAAGGCCACCCACTAGGGTCTCACCACACCCCCACACTATTCCAAAGGCACTGCTTTCAAACTTCAGAATTTGACAAGCCTACGCTCTATAACACTGGCCCCTGGAATCTTTCAAGCTAACAACCTGAATTACAATAAATCACTGTGGAGTTAATTTATTCTCTTATGGGGAAGCATCTCTAAGTTGCAAAAAACTAAGAAATGAAATGTTTTCATAAGCATAACCTTTCATTTGGAAAAAAGGCAAGTCACTACAAGTACTGTTAAGAAAAATGCCTTCTAGCCCTGGCTGGTGTGGCTCACTGGATTGAGTGCCAGCCTGCAAATCAAAGGGTCACTGTTTGGATTCCAGGTCAGGGCACGTGCCTGGGTTGCGGGCCAGGTCCCTAGTAGGAGGCATGCAAGAGGCAACCACACATTAATGTTTCTCTCCTTCTCTTTCTCCCTGTTCCCTCTCTAAAAACAATAAAACCTTTAAAAATTTTTAATAAAAAGAAAAGAAAAATACCTTCTCTTCACACACAGCAATCTTCCCATAATGTGGATAGAGAGGATGCTAGGGGAGAATGATCCCCAAAGGTACTCTCAGTGAGTGACCTTCTGGTCCCCTACACAGAGCTACCATTTACTGAGTGTCTTAAGCATTATACTAGGCATTTTACACAATTCACTTTAACCATTAAAACTATGTGACTGGCTATTACCATTTTACAGATGTAAAAAACTGAGATTCAGAGGGTTAAATGATTTCTTCACAAGGCACACAGTTAATAAAATAAAAAACTCAAAATTCATACTTCAAATCCACACTCTACATTACGCTATGAAATTTCTTATCATTATTATTTCTTAAACCCTTATCGTAACAGACAGAATAGGATTAACAGCAAAATACCAAAAATAGAAATAGCAACAAAAAAGCAGTATCGTTATAAAACAGAATACTCTTTCTATTTACAGTTTATAAAGAGTTTGAAATTATATGGTTGCTAAAACCAAAACAAAACTAAGCAAACAACTAGAACAGAAACAGAACCACAGAAATGGAGATCACATGGAGGGTTATCAATAGGGGATTGGGAGGGGGAGAGAGGGGGGGAAAGGTACAGAGAATAAATAGCATAAATGATAGGTGGAAAATAGACAGGGGGAGGGTAAGAATAGTGTAGGAAATGTAGAAGCCAAAGAACTTATAAGTATGACCCATGGACATGAACTATAGGGGGGGAATGTGGGAGGGAGGGGGTGGGCAGGATAGAGTTGAGTGAAGGGGGGGAAATGGGACAACTGTAATAGCATAATCAATAAATATATAAAAAAAAGAAAGAAAAAAAAACTGTACTTCTTTGGACTTTTGCTATTCAATTTTACTAGGCTTCACCATGTAGATACATCGTGGTATAAAACTATTGACAATAAAAACAGTTCTCAAGTCCCCCTAAAAAAAAAGAAATTATATGGTTGCTTTTATAATATTCAGGAAAAACTGACTATAAGCTTTCATATATGATACAATCTAGCTATGTCAGAAAAAGTACAAGGAACTGTTTTCAGTAAATTATAGAAAATTACCACAAGCAAAATTGGAAATAGGCTATTATGTGAGAGGAAAAAATAAACAGGAAAACTATCTGTACTTCCCATCACAAAGACCCACTTCCCCTCATACAGGAAGAATGCCTACAGACCACTAAGAAAAGATTGTCAAAAAGAAAAATGCCCGTAAGATCTAAACACAGAAAAGGAAATACAGATAAATCTCAACTACACATATAACAAGAAAAATGCAAATGAAGATTACACTGAGAAAAAATAGAAGATTTCACTGAGATACTTTTTATCTCTGATTAACAACGATCAAGAGGTGCTGATAACACTGCACTGGGGAAGCTTGCACTCAGACACTGCAATGAGTGTAAATTTATACAACCCGTATCGAAGGCAATTTGACAACACCTAATAAAACTGTAAATGCGTATACATATTCTGATCCACGAATTACATCTACAACAAATTATTCTACAAACATCTCCCATGTGAATGAAATATCTTGTGTACAAGAGTAATCACTGCAATAGTGTTTATAATAGTAAAATACTGGAAATAGCCTAAATGTCCACCAACAGAAGCACTGGATAAAATAAAACTCATCACACATGATAACTATACACCCAAAAAAAAAGAGAGAGAAATATTTTTTATGTACTGTTACAAAATGATCTCATGGAGACAGTAAATGAAAAAAGCGCAGAATAATGTGTAGAGCATGCTATGACCTTTGTCAAAGAAGCTGCCTGTACTACATAAGATACCCTGGAAGGATACACTAGAAAACTAGTCATAAAGGTTGACTCCAGGGAAGGGAACTGGTTGGCTGGGAACAGGGACAGGAGACAGACGTTTTACTTACATCTTTTTTGAATGTTGTGCCATGTGAACACTATCACCCGTTCAAAAACTTAATTTTTAAAAAATAATAAAAATTTTTGAACACACGAAAAAAAGATATGGTACATTCATATGATACAATGTTTCCAATATAGTTAATAAATCAGAAAAGATCTAAGATAAACTATCAAGTGGGGGAAAGGAACAAAGTTTTTATAGAAGAGTTTTCATTTTGCTGAAAAATTAAACAAAAAAAAAATTTTTTTAAAGATTTATCTATTTATTTTTAGAGAAAGGGTGGGAGAAAGAGAGAGGGAAACATCAATGTGTGGCTGCCTCTCACACACCCCCAGCCGGGGACCCAGCCTGCAACCCAGGCATGTGCCCTGACTGGGATCGAACCAGCAACCCCTTGGTTCACTGATCAACGCTCAATCTACCAAGCCACACCAGTCAAGGCAAAAACAAATTGTTTTAAAAGATTTTATTTAGTTATCTTAGACAGGGGGAAGGGAAGGAGAAAGAGAGGGAGAGAAACATCAATATATGGTTGCCTCTCATGTGCCCCCCACTGGGGACCTGACATGGTTCACAACCCAGGCATGTGCCCTGACTGAGAATCGAACCGGGACCCTCTGGTTCACAGGTCGGTGCTCAATCCACTGAGCCACAGCAGCCAAGGCAGCAAAAAAAATTGTTTACGCACAGAAATAATGATTACCTCTCTCGGTGCTGGATTATGGGTAATTTTTTCTTCTTTACACTCTTTTCTCCTTTCCTAATTTTCTGTAGTGGGTATGTGTTTTGTTCAAAATAAGGGGGAAAATGCCACAAAAAGAATGGCTAAAATCTTAGTTTAATCTGCAAATAAATCATCCTTAATCACAGCATCACTGACACTTACCTCATGACTGGTTGTTGGTTCTTCCTTCAACAAAAGTTTCTCTTTTAAGCTTTTTATTGGGCTTTCCTGGAAATTCTTGGGTTTTGAGTGCCAGACAGATGCCCTAGACTCCTGCCTCTCCTCCTCTTTGTCTTCGTCTCCCGTATCTTCTGAGATGCCTTCATTTTTTTCATTTTCACTAGCCTGATCACCTTGGCTACAGTCATTCTGGATCAGAGAAGGAGGTCTAGGTAACACTGGTTCACCGAATTCTTTTTTTTTTAAGAGCTGCCTCTGAGCCATTTTCAGGCTCTTTTGATAAACCTCCAACTGGCAGAGAATGACCTTGGTGTACTGGTTAGGGTCTATTCCAGCTGGGCAAAATGGAATACCCCAGAAGTAGTGCACAGTGCCCCCCCTGTTCTGGAGACCTTGGGCATCTGCTGAGGCAGGCAGACAGTGCCTAGATGTGTCCCCCCTGCCCTGGGCAGCTTCATGAAAATCACATCCCCTCCCAGTACTTTCCTGTGGCTTCCCACACTGTGTGTGCTCAGCCAAGTGGCCAGTGCATCTGTCAAAACATTTAACGTTCTCTTTCTCAACTACTGGCTGGCTTGACTGGTCCCAGCTTCCTGAGTTGCCAGAGACCGGCTCCTCTTCAGTGTTTTCAGTGTGGTCCCAAGGCTCCTCTCTTTCCTCAGCCTCGTTTCCCTGACTGATATGTGAGCCTTTAAACAGTGATGGAGGTACCAGCTGCCATATGCCTGTAGGTATTTGAGAAAAAGTAGGGCTAAGGACAAACTGATTTTATTAAGAGGGCTTGGTAAGTTCTCACTTACCAAGAATTACATAATGTGGGTAAAAAAAGGCTCTTCTTTGGGTTTAACCAAATGTTGGCTTTTTCTTGGAGATAAAAGTATGCTGGATATAAGTGAGATCTCAACTACTTTCTGATTTAACCTCTTTAATACCACCAAAGAAATCTGGGGAATTTCTTTATATCTACTCTCAGCATGAGATCCCTGTGATGTGGCTATACTCGATGAGCGTAAGGAGTCAGAACAGGGAGACATGCCTTCAGTGGTCCCAGAGTCTGTGGTTTTCTCTTGATGGGACTGTGAAGATGGTCCAATGGCCAAAGGTCGAGATCTGGTAGCAGAAGCATCAGAAGGCCGGCAACTCTGAAACAAGTGATCCCACACCAGACCAGGTGCATTATTACAACAGCTAGATATGAAGGGTCACGGGAAGGACGAGGGGAGGCCACTGTCCCTAACAGATTCTCCTGTTTAAAATATAGATGTTCAATCCATGAATTCCACAATGCGTAGTACTATGTGCAAAGTGCTGTACTAGATCACTATACTAAAGCCTTTTCTAATACAGAGATGCAGGCGGCATAAATGGCTCAGGACCTGCCACTGGCAAATATCCTTCACATTCAAAATAATTTCAACTACATATATTCAAATCACAATTTAACATTATTTGAAAAAATTCTGAACTGCCCATTCTTTCTCTCCATAACCCACCTCTGGTTCTCATTCTCTTTGCTCTCTCTCCACAAAACAGGGGAGATAAGTACCTTATCTTGCCCCTTTTGGTTTCCTGGTAATAGGTAATTCTTTTCAGAAGCTGCCAACTACTATGGTTCTCTTAAACCATGGACCGAACATCTGTGAGGTGCAAGAAAACTCTTTCACATAAAATTAGCAAAACACTTCAAACTGGGATCACCAACAACTCAACATAGGCTTTAAAAATTATTGTGGGAAATATTTTTGGTTGAACACCCTACGAACTACTACACCTAGTTCCTAATGCAACCATAACACTGCGGAAGTAAGAGAAGAGCGCCTGTCAATCCTCACCAACTTTTTCAACATGGCATATTTACATTCAGGCTTTCCTCAATGGCTTTCCTCAAGAGCTCCTCTTCTTCCTCCTCCTGGCTGTTCACCTCCCTAGCTTCCTGCTCACTCATTTTGACAGCCAGAGCAAACTGTTCTTCTTCTGTCATTTCTGTAAAAGAACAAAGAAAGACAGGGGAGGGACACCACAAACACTGAATAAGCATGGAGGCAAGAAATAGAATTATTAAACTTTTCAAGTGAAGACATAATAAAATTTTATAATCTTGTAAGTGAAGAAAGCCCCCAAAAGTAAGGTGTTGGCCAAGATCAGCAGAAGTTTTAAGAATCCTGGGTTAACTAGACTGTGAGATCCTGTGAAGGTGGAGTTTTTACCTACTTTGTTCATGGTTGTGTCTCCAGCATACAGGGGTGGGCAAGAGTAGGTTTACAGTTGTGAGTATGCAAAACAGTTTCTTATATTATTACTTACTAATTATTGTATTAGTTATCATTATTAACCTACTTTTGCCCCCCTCTGTATAAAAGAATGCCTGGCAACTGGTAGACACTCAAATATTTGATGAATGAATGAACAGAGGAAAAGGCTTTCAGGCCTTTTGCTACATATCACACTGCTTTATGCTCAACATTTAAACAGAATAATTCTATTCATCAGAATCCTCTTGGTGGGACTGTTTGTTTAACCAGTAGAAAAGACCATCCCTAGTGACCAGAATGTGATCTCCAAACATCATTTCCCATTAAAAACAACTGGGATACCTCAAAGAAATGGCTGATTCAAAGTCTAGAGCTAGAAATGTAAAAGATAAGCTAGAATACCCATCATATCTGGAATATCCATCATCTCTGTGAGCAAGGAATCTATCAGATACTACTAGGGTCATATCAAAAGATATGAAAAGCCAACTTAAAAAGATTCTCACTGGCTAAAACTGGAACAACTGGAACATCAATCAAAATAACGAATGCAGTGAATTAAAATACATTAAATATGTTTAAATCTAAGTGTTTATAATGATAATTTAAAAAATACAACTAACTGGTCATTGTTGAAGAATGTTAGTAAATAAATTATTTTGAAAACTAGTAAATAAAATGGAGAATCAAATTTTTGTCTCATTTTTACAACACAAGCTATACTACTGGGTAACCAAACAGATGAAGAGAAGTTTCCATTTAAAGGATTCTTCCAGCTAATAAAATGTTCTTTAAAAATGACAGACTAACACCATTTTGTGTAATGTCTAGGGAAAGAATTTTGGCAATGTCTAACAAACTACATATATGACCCAGCCATCCCAATTCTAGCAGTTTACTCTAAAGATAATCTTCCAATTAAGAGAAAAGTAAACAGGCACTACATTTTTCATTGCAGCACTGTTTGAATTTGTGAAACATGGAATCTACTTAATGACCAACACAGGACACTGCCTGTATAAACTCTGGTACAACACATGTAACTGTTAAAAGAAGGATACGAAAGATACCCACAGACCAGGAATAAAATAATTTCAAGGATATAATATTAAGTAACAACAGGAAAAAAGTGTATGGATAGTGGCCTACATTTTGTGTAACAAAGGATAAACACCAGAAATACATATACCTGTTCATTTTGCAAACAGTGGCACAAAAAGGGTAAGTCAGACACTAATGCAAGTGGCTACTGTAGATGGTTGAGAGCAAAGTACAAGGGATAAGACAGGGAGTGACACTTCTTTGTACCTTTTTGTATGTCTTTGACTTATAAAAAATCACATGAATAGTATACACGTGTTTAAAAAGTAAAATAAAACCAGTAAGGATGCTGGATCCCTAAATTTGAATCCAAACATTAAAAAATGCACCCAAGTGAATTTGAAATAACCTTGATAAGAATGAAAGCATAACATATCAAAACTTGTGGGATGCACCTTATACAATGTTTACAGGGAAATGTAGAGCTATACATGATCACATTAGAAAAAGTTTAAAATCAGCGATCCAAACCTCCTACCTTAAAAAAATAGTGAAAATAACCCAAAAGTAGAAAGAAATATAAAAAGCAGAAACCAATAAAATAGAAAATGGCATAAAATAGAGAAAAAAATTAAACAAAAAACTGGTTCTATGCATACAATTCCTAAAAGAACACATAGGCAGTAAACTGCCATTTCTTAGTAATATGTTCTCTGACATACCGCATTTTTCAGACTATAAGACGCACCCGACCATAAGACACACCTACATTTTAGAGGAGGAAATGGGGAGGGGGGGAACCCAGTCCACCGCCGCACCCCCCTGCAAGCCAGGTAAGCTACATTCGGACTATAAGATGCACCCCCATTTCCCCCCAAATTGGGGGGGAGTGCATCTTATAGTCCAAAAAATACGCTATATCCTGGGGCAAGGAGGAAAAAAACAGATGGGACTACATTAAAGTTTCTGGATTGCAAAGGAAACCATCAACAAAACAAAAAGACAACCTACTGAATGAGAAAATATTTGTTTGCCGATGACACATCCAATAAAGGGTTAACATCCAAAATTTATAAAAAACTCATATAACTCAAGATTCAAAAACAAGCAATCCAATTTAAAAATAGGCAGAGGACTTGAAGCCACTTATCCACAGAGGACATACCTATGACCAACAGACATATGAAAAGATGTTCATGCCACCTATCGTTAGAGAAACGCAAATTGAAACCACAATGAGACTTCTGGTCAGGATGGAGGCTTAGGTATACACGCTTTGCCTCCGCACACAACTACAGAAAAAATTAAAACTAGACCTCAAAACAAGTAACACCCAGAACTGTTAAAAAATTGAGCCGTATAGAAGTCTGACAACCAAGGATTTAAGGAATGGTCCCACAGTCATGTGTGGTGGATAAAAATCAGGAGGGATGCTTCGGGAGCCAGAGATTCCGGCCCCACCCAGATCACACAGGCCAGGGTTCCAGCACCAGGAAGATAAATCCCCATAACTTCTGGTTGTAAAAACCAGTGGGAGTTGAGGGAAGAAACTCAGATTTTCAGGAGACTCTGCTTAAAGGGCCTGCACAGACGTAGAACTTACACAGATCCACCACCTCTGGGATTCAGCATCAGGGCAACAGATGGAAGGGTACCAGTCACATACAGGGAGTAAGTGAAGTGACTAGAAAAAGGGAGAGTGCCAGGCAAACCTCCAGAAGCCAGGCAGCAGCACTGTCCTCTCTCTGAACCCCCCCACAGAGCCACAAAGTGGTGAAGCAGGTTGCCCCACACTGGCAACTACTTAAGGCTCCGCTCCATACAACTTACAAGTGTACTTTTCTACAGTAGGCCGCACTACTAAGACAGGGAGTCAAAGCAGCTGTACCCTAATACACAGAAATAAACACAGGGAGTATGCCAAATTGAGGAGACAAAAACCTATGGCCCAAATGAAAAAACACTGCTTATAGGCATGCTCAAAGAACTCCCTGAGTACGGCAACAGCATAAAAAACACCCAGGAAGAAATGAAGGTTATAGTAAGTGAAATAAAGAAAAACCTACAGAGAACCAACAATAAAGGGGATGATCCAAAATTCAAATCAATGATTTGGAACACAAGGAAGTTATTCAACCAGAACAGCAAGAAGAAAAAAAAACCCAAAAACCTAGGAAAGCCTAAGGAGCCTCTGGGACAACCGCATCCCCAAACATACCAACACCTGAATCATACGGATGTTAGAAGGAGAAGAAGAGCAAGATATTGAAAATTTAATTGAAAAAATAATGAAAGAAAACTTCCCTAATTTGGCAAAGGAATACAAATCCAGGAAGCACAGAGAGTCCTAAACAAGTTGGACCCAAAGAGGACCACACCAAGACACATCATTATTAAAATGTCAAAGGTTAAAGATAAAGAGAGAATCTTAAAAGCAGCAAGAGAGAAGCAGAGAGTTACCTACAAAGGAGTTCCCATAAGACTATCAGCTGATTTCTCAAAAGAAACTTTTCAGGCAAGGAATGACTGTCAAGAAGTATTCAAAGGGATGAAAAGCAAGGACCTACAACCTAGATTACTCTATCCAGCAAAGCTATCATTTAGAATCAGAGAGCAGATAAAGAGCTTCTCAGACAAGGTAAAGCTAAAAGAATTCATCATCACCAAGGCATAATTACATGAAATATTAAGGGACTTATTTAAGAAAAAATATCAAAACTACGAACATTAAAATGGCAACAAATTCACAACTATCAAAAACTGAATGTAAAAAAACAAACTAAGCAAACAAGCAGAAAAGAAATAGAATCATAGATATGGAGATCATTTGGAGGGTTATCAGCTGGGAAGGGGAACGGGGAGAATAGGGGAAAAGGTACAGGGATTAAGAAGTACAAATAGGTAGGTACAAAATAGGCAGGGGGATGTTAAGAACAGTATAGGAAATGGAGATGCCAAAGAACTTACATGCATGACCCAGGGACATGAACTATGGTAGGGGACTGCTGGAGGGAAAGGGTGCCACCGGGGGAAGGGGGCAATGGGGGAAAATGGGGAAAACTGTAATAGCATAATCAATGACATATACACATTTTTTAAAAATCACATGAGATATCACCTCATACCTGTCAGAATGGCTATCATCAATAAATCAACAAATAACAAGGGCTGGCAAGGATGTGGAGAAATGAGAACCCTCACGCACTATTGGTGAGATTGCAAATTGATGCAGGCACCATGGAAAACAGTATGGAGGTTCCTCCAAAGATCAAAAATAGAACTACCTTATGACCCAGCAATTCCACTTTTGGGTATATATCCAAAGAAATCCAGAACACTAATTCAAAAAGATATATGCATCTCTATGTTCATTACAGAGTTATTTACAATAGCCAATTTATGGAAGCAAGCCAAGTACCCAGTCAATAGATGAGTGGATAAAGAAGATGTGGTACATGCAATGGAATATTATACAATGGAACATTACTCAGCCATAAAAAAGCATGAAATCTTACCATGTGTGACAGCATAGATGGACCTAGAGGGTAGTATGCTGAGTTAAATAAGTCAGACAGACGAAGACAAATACCATATGATTTCACTTATATGTGGAATCTAAAAAACAAAATACACAGACAAAACAGAAGCAGACTCATACATACACAGAATAAACTGAGGGGTGCCAGACTGGGGGCAGGGTGGGGGTGATTTGGATAAAAAAGGTGAAGGGATTAAGAATTACAATCTGGTAGCTACAAAATAGTCATGGAGATAATGAAGTACAGCTTAGGGAATATAGTCAATAGTATTGTAATAACTACGTATAGTGCCAGGTGGGTATTAGCATTATCAGGGACATCACTTTGTAAATGATATTATTGTCTAACTACTATTTTGTACACCTGAAACTAATAAAAAATAGTATTAAATGTTAACTGCAATTAAAAAATAAAATGGGGGGTGGGTGTAGGTGGGAGAGGGCATGGGGCATAAATGATAATGAAAAAAGAAAAAGAAAATAAATTGGTATTATAAAAATTTTGGTTCTATGAAAAAGGTCAATAAAATTTATAAAACTCTAACTAGACTGATAAAAAAAACACAAATTAACAATATCAGGAATAAAAGAGGAGATGTATCACTACAGATTCTAGAGTCATGAAAAGAGTAATAATGGAAAACGTGGACAGTTTTATGCCAATAAAGTTGACAACTTGGATCATACATTCTCAAAAGGGATGACCTCATCCCCAAGAAAAGAATTGGTTCTTGGAGGTCAAAAAATCTTACTCTCTTTATATAGAAAACACAGATACACAATCAGTGCATAAACAGGATATACAGCCTTACCTGTGGTACTAAAATTTCGTAGGGTGGTTAAGAAAAAAATGTCTAAAAAGGATCCTGTGCAGAACAATGAAAAAAGGATTGAGAAACAATGATTTGTGGAAACAAACTAAAACAAAAATGAGAAACACATTATTAAAACTGACACAGAAGAAACAGAAAATATGAATAGCCATATATCTATTAAAGAAATTGAATTTGTAATTAAAAACTTTTCCATAAAGAAAATCCCAGAGAAATCTGACATTCGTCATTGGTAAATTCTACCAAAGAATAAAGAATAAGAAATACCAAAGTAATTTAGAAAATAAAAAACCAATTCTCCCCAAATTGATTTATAGATTCAACAAATATTAACAAAAATCCCAACAAGATCATTTAATGAAATATAATAGAAAATTCAGAAAGAGATTCAGATTGATTTTCAATAAGGAAAGAACAGGCTTTTCAACAAATTGTACTAGAACAACTGGATATTCTATAAAGAAAAAATTAAAACCTTTATCTCATACTATATTCAAAAATTAACTCAAAATGGATATGTCTATTTGTAAAAGCTAAAACAGTAAGAATTATAGAAAAAAACCATACATGAAAGCCTTTATAAACTTCAAGTAGTTAAAGGTTGCTTAGACAAGATCCAGAAAGAAAAAAGAAAAAAGAAGACCTAATCAGGATTTAAAACTTCTCCTTGTTAAGAAAACAAAAAGGTAAGCCACAAAATGGGAGAACATATTCACAAGACATATAATCAGACAAAGGACTTGTATCCAGAATATATAAAGAAATCCTACAATTCAATAAGAAAACAAGCAATCTAATTTTTTAAATAATGAGCAAGGGATCTGCACATATATTTCACAAAAGAAAATATCAGAATGACCAATAAGCACATGAAAAGGTCATTAGTCATCAGGAAAATGAAAGTTAAAATGAGACACCACTACAAACCACTAGACTAGCTAAAATGAAGACTGACATTCCTAACAAAGTCACTAGTCATAAAGAAAAAGTTGATTACGTCCTTTATGTTCAATTTAAGAGAACCCAAACCTCGTAATACAAAAGAAGTCTGAGTTCTTTGTAATACTCTGCTTTTCAAAACATCCTATTCTCTAAAGGTTCTGGAGAGATGAGGCTTTGCTACATTAACTGAAGTATTTTCCAGACTCTGCTCTCCTTGCCCCACTATTAAAACGAGACCTTAAATTAGTAACACAGTGTGATTCTGTTTTCTAGGTCATATGAAGGATGCTCCAGATCCAGAAAACTTGGGTTTGAATTTTGATTTTGCCACTTCAGCTGTGTAATCTTCAGCAGGTAATTCATACTCTGTACCTGGATACTGGTGCTGGCTCTGATCTCCCTTAAGGAAAATGCCAGCAAGTGGTAACCTTAGAATCTCCAAATGAAGTGGCCAACTCAGCTTATCAAATGATTCTGCTAAACTGAACACAGAGCAGTACACAATTTGTGTGAAGCTGATTATGCTGGTCAATAATCTATAATGATTAATGTCTCCCAACATTTGAGTTAGCCTCCCAGTGAGATGTGCAAACAGACTGTTAATAATCCAGAACACAAAACTGGATAGTACATATCAAGAGAATCTGTACAATTTGTGAGTGCTTAAAATGGCTGAAAGAGAACATTGCATACAATAAAAAAATAAACCAGATAAATTATTTTCCTACCCAGTCTTTTCCTAAGAACCTTCTTTTCTAAAACAATATGGCTCTGTAACTGTGGTAAAGTTGATATACCTATATACTGCCAGTTAGAGTATAAATTTATAAAACATTTTTGAAAGCAATAAGGCACTATGTCAAAACCCTTATAGATGTGCATTCTCAAAGTGATACAGGTCTGGGAATTCAACCTAAGCAGTCACTGGAAAGTGCTATACACAAAAGGATGTTCGGCACACTTTTATCAAAAGAACACTGACTTACATGCCTAAAACAAGGCCATAGTTAAGTAAATTATGGCATGTTAAACTCAAGAGACTCAGAAGTTACCCAAGTGCTAATCATAAAGACATAAAAATGATAAAGCCAAATGAAAATATAATGGGGCCCACACACCAATTTCTGGTTCATAAGGAGTTTGTAAATTGCCACTCTGTCCTAATGGCTAGTACAAAGCTGAACAGACTGAAAAGTCAGTAACTCTTCTTGGACCCCTAAAGCAAAGGACACAGGACAAACACATGCCCCCAAGATGGAGAGACAGACGGAATACAGAGTCATGGCTTGTCAGAGCAAGGGTTCAAGAGTGGAAACTCCACATCAACCAGTGCCAGCACAGGAAAACCTAAACTGCAAGTGAAAAATTGCTGGAGGCTCACTGTGGACAAATTTAAGAGTTAAAACCTCCAGAGGGATTCAGTCATAGGGGATCTCCACATTTTTGTGAGTTTTACCTCTAAGAAGAGCTCAACCAGGTTCTTACAATAAATGTGGGGAAAACTTCCTCTTAAGCATCCCACAGAGGGAGGAGAAAAGGAACTACATTGAAATATGCCAGAGTACTCAGTTCTTTTTAACAAGGCCTGCCCTAAGAGAAACTAGTTAGTCAGAGCTTAAAGTGTCTCAGTCTAACTGACCTGAGAAAAGGGAAGTGCCAAACTCCAATCCACTCTAGCCACCCTGTCCCATCTAAGGGGGAGGGAAGGAACTGAGAAACACTTATGATGTTCCAAGACCAGAGGCACAGGCTCACTGAAAGATAGACCTAATCACAGAACCATCAAAAGTTTTACCTACCCCCACACTTTACACTACATTACTGAAGATCTATTTAATATAGTTTCTTTTACCTGGTACATCATATCCAACTATCAAGAAAAAAACAAGAAAAAATATAAGACACACTAAAATGCAAAAAAAACACAATTTGAAAAGACAGAGTAAACACCAGAAACAGACATAGCTGAGATGTTGTAATTATCAAACTGGGAATTTAAAACAATTATGATTAATATGCTACAGACTCTAACGGATAAAACATAGAGCATGCAAGGGCAGATGGGGACCGTAGATAGAGATGGAAATCCTAAGAAAGAACCAAGAAGAAATATTACAGATCAAAAACACTGTAACAGAAATGAAGAATGCCTTGATTAGTAGACTGAACACAGCTGAGAAAAAATCTGAGCTTAAGGACATAGTAATAGAAACTTCCAAAACTAAAAAGCAAAGAGAACAAAGAGTGAAAAGAATAAAACAGACTATCCAAAGCCTTGGCGACAATTACAAAAGGAGTAATAAACACATAATATAATTACCAGAAGGAAAAAAGCAAAAGAAATATGTGAAACAATGACTCAGAATTTCCCCAAATTATGGTCAAATACTAAACCACAGATCCAAGCTCAGACAACACAACACAGGAAAAATGCAAAAACAAACAAATGAAAAAAATGTCCTGGCTGGTGTGGCTCAGTGGAGTGAGTGCCAGACTGCAACACAAAAGGGTCGCCACTGTGATTCCGTCAGGACACAGGCCTGGGTTGCTGGCGAGGTCCCCAGTAGGGGGCACATGAGAGACAACCACACTTGTTTCTCTCCCTTTCTCTCTCCCTTCCCCCCTCTCTAAAAATAAAATAGAATCTTTAAAACAAACAAACAAAAAACATATACCTAGGCATATCATTTTCAAACTATATAAAGAAAATAATTCTGAAAGAAACCATAGGGGAAAAAAATCTCACCTATAGAAAAATAAAGATAAGAATTACATTTGACTTCTCTGAAACCATGCCAACAACAAGAGAGTAAAAAGAAATATTTGTTTATTGAGTCTTCATTTAGTTAGCTCTTCTTTGATTGTGTTCATCAAAGTAGAATTTATCCCTGGAATGCATGGCTGATTTAACATATGAAAATCAATTAATACATCAAATCAAGAAAACAAAAGACAAAACCCACATGATTATCTCAACAGACAGAAAGAGCATTTAACAAAATTCAACAACCCTTCATAATAAACACATTTTTAAATGGTTAAAACAGTATATTTTATGTTCTGTGTATTTTACCATAATAATACTTTTTAATGAGCAACAGATCTGAGTAGACACTTCTTCAAAGAAGATTACAAAGGACCAACAGGCACATGAAAAAATGCTCAACATCATTAGCCACAGAGACGTGAGCATCGCAGCCACAGTGACACGCCACTGCACACCCACTAGCACGGCCACTAAGAAAGAAGTGCTGGCGGAGATGAGGAGGAAGTGGGACCCTCATGCAATACTAGTGGCAACGTAAAAGGTGTGGCCACTTTAGAAAACAGTCTGGCAGTTTCTGAAGTGATTAAATATTGAGTTACCATATGAACCAGGAATTCGTGTACTTAACACGCCCAAGAGAATAAAAACCTATGTCCACACAGACACTTGTACTTGAATATGCAGAGAAACTTTAGTCACAATAGCCAAATAGTACAAACGATCCAAACGGACACCAGATGATACATGGACAAGCAAAGTGTGGTACAGCAATATAACAGGATATTACTTACCAATGAAGAAATGAAGTATTGATACATGCCGAAACATGGACACAGCTGAAAACATTAAGCTAAATGAAGGAAGCCAGTCACAAAAAAAACACATTATGGTAAGACTCCAGATACATGGAATGTTCATAACAGGAAAATGTATATAGACAGACCAAAGAGATTAAGTAGTTGTTTAGGGATGGGTGGAATGAGGGATGAAAATGTTCTAGAATTAGACTGTGGTGGTGACTGCACACGTGTTAATGTACTAAAAACCACTGTACACTTTAAATGATGAATGTACTGTATGATGAATGAATTATATGGTATATAAGTTATATCTCAATACAGCAATTACCATAAAAATAGAGAAATAAAGATCTTCTCCATTTTTTTTGGTTCAACATCTTATTGAGGCAGCACTGGTAGCAGCTGCTCTTGGTTTCGCTGTGCTGCCCAAGGACAAGAAGGAAGATAGTTGCCAAGGAGTCAGCCGGGAAAGACAAAGACCCAGTGGACAAATCTGGGGGTGTGGACAAAAAGAAGTGGTAGTCCAGAGGCAAGGTTCCGGACAAGCTTGGTAACTAGCCTTACCTGACAAAGCAACATACGACAAACCCCATAAAGAAGCTCCCCACTATAAGCTTACAGCCCAGCTGCTGTCTCTGAGACTGAAGGTCCATGGCTCCTGGGCCAGGGGAGCCCCCCAGGAGCTCCTTCGTAAAGGATTCAGATTCAAAGCACAGAGCTCAAATGATTTACACCAGAAATATCAAAGGTGGGGATGCCCCAGTTGCTGATAAAGATGCATGAACAACAGGTCCCACCAGCTGTACATTTTGACAAATAAAACATTATTAAATTTTTTTAAAAAGACTTTCTGAGACGAACAAAAATAGAAAATCGGCAACATATTTACATTACAAGAAGTGATAAAAGAAGTTCTTCCAACAGAAAAAAATATAGTACTGGGCAGGAACTGAGATTTATACAAAGAAATAGCCCTTGAGACGGTACAAAGTATGCAATTCTTTACTTTTTATCTCCATTGCCCTAAAAGACAACTATCTAAAGCAAGAGAGTATCAAGTATTGTACATTTATAACATATGCAAAAGTAAAATATATGGCAAAAATAATACAAAGGAGGGTAGAAAGTAATTAGGAGTAAATTGTTACACAAGTCTACACCACAGCTGAAGCAATTAACAGTATTTGAAAGTGTGATTAAATGTGTATTGTAAACTCTAGGGCAACCACTAAACATTTCTTTTTTAACTTTGAGAGTACATTTATTAAAGCAGGGGACAGTGAAACAAAGGAAGGGCTTAGGACAAAAGCAGCAACAGGAAAGAGTTTAAGCGGGGCTGCTTTGACTCTCCAGACACATTATAGGAAAGAAGTGAGCCACGGCAGGGCTCCTCTGGCTCACTGGGAAGTTGGGGAAAGGAGGCCTTGGACACAGTTCAGGGGCTCAGTCAGAGAGGAGCTGCTGCTGCCCACTGCTCCCCTGGGTGCAAGTCTCGTGGGGTCCTTTAAACTTTAGGAGATGCACTTCTGAGAAGAGGTGGAAGGGAAAGGCACAGGCATGCTCCCAGGATGGGGAGTGCCTAAACATTTTTAAAAGACATATAAATAATAAAAGTCAATAGAAGTTGAATGGAATCATAAAATACTAAACAAATACAAGGATGGAAAAAGAAACAATTGCAACTAATAGCTTTCAAAATGGTAGATTTTAATAGAATCACATCAATGGAAATGTAAAAGACCGAAGTTGTCAGACTGGATAAAAAAAGCACGGCACAACTAAATAACAAGTAAAACCCAATTTGACTACAAAGATCCAGGATTACTAACCAGACAACTGTCAACAGGCTAGCAGTGGCGGCAACATTTAACCATCAACTGATAAAGATTATCGCATCTCAAAAAGTAACTATTACTGATAATCTCAAATCTGAAAGTAATGAGTACATTCAACAGATCTAATCATATTAATAGCCACCTTTAGATGTAATTCAGTGATTTAACAACAAAGCTGTTTATGGTAAGTTTTACAAGTCTGAGAAATATACATTAAATCATCGAAATGCATATTAACAGTGAAAAAAAGTCTTATTTATTTTCAAATATTTTAATAATTTCAAGTATATTTTTGAAAAATTCACTGAATATTTGAACATTTCACATCACATTAAAATGTAAAAATGTAATTATTAGCCCCTGCACCCATCCAGCCAGCTCACTCATCTGAGGAGCTGTACAGCGACACCCCCGCCAACCCCTCGCACCCCGGCCAAGGTGGTGCTACATGCTGAAAGAATGGGCCACCTCAGGGCCCACGAGGCTCTGACCGCTGTGGCTCTGGGGCGGGGGGCTGCTATTCAGACACTGCACACAGGCCCACTCTGTTCTCAGTGTGTAAATTCACAAAGATTAATGGGTAACAACAAAAAATGTTACTGGAACAGTGGGAAATAGCAGTTTTGCACAGGGAGCTTTGGGAGATGTTGTTTACTGTAGTTTCCCTGAAGTTTGGCAAAAATGAACAAAAAAGATGAGTTTGATGCTTTAGAAAGTGTGAAACCTGCTAGTGACTTCTATTCTCCTCTATCAGGAGAAGTAACTGAAATTAACGAAGCTCTAGCAGAAAATCCAAGACCTGTCAACAAATCTTGTCAAGAGAATGACTGGCTGACAAAGATGACATTGAATAACCCTTCAGAACTAGATGAACTAATAAGCCCTCAGCCTGGGGACAGTCGAGTGGGACTAAGCCCTTATTGAGGAGATAGTATCAGAACCCAGTTAAATTGTAGGACACCCACTCTGTGTCTGCCAGAGTTGGAGAACTGCTTGGTGTAAAGAAAAAACCCTACATATTTGATGACCAGACTGCAGAGCTGGGAGTAGAGGAGATACACAGAAGAGTTCTTCCCTTACCACTTTACTAAGTAACTTTCTAAGTGAGTGGTATTAGCTGCATTTTGTTGACAAGCAAACAGAGTAGGCTGAAAGCAGTGACTTGCCTGAAGTCCACACACTGGACTTGAAGGGTTGAAGAAAGGACTCAAATCCAAGAGTGCCTAAGTCTGAACGCCACATTTTTAACACTGTCTCTAATAAGTCAATTGTAATTACAGGTAATTGTGACTCCTTAAAATTTTAATGGAATCCAGAATAAACAAAGCACATACATCCTTATTCAGAGAAATCTTTTCCTAATGAAGAAACTAGTATCAATTCTATGACTTACGATTTCTAAACCATTCTCAACACAAAAATGAAACATACGTGCAATTTTTTTTCTTTTAGCCAAACATCTTCCTCTATTCGACTGTTTTGTCTTCATTTTCTGCAATCCATTCTCCTCCTTCGGTTCCTGTTGCAAAACAAGGAATATGATCAGGATGGCTACCACTGAGAGCAGTGCTCTTTCACTCTCCTCTACAGCTAAGAGGCCGCTGAGTATCTAAAGAATCAGTGTTGGAAACATTCACAGAAAACATCAGTAAAAGATCTTTTACAGCCCAAAACAAAAGTAGATCTGGAACCAATAAATATACAAATAAAAATGTATAGTATATTGACATTATTAGCTGTCATACACATGCTTATGTAAAAACTGGCCCATCTACAAACAGCAGTAAGCATGCACGCAAGTTCAGAAAAGGCTTGATTGAAGGTTTAAAAATCAATAATAATGTTTTAACTCAGTGCAAATACATTTTTTTAATCAGTACTTTAAAAAGCAACAGAACAACTTGGGGAAAATATGCAACATATATGTCAGATACAGGGTTGATTTTCCTTATACAGTCACACACAGCATAAAGACATTTTAGTCAACAGTGGACTACAAATACTACTATGGTCTCATAAGATTATAATGGAACAGCCCTGGCTGCTGTGCTCAGTGGATTAAGTGTGGGCCTATGAACCAAAGGACTGCTGGTTCGATTCCCAGTCAGGGGCACATGCCTGGGTTGCGGGCCAGTCTCCAGTGGGGGCACACGAGAGGCAACCACACACTGATGTTTCTCTCCCTCTCTTTCTCCCTCCCTTCCCCTGTGTCTAAAAATAAATAAAATCCTTAAAAAAAAGGTTATAATGGAAATGAAAAACTTCTATGCTGAGTGACACCATAGCCATTGCAACATCATACACAACATATTACATGTCTGTGGTGATGCTGGTGTAAACAAATCTACTGTGCTGCCGGTCATAGAAAAGCATAACATACACAACTGGACAATACAGTACGTAATACTCAGTAATGATAATACATGACTATGTTACTGGTTTATATATTTACTGCACTATACTTTTAATCATTATTTTAGACTGTTCTTTCTACTTATTTCTTAAAAAGTTTACTATAAAACAGTATGCCATGTTATACCAACAGTAACCTCATATATTTTGTGCTTACTGTATGTCTTGATTGAACCATTTTCTCTTATGCTTGATTAGTCTTGTGTTGATTTGTACAGTAACACGCTATATAAGTTTGTGGCCAAGGAGCAACAGGCCATACCACACAGCCTGGATGTGCAGTAAAGTAGCCCTGCTAGGTCTGTGTAAGTACACTCTAAGATGTTCACACAGTGAAATCCCCTAACAGTGCACCTCTCAGCGTGTGTCAGTACGCAGTGCAGGACTATATATAAAGAGCTCTTACAAATCAGTAAAAAGACCGATATTTAGTCTCTTCCCATAGGAAAGGGCATAATAAGACACTTCATAGGAAAACATATCCAACAGCTCATAAGTATATGGAAAGATGCTCAACTTCACTAGCTATAAGGAAAATACAAAGCAAAACCACAATGAGGTACCACCTGTCAGAATGCCTATTATCAATAAGACAAGAAACAATGCGTATTGGAGAGGATATGAAGAAAAAGAAATCCTCATACACTGCTGGCAGGAACGTAAACTGGTACAGTCACTATGGAGAACAGCATGGAGGGTCCTCAAAAATTGAGAATATAGCTACCATATGACCCAGCAATCCCTCTTCTGAGTATGTACCTGAAATATTTGAAAATATTTATTCATAAAGATGTGTGTACCCCTATGTTCACTGCAGCATTATTCACAGCAGCCAAGACATGGAAACAACCCAAGTGTCCTTTAATGGATAAGTGGATAAAGCCGTGGTGTGTACACACACACACACACACATACACACTGGAATACCACTCACCATAAAAGAAAAAAAGGATGAAGTACTGCCATTTGAGATAACACAGATGGATCTTGAGAGTATAGAGACAGCACAGGGGCCTGGGCCTGGAATCCCAAGGACACCAGATGGCCAGAAGAAATACCCAAAAAGCCCGCCACCCCTCCAATCCCTGCTTGAAAAATATTGCAGAATTTTATCTCCTAACTGGTTGCTTCTCCAACCCTCATGTGGAAAATTTCCACTCTCCATTCAAAGTCTGTGTGAGCCCTCCCCTCCCTCACCAATAAAAGCCTCCCCCTCAAGCTATTTGGAGAACAGCCTGAAGCCTGTTTCTCTCAGGACTGACTCCCTTGTGCTCAAGCATAAGCTTAATAAAATCTGTCTGAAAATTTCTCTGGGGTTTCCTCTAGATTTCTGTCTCACAGAACCTTACAAACACCCTAATGCCAGTAACAGTGTAAGTCAGAAAAAGAAAAGCAGCATATAATTTCACTCATTTGTGGGACACAAAACAGAAAGAAGCAAATGAATGAACAAATCAAAAACAGCTCCTGACACAGACAACAGTATGGTGGTCACCGGAGGGGAATGGGGGAGGTGGAGTTAAGGAGGATAAAGAGGGTCAAATATATGGTGAAGGAAGGAGACTAAACGCGGGGTGATGAGCACACAACGCAATATACAGATGATGCATTATAACACTGTACACTTGAAACTTAAATATTCTTATTAACCAATGTCACCCCAATAATTTTTGTTAAAGAACTAGAAATGAAAGAGGAAAATCTGTGTGTCATTTAGGAGGTAAAAACTAAAGGATGTGGTGAATGATTAGGTATAAAAGATGAGAAAGAGGAAAGAGTTAAAGATAATTCTGAGCTTTGTAACTAGAGACAAATGAGTAATTCTACCATCCAATGAAGTAGAAGATAAAGGAAAAAGGTAAGTTGGAAGGAAAAAAATGATTTAATTTGCTGCCTTATTGGATGTGACCTACAAGGTGGAAATCTGCAATAAACAAATGCAAATAGGAAACAAAAAAGAGACATTAAAGAGAACACGACTCAATAAAGCCTTCTACAATTGACAGATGAATGGATAAAGAATATGTGGTATATGCCCTGACCAGGTGGCTCAGTTGGTTGGAGCGTCATCCCATACACCAAAACTTTGCAGTTCGATTCCCGGTCAGGGCACATACCTAGGTTTCAAGTTCAATCCCCCATCAGGGTGTGTACAGGTGGCCACCAGTTGATGTTTCTCTCTCACATCAATGTTCTCCCCCACCCCCCTTCCTCTATCTCTAAAATCAATAAAAACATATTCGCAGATGAGGATTAAAAAAATAAGAAGAAAAAGATGTGGTATATACATAAAATATTATTCAGCAATAAATAATGAAATCTTGCCATTTGAGACAACATGGATGGACCTAAAGGGTATTATGCTAAGTGAAGTTAGTCAGAGAGAAACAAACACTGTATTTCACTCACGTGAAATCTAAAGAAACAAAAGACAAGAATAAACAAAGCAACAACAGACCCATAAACATACAAAACCTTCAGATGGTTGACAAAGGAGGAGTAGGGGGGGATGGGCATTAAAAAAAGGTTTCTACACGAGGAAAATGTTCTGCTGTTCCACACAGCAGATACTGGACTCCTGTGGCTTTGACCACTTGCAATGTAACTAGCACAACAAAGGAACTGATTCCTACGTTTATCTAAGTTTAATTTAAACAGCTACAGGTGGCTAGTTGCCACCACACTGGACAGAAATTATCTAAGAGCATTCACAACTCCTTCCTCTCACTCTCCAGACACAGGAAAATCAGGATTTACATGTGATGTAGATTATTCAAATGGTTTTAACATATCCTCTTGGGTTAATAATATTACAAAACTGAGGAACCACCGTCCATTCTCAGCCAAACAGTATGATTACTCTCTTCTAAATAATTCCCAATTCCATTTACAAGTCAAAATGAAGCTGAGTAAAAATTGCATGGACTGGCAAGCTGGCATTAAGGTTTAGATGCAACACAAACCAGTCTTTAATAGCAAGGCCTAGTTTGAGACCTAGAGTTCCACTCTTCAAAACACTGACCTCTCCATCACTATCAGATATCACAATGAATGCATCCTCAAGTTTACGCTTCCTCTTCACATTGACCGAGCTGGCAGTGTCTGCATCTTTCTTCTCCAGGTTCGGAGCTTCAGAGTCTTCTTTAACTTTTTTCTTTCTCCGTGGCATCCTTCTTTCTGAAATACAAGGACAAATAACTCACTCAAAGTATATGTTTTCTAGATGCTATTTGTAATTTAGACATACAAAAGAAAAAGACATCCACCTAACAGAAATGAAACTGGATTTCTGAACTTTTCCACTTCTCTAGTGAAATTTCTATAGGAACAAAACAATAATCTATCCTAGTTCCTTAAACATTGAGTTAAATAATTGGTTTTCTTGATTGTATATTATAATTTGTCTAAAATATTTTTTTCAATTTCAATGCCTCAACCTGATAAAAAGGCATCTCCAAAAATCCCACAGCTAATATCATGCTTAAAGATAAAACACTAAATGCTTTCTACTTAAGACAGGCACAAGATAAGAATGTCTTTTTTTTTAAATTTATTTCTTTATTTTTAGAGAGGGGAAAGGAGGGAGAGAGGGAAACATCAATGTGTTGTTGGCTCTCAAGTGCCCCCTACTGGGGACCTGGTCAGCAACCCAGGCATGTGCCCTGACTGAGAATCGAGCATGTGACTCTGGTTTCAAACCAGCACTCAACCCACTGAGCAACACCAGCCACGGCAGAACGTCTGCTTTTATCATTTCTATTTAACATTATACTGAAGATTCTAGGCAGGCCAATTATTCAAAAAGAAATAAAAGACATCCAAATTGGAAAGAAAGAAGTAAAACTATCATCATTTGGAGATGATATAATTTTGTAATTTAAAAAAAAGGAATACACGCAAAAAGTTATAATTAATGAACAAATCCAGCAAGATTACACAATATAGGGTCAATACACAAAAACCACTTGTACTGCTATCCACTAGCAATAAACAATCCAAAAATGAAATCTAAAATTTCAATTTCTAATAGCTCAGAAATAAATTTAACAAAGGAAGCAGATTTGCAACTGAAAGTTAAAAATACTGTTGAAAGAAATTAAAGAATGCCCTGGATGGGTAGATTAGTTGGTTGGTCCTGTACACCAAAAGGTTGCATGTTTGATCCCCAGTCAGGGCATGTACCTAGGTTGTGGGTTCAATCTCCAGTCTGGATGCGTAAGGCAGTCAACCCATCATTATTTCTCTCTCACATCAATGGGTTTTTTTTTCCTCTGTCTCCCCTCCTCTCTCTCTAAAATCAATAAACAGCCCTGGCTGGTGTGGCTCAGTGGATTGAGCGCCGGCCTGCAAACCAAAGGGTCACCAGTTCGATTCTCAGTCAGGGCACATGCCTAGGTTGCCGGCTAGGTCCCCAGTTGGGGATGCTCAAGAGGCAACCACACATGGATGTTTCTCTCCCTCTCTTTCTCCCTCCCCTCCCCTATCTCTAAAAATAAATAAATAAAATCTGTTTTTAAAAAGATCAGCAAAGAGCACCAGCCAGTGTGGCTCTGCTGGTTGAGAGTCATCTCCCAGGCCAAAAGAAAGGTCACAGTTTGATTCCCATTAGGGGCATATGCCTGGGCTGCGGTTAGGTCCCAGGTCAGGGGGGACACAGGGCAGGCAACTAATCTCTCACATCGATGTTTCTCTCCCTTCCCCTCTCTCTAAAATAAAAATAATAATAATAATAATAATTTTTTTAAATGGACAAAGAATCTGAATATACATTTCTCCAAAGAAGATACACAAATGGCCAGTAAGCATATGAAAAGATACTCAACATTGCTAGTTATTAGGAAAATGCAAAGCCCACTATGATGGCTGTCAAAAAAAATGGAAAATAACACTTGTTGATGAGGATATGGAGAAACTTGAATCCTAGCACACTGTTGATGGGAACATTAAATGAGGCAGCTGCTGTAAGTGTAAAAAAGAAAAATGAAATAGTGATACATGTTATAACATGTATGAACTTTGAAAAATACAGGGCCTGGCACAGATAAGGCCCCTTTTTTACTATATAAAAATCTTTCATTACGAAATCATAAGTTTGTAATTCTTAACATAACATCACACTCAAGCACACCGTATGACATTTTAGGTGAAATGTTCAAATTGCTATCCATCTCATGCGTGGGAGACATTCATGTACCCTCCCAACCACGCCCAATGGCATTACTTCTGCTGGACCCTGTATGTTAAGTGAATGAACCAATTACAAAAGCCCTAATCTGTATGACTGCATTTATATGAAACAGCCAAAATAGGCAAATCAAATTATAGACAAAAAGCAGACTATTACTAGGGGATGCAAGAGAGGGAAATGTGGAATGAGTGCTTATGGCTACAAGGTTTCTTTTTGGGGTGATGAAAATGTTCTGGAATTAGAAAGTGGTAATAGCTGCACAACATTTTGAATGTACTAAAAGCCTCAAAATTGTACATTTTCAAATGATTAAAATGTTGGGTTTTATGTTTTGTGAATTTTACCTGAATTTTAAAAAAATACTTCCTCAGATGATTTTATTTTATAACCAGAGCTTAGTCACTCATTTAAATAGACCAACCTTAACTGTGTTACAAACTTCTCAAATAGTTTAAGACTGTTGTTACATCTTATTAAAAGGAATCTGTACAATCCTACCATTAAGGAGAGTAATATAACCAGATGCTTCCATTCTGAAGTCCGTCACAAAACCATTTCCCATCATAAGAACAGAAGCATAAACACAAATAAATATCTTTTCTATTTTTTTTTAATTTTTTAATTCAAGTACAGTTGGTATACATTGTATTGGCTATATTAGTTTCAGGTGTACAATACAGTAAATTGACATTTTTTTTAATTGTTATTGTTATTAAATTACACTTGTATGCCTTTTCTCCCCATCCCTCCACCCCACCCCAGCCGAATCCACTAACTCGACATTTTTATACCTTGCAGTGTGATCACCCCCCTAATTCTAGTTACCATCTGTCACCATGCAAACTTATCACGATACTGTTGACTATACTCCCCTTCCTCTTTCCACCTGTGACCTCACCCCTCCCTTCTGGTCACCATCCCTTTGGTCTCTGTTTCTCTGAGTCTGTTGTTTCGTTGGTTTGTTTGTTTTTAGAGAGAGGGGACGGGAGGGAAAAGAGGGAGAGAAACCGACTGGTTGCCTCTTGCCCGCGTCCTGATACGGGGGCGGAACCCGCAACCCAGGCGTGTGCCCTGACGGTAAGCCGTACCAGTGACCTTCCACTCCACAGGCTGGCGCTCAACCCACTGAGCCACACCGGCCAGGGCTCAAAGCGGGTTTTCAAAGAATCACAGCAGATAAGGATGGACAGGAAGCATTAGGTAGAGGCACCCCACAGATACAGACCACAAAACTGCATGAGATGTAGCCACACTGTTTCCAACGTAAATTAATTCTAAAAGTGAAAAAGGTCACTGCTCGGCCGATTTAAACAAGCCGACATATAATTCAACTACTATTTATTTCAGTTTTTGCCCTTCAAATGAAGAACTCACTAGAATAATGGCTTATCTTCAATTATTTGCCCTGAGACTACAGAATGAATTAGCACCAAGTGTCTGCAAAGGAGGAGCAGAGTCTGGACGCCAACAGCCTCTCCTAACCGTGACAGTCGGGAACACAATGACTCGGGAAAAATGCACACGCAGGAAAGGTGATCCAATGACAAGATTTCTTATTTCACAGATAGCACTTTGGTAGTGCCATTGAAATTCTCCAATTTGGGATATTACTGTCTTTTTCTTTCAGCACGTCCATCATCTTGATCTATCTGGAGAAAAGTCACTGACAAGATAATTTAAAATCTTAACACTCTACCTACCAAATCTGTCAAAACTGCTTTGAAAGCAGAACCTTAACAACAATAATTTATAAATGGTGGACTCTTACCCCTAGATAAGTCACTATGCAAGAGATTTGGTACCAAGCTTTTTATGACCTGACCACACCAGCCTGGCTGTTTCTCAAATTCAAAAAGAAAAAGTAAATACGCACCTACACCTACCTACACGCAGACACACACACCCCTGTTCATGCTCAGCCTCTGCTTACGACAAATGTGTAACAAGAGAATCCAAACACATTTTGAGTAATAATTAAGTTGTAATTAATTTTTTAGATTTTTAAAATTTATTTTTAGAGAGGGAACAGAGGGAGAAAGAGAGGGAGAGAAACATCAATGTGTGGTTGTCTCTGGCGCGCCCCCTAGTGGGGACCTGGCCTGCAACCCAGGCATGTGCCCTGACTGGGAATCGAACCCGGGAGCGTGTTTCGCAGGCCGGCGCTCACTCGGCTGGACCACGCACCAGCCAGGGCTACATGGTAATTATTTATCGAGTCCTCAAACGCATTCCAGAGGTTACTCCTCCCCATAGCTCTGTGATGGGTACCACTACTTTAAACTACCTTCACGAGCCACTTCTGTCCCTATTTTACACGGTGGGAACGTCATTCAAAACCAGACGGCTGCTCCGTGCTCAGGTCGGCAACTGACCGTTTCGAGAACTGAAGCCCGACGTGTTTGACGCCAGAAGGACATTGCTGGACTCAACCACAAAGCACTGCCCGCTCCCCCACGGGAGAAAATGGAGCGTAATACTTGCCCCGGCCCCGGGGTGCTACTGACGCCTCGGAACGCCCCAGCGACCCCAAGCCGGCTCGACCCTTCGCGTGTGCCTTTGTCAGCCGCGAAGTACGGCCGGCGGGCCCGCGCCCGCTCGCGGAAATCCAGCACGCGTGTGCACACGGGCGCCAGTCCTGCTGGAGGGCACAGCGGTAAACGACGGTAAGGATCTCCAAGGAAAACCCTGCTTTCTGTCAAAACCACCAGCGAAGGCAACGATCGCTTCCCGCTCAGACGGATGCCGACGGAGGGAGGGGCGCGAGCAGGCGGCGGCGGGCGGCCCAGGGCCCCGACTCCCGGGGGGCGGCCGAACGGACCTCCGCGCGGGCTTCCTCCGCCCGGGCACCGCGCGAGGCGGGCGCCTCCGGCAGGCGGGCAGGGGGCGGAGCCCCCCGCGGACAGCTACGGGCGCGGCAGAGCGGGGGCCCCGGGGGCAGGAGGGCCGCGCCCCCGGGCGAGGCGGGCGGGCGCGGCGGCCGGGGGCGGAAGCCCACCGGGTTCCCGAAGGGCCCACCCCGCGGTCGCGAGGCCCGCCTCAGCGCGGGGAGGGCCCTGCGCGCCCGCCAGGGGCGCCCCTGCCGGCGAAGAGCCCGGCCCGTGAGGGAGAAAAGGAGGCGGGAAGAGGAGGACTGGAGGTGCGCGGAGGCGGCAGGTACTCACCGATCGGCGCCGGCGTTCGGCCGAGCCCCTCCTCCGGGGTGCGGGGGTCACGAGCTTCGGCACCACGTCAGGAGCGGGGGCCGGCAGGCGAAGCTGGCCACTGCCGGGAGGAGCAGCCGCGCAGGCGCGGCGTCATCCGGGGGCGAAACCAACGCACACCGCGGGGGGAGACACTACCAGGACGTACCAACTGCGGGAGGCGAGGGGCGCCACCACCCAGGAGGATCTGGGCTCCAGCATCCCGGGCCCCTGCCGGTGTTCTTGTGGTATTCGTTGGGTTTATTCTCTGCTAGCACTGAGGGAAACCCAAGAGGAGCACAGAGCTCCCAAAACACTACAGCTGACCCTTCAAAGTTTTGTCTACCATATCAAGCCGCCTCTGGCCCTTTCTTGGCGTGTATCTAGAGTTATACTGAATTCATATGTTCATATGACCACTTGAAAACTCTGGGAATGATAAATGTTAAAAAGTCTGATCATTCCAAGGGAAGGGGAGAATCTGGGAAACTCTTCCAGATGTCAGGTGAAGTGTAAAACCAGAACCGGCCCTGGCCGGGTAGCTTAGAGCATTGCCCCATTCTGCAAAGGTTGCGGATTCAAGTTGGATCCTCAGTCAGGGCACCTACAAGAAGCAACCAGTGCATGCTTGAATAATTGGAACAAATTGATATTTCTCTCTCCCACTCCTATTCTCTCTAAAAAAATAAATAAAATAAAACCACAACAGCCACTTTTGGTGAAATTTATTTTGTTATGATGATCTTTAAGTAGGTTGTTTTTTGTTTGGTTGGGGGTTTTTTGGTGAAAATTGAAACGTGCATTTTATGACCCAGAAAATTCATGTTTAGAAAAATACAGGCAATTGCACAAAAAGATATGTTCATGTTCAAGCCTACTCCCTTGCAAAAAATAGAAACAACAAACATCTGATATGACATAGCAGATGTGATATGTTCCTAAAACAAAATACTAAAACAAATAAAACTCAGTCATATAAGTAACAACATTTGATGGCTCATGAGTTATTGAAATAGCATCATGTCAACAAATAATGATACACACAAATTTAAAAATACACAGCATGACAGTATGTCTTGATTATGGAATATACATGTGTCTACAGAAAATGAACTAGCCCTGACTGGTGTGGCTCAGTGGGTCGCCAGTTCGATTCCCAGCTATGGCACATGCCTGGGTTGTGGATCACGGCCGAGTTGGGGGTATACAAGAGGCAACCAATCTATGTTTCTCTCACACATTGATGTTTCTCTCCCTCTCTCCCTTCCTTCCCCTCTCTCTAAAAATAAATAAAATCTTTAAAAGATTAAAAATTAAAAAGTGAAATAGACGGAGAGATGAACACACACCATGACAATGATATGAGGTCAGGAGAAGGGAGGGCTGGAAGCCAGGATGGATGGGGAGAGGGTACAGGCAGGACTTCTGATAGATCTGTCATGGTTTCTTTTTAAAAAAGAAGAAACCTAAAAATTAACATAACGAAATGTTAAATTTTGATAGTGGTACTTAACTATACATTATTCTCAGTACTTTTTTTGTAACATTTAATTCTAGAATGCCCTTTTCCTATCTCCCCAAGTCACCTTCCTCCAACTGACCCTCCAAAATCCAGCTAAACCACTTCATTTGCCTCCTCTGACTGCAGTTCATTTCTCCTGCTTGCTTCCTCAGCTTTTGGGACATTCAATCACCCATGATATAGTGCAATTATTTGCTGTATGTATCTATCTCTTTTATAGGACTTGTTACCTTTCTGAAGACACGATCCATGTAACCCTAGCAAGTAGCAAAGAGCCTAGCCAAAAGCAAATACTCAATACATTTTGGTTGAATTGAATTGTGAAGAAGGGACATCAGAAAAGGTTTCGATGTAGGGCCAGAAAGGTCCTTTGGAACCTCTCACCTCTGAGAAGAACAGTGATGCAGTTGTTAGCAGCCATCTTGCAACACTGAGGAGAGCCAGCGTCAGGTAGGCAGTCTCTAAGGTGGCTCCCAATTGTGAAGGAGTGAAATGCTCAGTCTCTGTGACTCTGTCTTAATTCTAGCCTGCATCTTTCCCACAGCCTTCAGGCCTTCAGGCAAACAGCTCTTGATACATATATATCAATGATTAACACACATACATGGAATTCTACTGGAAAATTGAGTTTTGGGAAGAACAGCTCCTTGCCAAAAAGGTACCTCTGCTGAAAAGGTGACTCAGATCAGCAGGGGCCGAGAGACCCAGACCAGGAACAAAGAGATTTCAAGATTTCTCACACTTCCTCGGATTCCTGCTGGAGCCCAGATGCCTAGGTCATCAATCACCTCTTTCCCATCTTTTTCTCCCTTCCTTCAACATGAAAGGGTCCTGAGCTCTGGATCTTCTGGGGATGGATTTGAGGACCTGTAAGTGCCCCCATCTTCTCAAGCAGGCACCTTCTCCATCGATAAACATTTCCTTACTCCGAACTCTGATGTTTTTAATATGGCCTTTTGAAGCATCCAGCACACAGACTTTGAACCGGTAAGGAACACAATCATCCAGCCTCCTGGCAATCACACTCCTGTGCAATCCCTTCCCTCCCCTTGAGGGCAGCACGCACTTAATGACTCACTTTTTAAAAATATAATAAGGCAGAGTGATGGGATGTCATTTCCAAACCTAGGTTATAAAAAGACTGTGGCTTCCTTCCTGGGCACCCTCCACCTCTGGATTTTATCAATTTGGGGGACTCCAAATGCCATGTCATAGGGCAATCATGTGGAGAGACCCACATGTTGGAAAGGATTCCCCCACCCAACTCTCTGCCCACCCAGTCTGACAGCTTAACCACAACCTCATAAGGAACTTTAAGTCAAGAGCACCTTTGGCCTAAGCCATGCCCAGGTTCCTGACCCACAAAAACTATGTTGCCTCTAATTTTGGGGGTAATTTGTTACACAACAAAACAGAACTAATATACAGCTTAGAAAATAAAAAAATTTAAAAAAACAACAGAAAATAGTAGGGTGATGCCTCTGATCATATATATGAGTATATATACCTGGAGATCATTCCACTTCTGGTCTTTCTGTAATGTGAGATAATAAATATCCTTAATATATACATCACTATGAGACAAATTTATGTTATTTACATAAATTTATATCGAGTAGACAACATCCTACTCGATATAAATCTGAATGTCCATCAGTACAGAAATAATATGTTACATAGTATGGTATATTCATAGATTAGAATAATGGAACAATTAAAAGAAATGAACAAGATCTAAATGTGCTTTCAAAGATCTTAAAAAATTAACCTTAAAAGACAAGTTGCAGAGGACTTCCAGTCAAAATGGAGGTGTAAATAGACATGCTTTGCCTCCTTGCACAACCATAAGAAGGATCACAACTAACCTCAAAACAAAAAATGCCCAGAACTGCCAGAAAATTGAACTGTATGGAAGTCCAACAACCAAGAATTTAAAGAAGCCATATTCATCCAGACAGGTAGGAGGGGTGGAAATGGGGAGCCAGGGCAGAGAGGACGCAGTGTGGCAGCAGTGAGGCGGCTGATGGAACAGGCGGTCCCACATTCACATATAGTGGATAAAATCAGGAGCAAGTGATCCCAGCCCCAGGCCAGGCCACACAGCCCAGAGCTCCAGCACCAGGAAGATAAAGCCTCATAACTACTGGCTGTAAAAACCCGTTGGGGTGGTAGAAGATACTGCTGGTCTCTTGGGTGAGGCTGTTTAAAGGGCCCACACTGTCCTAAAACAAATGCAAACCCACCCACTCTGGGAACCACCACCAGGGCAGCAGCTAGAGAGGTGACAGTCACATATGAGAAGGGAGTGAAGTGAATGGAAATGAGGCAAGTGCTGAGCAAGCCTCAGCAGCACTGTCCTCTCTCCAACCCCTCCCCCACAGACAGAGCCACAAAGTGGTAAAGTGGGTTGCCTCGCCCTGGCGAATCCCTAAGGCTGTACACCATATAACTTAACAGGTGTGCTAACACAGAGAGTCCAAGCAGCTCTACCTAATACACAGCAACAAACAGGGAGGCCGTCAAATTGAGGAGACAAAGAAATATGGCCCAAACGAAAGAACAAAACTCCAGAAAAACAACGAAAGGAAATGGAGATAAGCAATCTATCGGATGCAGAGTTCAAAACACTGGTGATCAGGATGCTCAGAGAACTCACTGAATACGGCAAAAGCATAAAGGAAGAAAGGAAGAAATGAAGGCTACCCTAAGTAAAATAAAGAAAAATCCACAGGGAACCAAGAGTGAAGGAAAGAAAGCCAGGGTTTAGAACATAAGGAACAAATAAACAATTAACCAGAACAGAATGAATAAACAAGAATTAAAAAAACAAGGAGAGAATAAGAAGACTCTGGGACATCTCCAAAAGTGCCAACATTTGAATCATGGGATGCCAGAAGGAGAAGAGGAAAAGCAAGAAATTGAAAACTTAAACAAAACTTCCCTAATTTGGCAAAGGAAATAGACATACAATTCCAGGAAGCGCAGAGAATCCCAAACAAGATGGATGCAAAGAGGCCCACTCCAAGACACATCATAATTAAAATGCCAAAGGTTAAAGATAAAGAGAGAATCTTATAAACAGCAAGAGAAAAGGAGAGAGTTACCTACAAAGGAGTTCCCATAAGACTATCAGCTGATTTCTCAAAAGGAACTTTGCATCCAAGAAGGGACTGGCAAGAAGTATTCAAAGTGATGAGAAGCAAGCACCTACATCCAAGATTACTCACTCTGTCCAGCAAAGCTATCATTTAGAATCAAAAGACAGATAAAGCGCTTCTCAGACAAGGTAAAGTTAAAGGAGTTCATCATTACCAAGTCCTTATTATATGAAATGTTAAAGGGACTTATTTAAGAAAAAAAAAGATCAAAACTGTGAACATTAAAATGGCAACAAATTCACAACTATCAAAAACTGAATCTAAAAAAACTAAGTAAACCACTGGTAGAGGAACAGAATCATAGATAAGGAGATTATTTGGACAATCAGCAGCTGGTAGGGGGTAGAGGGAGAATGGGGCAAAAGGTATAAGGATTAAGGAGCATAATTGGTAAGGAAAAAAATAGACAGAGGGATGTTAAGAAAAGTATAAGAAATGGAAAAACCAAAGAAATTATATGCACAACCATGGACATAAGCCAAGGGGGGGATTGCAGAGGGAAGGGGGGGTACTGGGTGGAGGGGGACAAAGGGGAAAAATTAGGACAACTGTAATAGCGTAACCAATAAAATATACTTAAAAAAAAAAAACAAGTTGCAGGATGATGCAAGTTCCAAGTGAATAGGGACTTTATTTTGCACGTTGTATAACCCCAGTACTTAGAAGAGTAGCTAACAAATAATAGAGACAAATAAATGATAAGCCCAGCCTTAATCCATTCATGTGAACACAGACTCTTACACATATAATATCATGTTTTTTTTAAGGTAATAGATACATTAAAAGTATTTTTATAGGCCTGGGAAGATACAGGGCTACATAATAAGCAGGAAATAGAGGATACTTCTGAAAAGGTGGCTAAAGATCCAAACTTGGAGTCAAAGGGAACCTTCATATAGCCATAATGTTTTCATTTTATTTTTAGAACTCCTGTATAATTGAAATGAATACATATTTTTAAAGCAAAACAATCACCTTTTAGTCATTGCTGCATTCCAAGTTACATTATGTTTCAGTGCTGATCTCTTTCTTTCTAAACTTTCTCTTGCCATATCTAAGTAGAACTTCTTGTTTTTCTTAAAGTGGGTCATTTATTAATATTGGGAAGATTACTTAATCACAACTCCTCCTGTCCCATATTAGGAAGATCACTTCTTTACAATTTCCCTCATTCCATGTGGGAGCACCACAGCCAGTGGGATAATCTTGGCCCCTCTCAACCTCTTCACTCACTCCTCCTCAGGACAGCTAACTTATATGTCTGGTAGATTTTTAGAGAAGGAAATGCGCATGCTTCACCCAGCTCTTCCTGACTCCCTGACCTGCCTGCCTCCCGGCATGAAGCACATGTTCTCTGCTCTTCTCAAGTATTTTGGCACATCACACCACCCCTCACCTCTCCCAACTCTACCAAGAAATTCCAAGACTGTTTAGACGTGCCTATAATGGAGCAAGTCCAATTCAGGGTTGAGGTATAAGCAAGCTCACTCAGCGAACACACTGATCTCTCAATTTGGTTCCAATCTTGGGCAAGGAACAGGAGTCTTCTTTATAATCCTCCTCAAACCACAATAAAGAGGAAGCTGGCAGTGCACTTTTTTAAAAAATGTAAGGCTGTATTGCCCTGGCTGCGTGGCTTAGTTGGTTGGAGTATCGTCCTGCGCACCAAAAGGTTGCAGGTTCCATCCCCGGTCAGGGTCATGTACTGGAGGCAACTGATTGATGTCTCTCCCTTACATGAATGTGTGTGTGTGTGTGTGTGTCTCCTTCTCTCTCTCCCCTTCTCTCTCTCTTTCTTCCTCTCTTTCAAATCAATAAACATATCTTCGGGGGATGATTTCTTTTTAAAAGTAAAGCTATGTACATCACGTATAAAACTGTAACGACAGAACAGTACCGCAGCATCGGAGGAAATGCTAGGTGAGGAGCAGGTACAGGTGCGCAGTCATGGTGTGGTCTTCTGGGGAGGTCTTAGCATTTATTGTAGGTTTTGGGTGTTTCTTTATAAGGAATATACACCTTTAGGTAGCATTCTTCATTCAGTTTTGAAGCAAAAACTTCCTTCTCTTTTAAAGCTTTCAAATCAGTTTAAATGAAGAACAGCTTGAGATTGCAAGCAAGCTATTTTAAACCATTATAATTAACGAAGACTCATCTATGTAAATCTAGATATTTTTAGATATTGTGAGTGAAAATAAGAGAGACATATGCCTTCGATAATGCAAAAACGCATAAGGTTATTCACTGATGACTTCAAAATACTGAAAATAGCCCTGGCTGGTGTGGCTCAGTGGATTGAGTGCTGGCCTGTGAAGCAAAGCGTCGCTGGTTGGATTCCCACTCAGGGCACAGGCCTGGGTTGTGGGCCAGGCCCCCAGCTGGGGCCGTGCATGAGGCAACTGATCAACGTTTCTCTCACACATCGATGTTTCTCTTCCTCCCTCCCCTCTCTCTAGAAATGAATAAATAAAATCTTTAAAAAAAAGAACTACAAAATAAAACTCCCACAGGACATTTGTTAAATTAGCACAAACAAATAAAACATACAAAACTCAATGCTAACAGCATTGTGAGAAAATAAGTATATTTCTGCATTGGGAATGCAATATAAACAAGGATCGTATAATATTTCTAGAGAGAAATTTGGCAATAGCTGTCAAAAATCATAAAAATGATCATACTCGCAACCTGAGAAATACCACCTTGGGGAATATATCTCAAGGAGAGGATTCAAAAGAGAGACGAAGAGATTTGAACAAAGACGATTACAGCTGAAAACCAGAAACAGCCCAAATGCTCACTCGTCCACGGGAGAAAGGCTAACTTGAAACAGGCCGTGGTAGAGCAATACAATAACAGATTATTACCTCACCACAGGGAATTCCAAAAAAGAGAACCTTATAGAAATGTGGCAAGAACCCTGTCAAGTAAGGATAAGCTGAAGACAATAGAACTCCAAGAGACCCTGCACAGCACAACAGCTAACAGACGACTTGTATGTAGGTGCCCAGGAAACAACAGGTTTGTGATGTGCAGATGATTTTGACTTGAAATCTTTTTTAACAGTAGGACTGATACTATTTAATGAAATCCATGCACCAGAGAAATGGGAAGGGTGATCAGGGCCAGACCCAATGGCTACGGCCCCTTGATCTTAACAGAACAATGTGGCAGTCAGTGTCTCTTGCTTTTTAAAAACAGCTTCATCAAAATGCAATTCCCATACCATAAAATTCTTCCATGCAGAGGGTCAACTGAGAGCATGACAGAGTAATGTCCACGTAAAAAATGTCCAACCCTGTAAGAATTTTTATAAGTTTATTTGTGCCAAACTGACAACAATTGCCCGGAAGCGAAACCTCAATGGATTGAGAAAATGCTCTGGAAAATGGCAGGTTTGCATTTTATTTTATCCATTACAGTCAAAGAGGAGGCTTAAGGGAGTCACATGAAATCCATTGGTGATAGATTAGGGAGGCGGGAGGAGGCAAAGGGGGGACCTCTGGCACTGGATAGACACACACTCGTGTTACACAGGTGGGTACCGGGTAGTTAACAGTCAACAGGTAATGTGATGATAATCACAATGAGGGCATGTGCGGTCCAGAAAAGGGAATCTGACATTCCAAAGGTATATTATCGCAGACTCAAAAGATAACAGACAGGTTCAGTTAAGGAAAAGACTTACCTTTGTTGGGGAAAAATACCAGCCTAGAACATGACTACCTGCCATGGCATGCTTTTAGTTAGAAATTTTCTTTCTTTTTTTTTTTAAATTGTATTTATTTATTTTTGGAGAGAGAGATAGACAGGGAAACATCAATGTGTGGTTGCCTCTCACGCGCCCCCTACTGGAGACCTGGCCCATAACCCAGGCATGTGCCCTGACTGGGAATCAAACTGGTGACCCTTTGGTTCACAGGCCAGCGCTCAATCCACTGAGCCACACCAGCCAGGGCTAGAAAGTTTCTCATTTTAGACCATCCTATGTGGTTACTTCAGGTCTCTGAGTTTGTAAGGCCGCCACGCAGGCCCCCTGAGCTGGTCAGGTTTGGTGTGTGGCCCTTTTTCGTCCACAGTGAGGAGTTCCACTGACCCACACCCCCAATGAAAGCCATGAAAATTATTTTAAAACAACCCTTTCAAGCCTCTGGGAATAGTCCTTAAGGTAAACAGTAAATTTTTTAAACCTACTCAAAAACAAAAAGCCCCTGACTGGTGTGGCTCAGTTTGTTGGGCATGATCCTGCAAAGAAAAGGTCGCCGGTTCGATTCCTGGTCAGGGAATGTGCCTGGGTTGCAGGTTTGGTCCCTGGTCCAGGCACATATGAGAGGCAACCAGTCCATCTCACAACAGTGTTTCTCTCCCTCTCCTTCCCCCTTCCTTTCCCTCTCTCTAAAAATAAATAAAATCTTGTTTTAAAAGTCTACAAAACATCCTGTGAGAATCTGGGTATTTGAACAAAAATCATTCCTTCCTTTGCCCCCCTCTCCCAGCTCAGTGAGTAGAGATTCCCCTCTACCCTGCAGCAGCCAAGAGCACAGGTTTCCTTCCCCACACCCCCCAGCTTCCAGGAAAAACTTTCTTCCAAAAGGAAGAAAGGAGCAAGACATCAGCATTTCTCGTTCTGCCCCCAGCTACCTATTGCCTACCAGGCAACACAGGTGAGAAGCTGGGGCTTACGGAGTGGAGGCGGCACACAGAATTCTAAGGCCCCCGATCACCCTTGCCTCAGCTTGAGAGAGTAATTCCACATCAAGATAAGCAAGCCAAGAGGTCCTGAGGCTGCCACTCTTCCTCAACGCCAAGTCCTCATACCCTCGAGGGGGTTGTCACTCAAAGAAAATCTTGCCATTGTTCCAATCTTTCTCGCAGTTCCAGAGTCCGTCTTAGAAATTTTGCATGGGAGGAAAAGCAGCCAGGGATTGGGGGAGGTGGGGGGAAGGTAGCTCCTAATCTTTTCCCAGAGTAACTGACTTTATTTACAACAAAGTCTGGAGAAGTTGAAGCCCAAGAGTGCTCACTAGAAGCGCAGGGACTGTGGTGAGCAGAATCTGGATACAGAATAAATTGTGGGCCAGCTAGTGCGCAGGCAAAGGCCAGGAATAAGACAGCTGGGAGGAGTCCAGACCTTCGGGAGTCAGAACAACTACCAAACACTGGCCTATTCTTTCAAAGGAGGCAGAATTTCACTGAATTATTTTGTAGAGCAATTTATGCCCCAAGGCATTGTTGAAAGTACTAGAGCAATCAGCTGGCAACTGGAAGAGTTGAACAGCTGGGCACCTTCAGGAAAAGAGGGAGTCCTGCCAAAATCACTGTTGTCCCAGGATGACTGGGCTTATCCAAAGCTGCACTTTCTTCAGAAGCAACATCAGAGAAGGGAGGGGAGGTGGATGGAAAGTAAACTTCACTAAAATACTGCAGCCAATTACTAAACAAATAAGCAAGCAAACAACAAGTCCTGGAGAGCTGAGGAGACCGGTACTCAGAGTTGCTGTATTAGAGTTCTCCAGAGACAATGAACCAATGAGACACAGGTAGGTAGGTAGGTAGGTAGGTAAATAGATTGATTAATAGATTAGATTAGATAGATAGGCAGGTTTATTATAAGAAATTGGTTCGCAGAATTAAGAAGATGGACAAGTGGAAGGAATGAAGGAAGGAAGGAAGGAAGGAAGGAAGGAAGGAAGGAAGGAAGGAAGGAAGGAAGGAAGGAAGGAAGGAAGGAAACGAGGAATTAGCTCACACAATCACAAAGAGGACACCTTCCAAGATCTGAAGGATGAGTCAGCCAGCTGGAGACCCAGGAGAGCTGATGGTTTACTTCCTGTTCAAGCCCAAGGCCTGAAAACCAAGAGAGCTAATGGTGTAATTCTCATCCAAAGGCTGGTAGGTTAGAGACCCAGGAAGAGTTAATGACAGCAGAAAAAAAGCCAATATCCCAGTTTAAAGGGAGTCAGGTTGGAAGAAATCTCTCTTACCTCAGGGAGGGTTAGCCTTTTTGTCCTACTCAGGCCTTCAATTTATTGGATTAGGTAGAATTATATCATGGAGAGTAATCGGCCTCAGTCCACCAATATAAATATTAATCTCAACAAAACACCCTCACAGAAACACCCTCAATAATTTTTAACCAAATGCTGGACAGCCAGTCAAGTTGACACATAAAAATAACCTAACATAAAGGGAAGGAAAATGGGACAACCGTAATAGCATAATCAATAAAGTATATGTTAAAAAAATAACCTAACCTAATTATAAATTACCTAAAATAGCCAGTTTCCAACAACAAAAAAAGCGACAGGGCATGGAAAGAAACAGAAAAGTATAATCCATGCATTGGTAGAAAGCAGGCAACAGAAAGGGTGAAAGCGATCAGACATAAAGATACACCCAAACGAGACTTCAGTCTTTAAATACACATTCACAGAACCAAGGAAACAATGACTAAAGAGCAAAGGAAGGTAAGATAACAGTGACCCATCAAATAGAGAATATTGCTAAAGAGATAAAAATTATTTTAGGTGAACGACTGGAGCGCTGCAGCCCCCACCATAGCCGCAGCGGAGTGCGTGCCCAGCCCACCGCCCCGCCTCTGAGCAGAAGCTGGCTGCGCCTCCCACGTACGTGGGAGCAAATCTGTCAGGAACCCTTCACCAAGGCTGTGGATTTGGTTTAATAAAACTCTATCTGAAAACAAAATCTGAGAATAGACTGAAATTTACAAGCTCAGGTGCAGCCAACACTGAGACCAGCAAAGTGGTGGGCAGTCTGGAGACCAAGTCAGGTGGGCTGGATACGGTCTGACGCTTAGGGAAAAGTGGAACTCTGGCAACACGCTAGGCACGGAGGCCGCTGTGCAAGATCAGCTTGCAGGTGGACTGCAGCTGACCTTACATTCATCCTTCTCACCGAACACTGGGGGCAGAAATGCTACAATCAAGACAGGGTAGGAGCAGGAGCTCATCAGCCTGGGCTGCAAGGTGCATTTTGGCCTCGCCAGGCCTTCCATCTGCAGCACTCTGGTGCTGGGTTACCAGGGCTGGCTGGCTGGCTGGCAGATGAATTCTGAGACCACAAAGTCTCAGCTGACGCAGAACAACTTTGCGGTTGGGTACAGGACTGATGAGTTCCAGCCTCACACTTCTGTAAATGACGCAACAGAGTTTGGTGACTCCATGTATCAGAAGGTGAACAAGAAGTTGGAGACCACCGCTCATCCCGCCTGGACAGCAGAGATAGTGACACTGGCCTCCGGGTAGCAGCCAAGTATCAGATGGCCCCTGATGCCTGCCTCTGGGCTGCAGCGAAGGACTCAGGCCCGACAGGCTTAGGACACGCAGGCACTAAAGCCAGGTGTCCTCCTGACGCTGTCAGCTCTGCGGGTGGCAAGAGTGTCAACACTGGTGGCCACCAACTTGGTCTAGAACTGGAATTTCAAGCATAAAAGAAAACTGTACAATCATTAATTTTTTATTTTTATTTTAGAGAGAAGGGAAAGAAGGGAGAGATTATGAGAAAAACATCGATGTGAGAGAGAAACATGCATTGGGCGCCTCTCCTATAGCCCCCCAACCGGGAGGAACCTGCACCCTTTCACTTTGAGGGATGACACCCCACTGAGCCACACCAGCCAGGGCACAGTTGTTTAAACGATTTTGCAGCATAGCTACCTTCAGAATTTAGTGTACCTTTTAATGTTGTGTGTATGGGATGCAAGTATTGTTAAATATCACGTTAGGTCTCCCGGTTTGAAGATGAGTCAGCTTTAAGGTGTTACCCTTTCAAAGGTACAGAAGAAACCCGATTCCAAGAAAAGGTCCTTTCAGCTGTAGACTTGGGGGGACTCGGTGGCCCCTCTAGAGATGTCAGGTTTCTTTTTTATCTAGAAGTGGCTGCAAGTGGAAGCTGATGATCTGTAAGCACTTTGTACATTTGTATCGCTACAACGAATGAAATCGTGACTTCCAGAGACTTGACCTTGATTTCCTGCCCTGAGAGAGGCTCCCTGTTGGGTGGTGTGTACCAGCTCATCCGAAGGGACTTTTTTAGACAGATTTTCATGACCTGTTTCCACCCCGGTCCATCACCTCTTTTACACCAAAAGTAGTCTGCAGGGGGTGGAGGCTGGTTCTCTTGTGCCACTTTGGGGTGGAGAAGGTGGCCATGATGAAGCCAATAATTCAGGACTTCCCCCCTCCCGTTGTGGTTCTTTTGCCCGCGCACCAGAGCGTGAAACCGCTTCTAAGAGCCCCAGCTGCGCGCTGGGGAGAGTCTCTGTGACTGTGATCACGTGGTGACAACACTCGGAACCTAAATTAGACCCCTGTTGAGTCCTCGCCGCTCGGTTTATTTTTTGGCAGTTTAATGGGTACATCGTAGAGTCTTCCATTGTGTGGAATTAGATCACCCCTTTTTTTAATCTTAAATGTACTTTATTTTTAGAGAGAAGGAAAGAGAAGGAGTAAGAGAGAGAGAGAGAGATACATCGATTGGTTGCCTCTCACACACCCCCAACCAGGGACCCGGCCTGCAACCCAGGCATGTGCCCTGACTGGGAATCAAACCGGCAACCTTTCAGTTGGCAGGCCAAAGCTCAACCCGCTGAGCCACACCAGCCAGGGCTAGATCATCCCTTTCAAATGCTGTCATTAACATCACTTAAAATAAAATGAATAAAAATTTTAAAGCCTCATTAAAAAAAAGAACACCCCCCCAAAAGAAAGAACCAACAGGAAATTCAGGAGTTGAAAAATACACTAACTGACAAATTAAAACCACAATGAGATATCACCTCACACCTGTTACAATAGCCATCATCAATAAATCAACAAATGACACGTTGGTGAGGATGTGGAGAAAAGGGAACCCTCATGCACTGGTGGTGCGAATGCAGGTGCAGCCACTGTGGAAAACATTATGGAGGGTCCTCAAAAAATTAAAAATGGAACTGCCTTGTGACCTAGCAATTCCACTTCTGGGTACATATCCTAAGAAACCCAAAATACTAATTCAAAAGAATATATGTGCCCCTATGTTCATTGCAACATTATTTACAATAGCCAAGATTTGGAAGCAGCCCAAGTGCCCATCACTAGAAGAGTGGATAAAAAGGTAGTGGTACATTTATACAAATAGAATATTACTCAGCCATTAAAAAAAGAATGAAATCTTACCATTTGCAATGGCATGAATAGACCTGGAGGGAATTATTCTAAATGAAATGAGTCAGTCAGATTAAGACAAATACCATATGACTTCACTTACATATGGAATCTAAAGAACAATATACACGAACAAACAACAGAAACAGACTCACAGGTACAGAGAACAGACTGATGGTTCCCATTGTGGAAAGGGGTTGGAAGACTAGGTGGAAAAGATGAAAGGACTGAGTACAGATTGGTAGTCACAGGTAGCTGTGGGGATGTTAAGTACAGCATAGGACATATAGTCAATAATATCGTAATAACCATGTCTGGTGCCAGGTGGGTACTGAAAATATTGGGGCGAATATTTTGTCAAGTATATGATTGTCTAACCACTGTGCACTACACCTGAAACCAATACAAAATAATATTGAATGTGAACTGTAATTGGAAAAAATAAATATTTTTAAATAAAATACATTAACTAAAATTTTTTAAATTCACTATAGGGGCACAATAGCATATATAAAATCTGAAAAGAAAACTATGCAAACTTGAAGATAGATCAACAAAAATTTTGCAAATTAAAAACAGAAAAAGATTGAAGAAAAATAAACAGAACCTCAGAGAAATGTGTGACACCATTAAGCACACTAACAAACACAATTAGAGTACCAGAAGGGGAGAAGAGTGTGAGAAAGAAAAAAAACAAGTATTAAAAAAAATTATGACTGATAACTTCCCAAATTTATTGAAAAATAACAACCTAAACATTCAGGAAGCACAACAAATTCCCAGTAGGATAAATTAAAAGACGTCCATAGACACCTCATAGTAAAAATGCTTAAAGTCAAAAAGACAAGACTTCTGGACAAGATGGCGGCATAGGCAGACATGGCTCACCTCTTCATACAATCACATCAAAATTACAACTAGAATATAGAACAATCATTACTCAGGAACATCAGAAACCGAGCTGACAGAAGTCTGGCAACTACAGAATTAAAGAAACCACATATAACCAGACTGGTAGGTGTGATGCAGACATGGAATGGGCTGGTCCCACACCCACATGGATAAAAATTTGGGAGGGATATCTTGGGAGCAAGGAGTCCCAGACCCACAGGATTCCAGTGCCAGGAAGAGAAGTCCCCACAACTTCTGACTGTAAAAACCAGTGGGGATTGAGTCAGTGGAAGAAACTGATGGAGCCTCAAGCAGTTCCTCTTAAACAACCCACACATGTACTCATCTACTCAGGCTCACTCCCTCTGAGCTTCAGCACCAGGGTAGCAGCTCGGAAGGTACCAGTGGTATAGAGGGAGGAACTGAAGTGTCTGGATCAAGGTGAGCAGAAGCCACTGTCCCTTTTCAAAACCCTCCCCCCACAGAGCTGCTAAGCTGGTACCATATCTGAGACTCCAGCAACCTGGCTAACACTGTTTGATGCTCCTTGGAGACCCCCAGAGGCTCTGTTCCACCCAACTTATGGGCCCACCAAGCTGCTTTTCCATATGAGTGGCTGGTCTTGGCTCCTAAATCCTATCAAACAAAAGACAGCTGGCTTCAGTGAACCCCAGGCCTGGCACTAGCAGCAGCCAGATTAGATTTACAACTTGGCTTCCCCTGGGAATCTCCAAGCCCAGAACAAATAGCAGCCATCTCAGATTGCTTTATACCTCAGGTAAGGTGTCCCAGGCAAAACACAGATGGGGGCTGACATTGGCCTGCACCACCCAGGAAACCCCAGGGACGGCATATCCAGTGGACAACTACAGACCACATCAGAGCACCGCCGCCTGCCCCTGCATGGCTGATCCTCCATGGACAGTGGAGGTTGGTGGCCAGTGGTCACAGCCAGTCCTTGCAGCTGACTGACCTGGGTAAATCCCTCCCATTGATCTGTCAACAGCAACCAAGGATCAACTACAAGAGGAGGGAGTACTCAGCGCACAAAAAAGTCATACTTCCAGTACTCAGCTTGGGTGATAAGAGAGGCTGTGCCACTGGACCCTATAGTACACCTACTACACAGGGCCCCACTACCAAGACATGAAGTCAAAGCAGTTCCTCCTGAATCATAGAACAAACACAAGGAGGCTACCAAAATGAGGAGACAAAGAAACATGGCCAAAATGAAATAACAGATCAAAATTCTAGAAAAAAAGCTAAACAAAATGGAGATAAGCAATCTATCAGATGCGGAGTTCAAAGCACTGGTCATAAGGATGCTCAAGGAACTCAGTGAGGACTTCAGCAGCATAAAAGAGACCCAGTCAGAAACAAAGAATTCATTAATTGAAATAAAGGACAATTTTCAGGGAAACAACAGTAGAGTGGATGAAGCTGAGAATCAGATCACTGATTTGGAACATAAGGAAGCAAAAAACAACCACACAGGAAACAAAAAGAAAAAAGAACCCCCTCAAAATGAGGTCAGTATAAGCAGCCTCTGGGACAACTTCAAGAAGATCAACATTGGCATCATAGGGGTGCCAGAAGGAGAAGAGAAAGAGCAAGAAACTGGAAATCTATCTGAAAAAAATAGTGAAAGAAAAGTTCTCTAATTTGGAGAAGGAAATAGACATACAAGTCCAGGAAGCACAGAGAGTCCCAGTTATGATGGATGCAAAGAGGCCCACTCCAAGACATATCATGATTAAAATGCCAAAGGTTAAAGATAAAGAGAGAATCTTAAAAGCAGCAAGAGAAAAGAAGATACTTACCAGGTGGTTGCCAGATAAAAGGGGGGAGGGGGAGAATGGGTGAAGAGGTGAGGGGATTAATAAATGCAAATAGGTAGTTACAGAATAGCCATGGGGATGTCAAGTACAGTATAGGAAATGCAGAAGCTGAAGAACTTATACACATGACCCATGGACATGAACAAAAGTGTGGGGATTGCTGGCAGGGTATAGTGCTGGATGGAGGAGGGAAAAGGGAGAAAATTCAGGACAATTGTGATAACGTAATCAATAAAATATAACTAAAAAAAGATATAAAGTCAAAGACAAGGAGAAGGCTTGAAAGCAGCAAGAGAAAATGGCAGTTCACATACAAAAGAACCTCAATAAGTAAGCCCTGGCTGGCGTGGCTCAGTGGATTGAGCGCCGGCCTGCTAACCAAAAGGTCACCAGTTCACACGCGAGAGGCAACCGATTGAGGTCTCTCTCCCTCTCTTTCCCCCTCCCTTTCCCTCTCTCTAAAAATAAATAAATAAAATTTTCTTGAAAGAAAAGCAAATGACTCCAGGTGGCTTTCATCTGCTGTCTTTGTTTTCGACTTTGCCAAAATTAAAAAGTTTTGTGCATTAAAGGACAGTATCGAGAGAGAGACATATCGGATCTTCATGAGGGTGAGGGGAGGGAGAAGAGTTCACCAAGGATGAGGACGAGGACAAGAATCTACAAACTGAAAGAAAAAGTGAAGAAGCAGAAGGGATCTACGGGGTCTTGAGCATGGATGCGCAAAGATTACGCCAGCGTGGAGCAGCATGGAGATGAACCCGTACCACAGTGCTCTGTGGAAAGCTGGATTCTCTTTGTCACTGGAGTCCATGAGGAAGCCACTGAAGAAGACATCCACGACAAATTTGCAGAGTACGGGAAAATAAAAAACACCCACCTCAATCTGGCCAGGTGTACAGGATACCTGAAAGTGTGCACTCCAGTTGAGTAAGAAGCATACAAGGAGGCCCAGGCTGCTATGGAGGAAAAGGATGCAAAAGCCAAGATTTGATGGGACAGCCAATCAAGATGGACTGTGTTTGTGCAGGGTCCACCCAAGGGCAAGAAGAGAGGTGGCCAAAGATGCAGCAGGAGTCCAGACTGGAATTGCTGCTGACAGGTCTTCCGTAGTTCAGGTGCTTTTGGCAGAGATTCCATTTGACCAAGAAGCCTTGGAGAAATATGGCTGGAGTGGAACTCACCGTTTATGTTCAATCTCTTACCCTATTTGGTGTTTCTCTGAGTTGTGAATAAATGTCACATTTTTGTTCTCTACATTTGAAAAAAATAAAATAAAGAGACAAGCAAGAACCCACGGGATCAAAACAACATGCCAATACTCTGATGACTGCCAGAAAAATAATGCTAATCCTTTTGGGAGTAAGATTATATAAATCAAAACATCTAACTTTTTTCCCCCACAACATCCCACATCCAGTCAAAACTTAAGAGGCATGCCCTGGCCAGGTGGCTCAGTTGGTTGGAGCATCATCCCATGCACCAAAAATGTGGGGATTCAATTTCCAATCAGGGCACATACCTAGATTGCAGGTTCGATCCCCAGGCGGGCTGTGTATGGGAGGCAACCGATCTGTGTTTCTCTCTCTCTCTCTATCTCTATCTCTTACTCTCTCTCTTTTCTTTTCTCCCTCTAAAATCAATAAATTTATCCTCAGGTGAGGGTTAAAAACAATAATAAAATAAAAACAAAACTTCTGAGTCATGCTAAAAATGGGAACAAATGACTGAAAATGAAAAGAACAAAACAAATAATAGAACTGTATCAACAAGTGAGTCAGATTGTGGGAGTTATTAGAAAGCGGCTTTAAAATAACTATTCAAAGCTAAAGAAAATATTTGTTTTAAAATGAGGCAACTGCATCAGACATCTGGAATCTAAAAATAAGACAAATAGCAAGTGTAACTTCTAAAACTAAAAATGCTATATCCAAAATTTAAAATACTACAGACAGATTTAACAGCACATTAACAGTAGGACAGAGGGTTAGTGAACTAGAAGAAATGACAGCAGAAAATATCCAGACAGAAGCACAGGGAAACTAATACGGAATATACATTGTGTAAGAGACTTTGGTGAAAGTTCAAACACATGTGAGTAATAGGAGTCCTCGGAGGAGAGAAGAGAATGAAACAAAAATAATATTTGAAGAAATACTGGATTTCTTCAAGAATTTAAATATTCTTTGAGAATTTTCCAAAACTGCAAAGATACCAAACCATAGATTCAAGGAGCTCACTGAACTTCAATCAAAATAAATACTATAAAATAAAAGAACATATCACACTAAACTGCTAAAAGCCAATGATAAACAGAAAATCTTAAAAAATCACATAAAAAAGATACATTATGATCGAAGGAGCAAGAATAAGAGTAGTGACTCACATTTCCACAGAAACAGGGCAGAACAGCAGTGGAATGGAACAGAATGAAAAAACAGCACTTTAAATTGGTGAAAAAAGCACATCCATCAACTCAGGACTCTCTACTCGGCAAAAACATCCTTCAAAAATGAAATGGGAAATAACAAATGTTGACAAAGACGTGAAGAAATTGAATGGCTAGTGGGAATGTGAGATGGTTAGCCACTATGGAAAAACCCTACAGCAGCTCCTCAAAAAGTTAAACATCAAATTTACATATGATGCAGCAATTTCATTTCTAGGTATAGACCCCAAAGAACGAAAAGCAGGAATACAGCCCTGGCTGGTGTGGCTCAGTGGACTGAGTACCAGTCTGTGAACCAAACGGTCACCAGTTAGATCCCCAGTCAGGGCACATGCCTGGGCTGTGGGCCAGGTCCCCAGCTGGGAGCGGGCAAGAGGCAACTAACTGATCGATCTGTCTCTCACACATGGATGTTTCTCTCCCTCTCCTTCTTCCTCCCTTCCCCTCTCTAAAAAGTAAATAAATAATACCTTAAAAAAAAAAAAAGCAGGAGTTCAAACAGATATTTGAACACCAATGTTCATAGTAGCATTATTCCCAATGGCCAAAAGGCAGAAGCAGCCCACGTGACCACTGATGGATGAATGGATAGGTGAAACAAATGTGCTATTTACATACAAGGGGGGACCCCCCAAAAAACAGACTTATCTTCCGGAGGGCTGGCTGCTTGTAGTACATACAGACTTCCCACACTAGGTGAGTGCTCTAGGAACCCATCAGTATCAGAGCACCAGCTGGCATTGTTGTGAGAGGCTGCGTTTGTCTTCAGTGAATGTTTTTTGAAGACTCTTTCAGTGTGTTTGTCCATCTCACGTTGGGTGATTTACAAGCACACTTGCCCAAAGTGAGCTGAGTGTTCAGCAGTTTTTGACCAAACCACCCCCCCTATTCACCCAACCACTCTGAGCTACTTCTTGTTTTCCCAAATGAAAAAAGTCCTCAAAGGGAAAGGCTTTGCTGGTGTGGAAGAGGGGAAACAAAAAAATGGTAGCTCACTAAAAGGCGCTAAAATTGATGAGTTCAAAAGCTGTTTGGAGCAGTGGAAGAAACGTCTCAATAAGCATAATGCATCACATGGAGAGTGCTTTGAAGGTGACTGACATTTAAACCTGTAATAACAAATACACAGCTTCTATAAATAAATTCTGGTTTTGGGGGGTCCTCCCTCATACGGTGGAGTATCATTCAGTCTTAAAAAGGAAGTTCTGACACATGATACAACATGAATGAACTTGAAAACATGTTAAGTGAAATCAGCCAAATGCAGAAGGGTAAATATCGTATGACTCATGTGAAGTACCCAGAACAGTCAGATTCACAAATACAGAAAGCAGAGGAGTGGTTATGGTTACCGTGGGCTATGGGGAGCGGGGAATGCAGAATTAGTGGTCAAGGGGATGATGGACAAGCCCTGAGACGGAGAGTGAGGACGACTGCCCCACTTTAAAATGGTTAAAAGAGTAAAATCCATGGTGTGTATATTTTACCAGAATAAAAAACTAACGGAGGCAAAATAGGACATTTTCTGACAAGCAAACGCTGAGCTGATTCATCACGAGCAGACCTGCCCTGCGAAAAAAACCAAATGAAATTCTGTCGTCCGAGGGAGATGGGCCAGGCGGGAGCATGGAAGCACAAAAAAGAACGGACACCTGAAAGGATGGCTAAACAGGTGACGATGAGGGAATGTGACACTTTCAAACAGCAGCGATCATGTCTTGTAACATTGAAAACATACATTGCAGCAATTTCAACCTTTTCCATCTCATGGTACAACCAAACTAGTTATTTTTTAAGATTTTTAAAATTTATTTATTCTGAGAAGAGGGGAAGGGAGGAAGAAAGGGAGGAAGAGAAACATCAATGTGTGAGAGAAATATCGACATGGGCTGGGACTGGGGACCCGCCCGCAACCCAGGGATGTGCCCCAGCCAGAAGGAAACCGGCCACCTTTCACTTTGCAAGAGGACACCCAACCAACTGAGCCACACCTGTCAGGGCCACATAAACTGATTATTAAAATTCTGTAGCACTCCAAAAAAGAGGTTATATTTTTTGCCAATCTGACAAAAAACAGATATAATTTTAACTCATTCACATCAGACACTACTGCTGTGCTGCCGGTTGTCATTTTTTTATTCGACAATCTAAGAGAAAAGAGGTCAGTGTCCCTCCCTGACTAATAGTCAGGTATTGAATGCTTTAAAAATTCTTGTGCACACTGGTTGAAAATTACTGATATATTGAAATAAAATATACAACAATAGCACAGAAAGCAGAAAGTGGTCAACTTTTTTAAGGCTCTAGCATTATTCAGGCAGTGGGAAAAAATACTAATTTAGGGTAGACTGTGATGAGCAAAGGATATAATTATAGTCTTAGAGTAACCAATAGAAGGATAACCAAATACTTAAATAATAATCAACACAAAGGATAAAAATGGAATAAAAAACAATTGTTAAATCCAAAGGGAGGCAAAAAAAAGGGGGGGGGAAATAAAGAACCAAAGAACAGATGGAACACAGAAACCAAATAGCAGAATGGTAGAAATAAACACACTGTATCATAGTGAAGTTAAATGGAAATGGACTAAACACTCTAAATAAAAGATTGTTGGACTGGATTTTAAAAACCCAACTCTAGCATATGCCATTTACAAGAGACGCTTTATTATTTTTTTCTTTTTGTTTTTTTTTATATAAGAGACGTACTTTAAATATAAGGTTATCGACATTAAAAGAAGATCGCAAAGGAAGAGCCTAGATATTGAATGCATTCGGGGAAAACAGGAGGTGTAATTGGTGTTGCGATATCAGTATTTCAACCACTAAGTGGTATTTATAAAGATTTTAGACCTCTGGCGACAGATATTCTTCAACAAAACACATTATAATGAATACTTGGGAATAGTTCCTGTCTCTTTTCCCAAATAGATATTTACCTTGATTCATGCCCAAAACAAAAAAGAGGATGGAAAAATACATACCATGCAAATACGAACGAAAGGGAGATGGCATAGCTAATTAGTACCAGGCAAAGTAGGCATTAAGGTGAGTATTGCCAGAGACGGGCAGGGCATTTCACACGGATAGAAATGTCTACCCAACTGGAAATACGACTTTCCTATTACATATTTAGAAATGAGACACATGAAGCAAAACATAACAGTACCAAAAAAAAAGAAGCAGACAAATCCAAAATCATCAAGATTTGAACACACACTCATATACACACCCATAATTGATAGAACAAGACAAAAATTAGTAAGGATAGAAAAGATCTGAATATATCACCAACCATATTAACATAATTGAGTATTTATACAACACTGTGCCCAGCAACTGCAAAATACACATTCTTTTCAAATACAAATGGAACATTGACCAGATAGTCCATATGTTGAGCCATAAAACAAATCTCAAGAGATTTCAAAAGACTGAAATCTCACAGGGTATGTTCTCTGATCAGAATGGACTAAATTAGAAATTAACAACAATAAGAAATTCAGAAAAGCCTCACATATTTAGAAATGAAACAACTCCCTTATACGAAGTTCAAGACCAGGCAAAAACTGATCTCTAGTGTTAGAGTTCAGGCTAATGAGTTCTTTTCGGTGAGAAGAGGCACGAGTGAGCGCTGTGGGGCTGTAGACATGTTCTATATCTTAGCTTCGGTGGTAGATACACAGGTGTATTTATATGTAACATTGTTTCAAGGTTTGTATTTGTATACCTCACACCTCAATAAAGAAGTGAATTAGAAAAAAGAGACATTAAATTTCCTATTACCTAAGAAAATACCTAGTTCACTGAAGATGCTTAATAAATATTTAATGAATTTAAAAAGGAGAAAGATAGCCCTGGAAGGTCACCAGTTGGGCGCCTGTACAGGGCACATGCCTGGGTTTCGGGTTTGGGCCCCCGTCAGGGCACGGGCAAAGGCAACAGATCGATGTTTGTCCCACCCATCCGTGTTTCTCCCCCTCTCTTCCTCCCTCCCTTTCCCTCTCTCTAAAAATAAATAAATAAATATATTTTTTAAAAGGAGAAAGATAAAGGATGGGATGGAAAGGTCTAATATACATCTAATACCATTTATACCCACTAGACTGGCAAAAGATAAAGAAGTCTGATAGAGCCAAGGGCTGGAGAGAATGAAAACCAATGGAAACTTTCATACTTTGCTGATGAGAATATAAATTGGTACAACAGAGGGACCCCAGAAAGCTCCCTCAACCCCTTCTGCCGTGTGAGCACAGAGGGAGGAAGGCCGTCGATGAACCAGAAGGAAGGTTCTCACCGGACGCCCAGTATGCCGGCACCTTGCTCTGGGATTCCTCAGCCTCCAGAACATGCGAGACAGAAATGTGCGTTGTTTAAGCCGCTCAGTGTGCGGTATTGTGTTGTAGCAGCCTGAGTGAACTAAGACCCTGGCACATAATACAGTGGGCTCTAACTGAAGCCTATTGATTACAAGTGGCTCAAACTACTATGCCAGCTTAAGAGCTATTCCCATTTCTTGGCCATCCTTCCGCAGAGGTGATAGAGTGTCATTAGGCATCTTAGGCCGTTCCGGGTTTCCCTGGGGTGTTGTAAACTCCACGAAATCGCTCTGATCCGTACTCAGATCACATGCTACTAACTGAAGCTGGTTCTAGGAATTATGCAGAAAAGTGGGATTTCGCTGATAGGGCCTTCATCACAGCCCCTGGACTGCCTCCGGGGCGACGAGAAGAGGCAGCCGTATTGGTTTACTCTAATTTGCCATACAGATATGCTTATTTTGTAAGCGGGCTGTGACTTGGAAAAAAACTGGGGAGCTGTACTGGAGTCAGTCTAATCCACCTCCTTCCTCTCTTTCTCAAAAGCCTCTGGAAATCCTGTTCTGTGATCAGCACACTCTATACCCTCCAGTTGTCGTGGGAATTAAAAAGCCAGGTGTCCCCTGAAGACATTGCCTCCCTGCAGCCGTGAAGGCAGCATAAAATGACACAGCCCAGGAAGAACTGTAGCAAAGCTGTGTCCCCCCGGGGTGTGGCTTTTCCAGTTTCCCCCAGGAGCACCCCTGCTGTTTGATACCAACCTCAGGGTCTGAGTCAAATGACACTGGTTCAAGTCCTGCTGTAAAACCTAATCTGCGGCAGCCTCTAACAGTCAGACATGTTCACAGACCTGAGAAGCAGAAAGCCGCGCATGGGGGAAGCCAGGTACTATCATGATCCCCGCAACAGAGGCCTTGTGGGCACACTCCGTCCACGGTTCTTTTATCGTGTTTTCATTTCTGTGTTTGGATACTTTGACATCTCGGGGCCTTGTGGACCGAAGGGCACCAGGCTCTGTCGGGGTGAGATAATTCCCGGAGACAGCAAACAACGTGTCCTCAGGCTCACCTTCCACGTACAAACCAGCCGACCCAAAACCCATGCCCGCACCGCCTCCTTCATCTCACACCCCAGCCCGTATTCCCCCTGCCCTAAATCTCCCCAGACAACGAGGGAGCCACCCCCATAGCTCAGAGCCTGCTGAAATTATTCCGACTAGACAGTCCCAGGCTGTTTACCTTGCTTCACCCACTCCTACCTCCAGAAAACACAGTGAAGACTCTGGGTTTTGCTCTCCGTTTGCTCCTTCTGCCCCCTGAACAACCCTGGTACTTCCCCATCTGGCCCTTGCCGTGCTTCACCACGCCCCTCCTCTCCCCAGAACTATGAGGAATAAAACAGTCACCCTGGCCAGTGTGGCTCAGTTGGTTGGGGCATCAACCCACTAAACCAAAAGGTTGCAGGTTCGATTCCTGGTCAGGGCACATACCAAGGTTGTAGGTTTGGTCCCCGGTTGGGGCGCATAAGAGAGGCAACCAATTGATATTTCTTTCTCACATCGATGTTGCTCTCCCTCTCTCTCCCTCCCTTCCCCTCTCTCTAAAATCAATGAGCACGTCCTCGGGTGAGAATTTTAAAAATGAAGTAAAACCAATAAATTAAAAAAAAAAAAAACTTTCAATGGCATTGAACTCCTGTGTCATCATTTAGTCACCTCTATAAATTAAATCCCAGGTACAATCAAAATAGTTGTCATTTCTATTACAGCAGTTAACCCATAGTCTGTGATATTAAGTATACAGTAGATACTTTCTTCTCTAGAGTTTAATCTCCCTGAGAGCAAAAACTATATTTTACTAAGCTTTGCAGTGTGGGTTAGCTGCACACACACACACAGAGTCAGTGTTTACCCAACCGAAATGTCTGCCACACTGTGGCCAATTCCTGTCTCTTGGCAAAGCCATTCCCTTGGGATTGGTCTTCTCCCACAGCAACAATACACAGAACCTGTTGAGAAATGGTTCTTGTTTCCCACAGGGAAGAAATAAAAAGCCTGCCCTGTAAATATATTGCACCGCCTGCACTGTCAGCTCCCAGCAAGGAACCCATGCGTAGGCATCATGGGAAGGACTCAAAAAAATACATAGCAGCACAGGTGACTTCTGGCCAAGATGGAGGCGTAGGTAGATACACCATGCCTCCTTGCACAACCAAAGAAGGACAACATCAAATTTAAAAACAAAAAATAACCACAACTGCCAGAAAATCAAACTGTATGGAAGTCTGACAACCAACGTTAAAGAGGAAACATTCAACCAGACCGGCATGCTGAGAAAAAAAAATATGGCCCAAATGAAAGAACAGATCAAAGCTCCAGAAAAAATACAACTAAGCGACAAAGAGATAAACAACCTATCAGATACAGAGTTCAAAACACTGGTAATCAGGATGCTCACAGAAATGGTTGAGTATGGTCGAAAAATAGAGGAAAAAATGAAGGCTATGAAAGTGAAATAAAGCAAAATCTACAGGGAACAAACAGTGAAGGGAAGGAAACCAGAACTCAAATCAACGGTGTGGACCAGAAGGAAGAAAGAAACATTCAACCAGAACAGAATAAAGAAACAAGAGTTCAGAAAAATGAGGAGAGGCTTAGGAACCTCCAGGACAACTTTAAATGTTCCAACATCTGAATCATAAGGGTGCCAGAAAGAGAAGAAGAAGACCAAGAAATTGAAACTTATTTGAAAACATAATGAAGGAGAACTTCCCCATTCTGGCAAAGGAAATAGACTTCCAAGAAGTCCAGGAAGCTCAGAGAGTCCCAAAGAAGTTGGACCAAAGGAGGAACACACCAAGGCACATCACAACATTACTCAAGATTAAAGATAAGGAGAGAATCTTAAAAGCAGCCAGAGAAAAGGAGACAGTTACCTACAAAGGAGTTCCCATAAGACTGTCAGCTGATTTCTCAAAACAAACCTTGCAGGCAAGAAGGGGCTGGAAAGAAGTATTCCAAGTCATGAAAGGCAAGGACCTACATCCAAGATGACTCTACCCAGCAAAGCTATCATTTAGAATGGGAGGGCAGATAAAGTGCTTCTCAGATAAGGTCAAGTTAAAGGAGGTCACCATCACCAAGCCCTTATTATATGAAATGTTAAAGGGACTTATCTAAGAAAAAGAAGGTCAAAAATACCAACAGTAAAATGACAACAAACTCACAGCTATCAACAACTGAACCTAAAAAAATAAAAACAAAACCAAAAACAAACTAAGCAAGCAACTAGAATAGGAACAGAATGACAGAAACAGAGATCACATGGAGGGTTATCAGTGGAGGGGGAGGGGGAGAGAGGGAGGAAAGGTACAGAGAATAAGAAGCATAACTGGTAGGTACAAAATAGACAGAGGGAGGTTAAGAATAGTATAGGAAATGGAGAAGCCAAAGAACTTATATGTGTGACCCACGGACATGAGCTAAGGTGGGGAATGATGGTGGGAGGGGGAGTGCAGGGCAGAGGGGAATATAGGGGAGAAAAAATGGGACAACTGCAATAGCATAATCAGTAACATATATTAAAAAGTAAAAATAAAATACAGCGCAGAAAACTGGTGACGGTGAGGGCAGTTCAGCCGCTCAGAGCTGTAGCCCAGGACACGGTCTCAGTGGCACTGGTGACAAACCCCGATGGCATTCATTGGAGAATAAATAGTAATTATTTCTATTTATTTAAATCCTTGAATAAGTAGCATTTAATGGGATCGAGGATGAGGGGAGGGAGACTGTCTTCTAACATGCACAGCATCTTAACTATTCCACTCCCAGGATTTGCTCTATCATGTTTAAAAAAAATCTGTCGGATCTGGGACTTTAACAAAAATGCCCTCTATTGCTTGTGATTTTTAGCTGAATAACTTGTGCTATGCGAATCTAAGTAACTAGAAATCTTCTTTAAGATAAATATGTGCACATAACCATTGGCTTTTAGGCCTGTCACCTGGCATTAGCAAACGGACATGGATTCGCCGCCTGAGGACCCGTGTTCAAGTGCGGGTTCTGTCACTATGCTATGTGACCCTGATAAAATGTTCAAGTCTCCCAGTTGTTTTCTTCACTGTTGAATGTGTAGAAATCCCACATTAGAGAACCACCTTGAGGATTAAATGTTATAATGTATGTTAAAGGTGCTTCATAAAGCACTGCACAGGCATTAGTCATCTATGGCATCGGAAGTTCCAGAGCCGGGCATGAGGCCTGACACAGAGCTTGTGCTGAATGCTCGTATTATAAATGAGTAAATCCCACTGATGAGCTGTGTGATCTCAGGCAGAGAAAATCTCTGTCTCTCTTTGGCCTCCTCTGCTACCACCTGCCTCTTTGGTCACTGGGCTCCAGCCATACTATTCTCTTTCCTGTTCTCCCAACACAGTAAGTTCATTCCTGCTTCAGGGCCTTTGCACCTGCTGTTACTTCTCCCTGGACCAGTTTTCCCAGCTCTTTGGTCGTTCCTTCTCATCAATGAGGTCTTAGGTGAAGTGTCATTTTTTTTAGAGCCTTTCTCTAACTACCTTAATGTTCCTCCCATATCATTCACCCAAAGTATATTTCTGTTTCATTTTTCTCCTTTGTATTTATTACTATCTATTACTTGTTTATTACACTCTCCTCCACTAGAATAAAAAACAGTCCACTGGAGCTTCCCCATCTAATTCACCTCTGTATTCCATTGGCCAAAACAACATCTAACCCCAAATAAACATTTGCATAAATAAGGTTGAAATAAGATAATTATATCAAAAGTTTCATTCAGTCAACAAATATTTCAAATGTACCTATGAGGGTCCAGGCCCTCTTTCAAGGTGATGGGGATTCAGCTCAGGAAAAACTACACAAAAATCCCTGCTTTCCTGGGTCTTGCTTTTTAGTGTGGAAACAAACAATAAGCAAGATAAATAAAAAAGAAAAAGAAAAACACAAACTATGTCAGCTAATGATAAGTGTTAAGGAGGGGAAAAGAAACAGGCCCTGGCCAAGTAGCTCAGTTGGTTAGAGAATCCTCCTGACACACCAAGGTTGTGTGTTCAATCCCTGGTCAGGGCACATAGAAGCAGAAACCAATGAATGCATAAATAAATGGAATAACAAATGAATGCTTCTCTCTCTTTCCCTCCCTTCCTCTCTCTCAAAACCAATACATAAAAAATCAAAAATAAATAAATAAATAAAGCAGGAAAGGACGTGGAGTGTGTGTGTGGAGACGTAAAATTTTAGATACAGTCGCTAAAGAAGGAAAAGAGAGGCTGAGCCATGAGGACAAATGGAGGAAATGCATTTCAGGGGGCGGGGGTCACTGGCACAGGAAGGAAGGGGCGGGAGGCAGGAAGGGGTGGAAGATAAGGCCAGAGAGGTTAAGGGAAGCCCGAGTGTGTAGGATCCTTGCGCTATTTGAAGAGTGAGATAGAAGAAAGGTGTTGGAGAGTTTGAACACATGGGTGTCATAATATGGCTTGTTTCAAGAGGATCACTGGGGCTACTGTGCTGGGAATACCTGAAGGGCAAAGGAAGGGACCAGCGGACTCTATAATAATAACTTCGGCAAGAGACGGCGGCTCCAATAGAATTAACGAAATTGACATGTACATGAGAAAGTTTAAAGAGGTCTGGGGTGGGAATTAGCAGCTGGAAAGTGAACGGTATCTACTTAGTCATGGAGATGGAGTTCTGCTTTACCACTAACTTACTAGTAGTGAATTTTTTTTCTTTTAAAATTTTATTTGTGTACTTTTAGAGAGAGGGGAAGGGAGGGAGAAACGGAGAGAAATATTGATGCAAGAGAGAAGCATCATGCCTGGACCAGGGACCAAACCTGCAACCCAGGCATGTGCCCTGACCGGGAATCCAACAGGCAACCTTTCGCTCTGGGGAAGACGCCCAACCAAGTAGGGCACACCGGTCAGGGGAGCAGTGAGCTCTTGAATAAACCACTTCAAGGTTCTGGGTCTCAATTTCCCTACAGGTGAAACAGGGAAAATATTCCCACATAACGAGAACGAAATGAGAAGTGTCAAAAGGCTGAGCGCGAGCAAAGTCAGAACCCAGAGCCAAGGACTGCACGAGCCCGTCCAGTAGCGAGGGGGCTGCTAGGAATCCACCGACCACCTTCTGAATCTACAGCAGACCACCCGAGACCCCTGGCAAGAGAACCACCTGGCAAGAGAACCGCCAGCGCGGGCGCCGCGCAGCACGGGCTACGGCTCCCGACCTCGCGAGATTTGTTAGCCGGGCAAAGTCGCCCTCCCAACCACATCTCGCGAGACCGAGGTTCAAGAGCGGCTATCAGCGGGTTTGAGCTTGCGGGAGAGATGGACTACCCCGCGCTGGGCGCGGTGGAGGCCACGGACAGCGGAGGGGCCCGGCCCTACCACAGCTCAGAGGAGCGGGAGGGCCGGGAACCGGACGGACTGCGATTCGACCGCGAGAGGGCGTGCCGCCTGTGGGAAGCCGTGTCTGGGGCCCAACCCGTGGGGAGGGAAGAAGGTGAGTCCGGGGGGGAGGGTCAGAGGAAGGGAGCATCTCGCCCACCTGTGCGTTGCGCGGGGCGTGGCGGAGGCGCGGGGCGAGAACGCTGGCCAGCCCCCGGGTCTACGGTCACGCCCCCTGGCTCCCGGGCCGCCCCGTACGCACCCAGGGACTCCCGGACTCGTGCACCCCATCAGGCCCCGGCACCGCGGGGAACTCCTGAAAATCGAGGCCGCGGCACGCGGGGAATCGGCACCCCGCGTGCAAATGGTCAAGGGCCTTCTCACGCTCAGGGCCGCGCGTGTTTCTGCCCCGCCTTCCTCACCCACCAGAGCGCAGCTCCTCCCAAGCTCGTGGACTGTAATCCTCCATGCCTTCTGTTAGACCCACAGAACCTCCCCCGCCAGACTCGTAGCTCCCTCACCATTTCTTCCTGACTCTCCATCGTCCCAGGCTCCAGGCTCCTCCACCCTAGTGTCTCCATCCTCCCTTCTCTCATGCCCCACACTTCAAGGGCTCTAGAAGGCCTTCTTCTTATGCCTGGCCTTGGTGGACCGGCCTTGGTGGCGGAGCCCTGGCTTACCCCTGTTTCCAGTTGTCTCTACCCTCTTCTGAGATGGGGGCCAGGAGCTGAGAAGCAAGCTTCCCAGCTTGCTCTGCATGTTACCTGACAGTAAGTAAGACAGAGATAGAATAGAGGAGGTGGCAAGAGCTGCCCTGACCTGATTGTGTGACTCTCTTAACAGCCCTTGGCAGAACTAGCTGCTTAACTCTACCCAAAGGTGCACCAACTGTCTGGGCTTCTGCGCTAATCCTGGCAGGTAATCTGCAGGGCAATCAGGTTTCTCATAGTTGGTTTGCTTGTGCTTGCTGAGCAGACTAGTCTTGGAAAGTTTAATTGCCAGTGAACTGATTGTCCTGGGATAAAGTGGAATTTTTGACCACATCCAAGGACCATATGTTTCAGTTTGGGGTGGTATACAGACCTCGTATACCTTGATATATATGAGGTCTGTCCAGAAAAAGCCCAGCCATTGTTAATGTAAGGACATCAGTTTGCCGGGACATTAATGTAACCTGGCAACCAAGGGGACTGAACTGGGACTCGCATGCTCGAACAATGATGACTTCACTGTGCTAGTGAGTGGGGGCGGTAGACCCTTTGGGTGAGTGTGTGGACTGTGTGGATCTTGCATTCAAAATTACTGAGTACAGCAACCATGTTGCATCAAATTTTGCATTAAGCTTGAACATTCCTCGGTGGAAACTACTGGGATGATTCAGAAGACCAGAGCTGTGGGCAACTGGTGATCGGCAGCTTCATCAGGAGAACACACCTGTTCATGCATCATATCTTCTGCAGAGGTTTTTTGGCAAAACATCAAATCACCCAGGTGACTCAGCCCCCCTACAGCCCAGATTTGGCACCCTATGACTTCTGGTATTTCCCAAAATTAAAATCACCTTTGAAAGGGAATGGATTGCACACCATCAATGAGATTTAAGAAAATACAACAGGACAGCAGATGGCGATTGAGAGACCTGTGTGAGGTCCCAAGGTGCCTACATCGAAGGAGACTGAGGTGTCATTGTCCTATGTACAATTTTTCTTGTATCTTCTTCAACAAATGTCTCTATTTTTCATACTACATGGCTGGATACCTTCTGGACAGACCTTGTATATATACTTCTCCAGTTTAAAAACTAGTCTAGCCTGATTCCTAAATTACTACAGATGCCCACTGTCCCTCATACTGTCAAACTACCTTGGTACAAAGTTGCCCCCATCTCCCCGCAATTTTCCTGTCATTCATTTGACAAATATTCACTGATGCCTGCTCTACTCCCAAGACTGGCTGCGCATCAGAGATGAGGAACAGACTGTTCTTGCCCTGGAGGGGCTTGTGGTCTAGGCCAGGAAGCAGACACCAAAGTAGTTTTATTATAGTGTAGTGGATTCCGTAAAGAGGAATGTTTAAGAGTCAGGGGTACACAAAAAGAGGAAGGTTACCTTTGTCCTCGGGGGACATAGGACACAGCAACTGTGCAATGAAACGTGAACTGCCTCTTTATTGTGTATGAAGGTACAGTGTCACTTACAGCCCGGTTAATTTCCCTGCTCTTCTGCAATATTGATATGTCCCCTCTTCTCCACATCCTCGCCAGCACTTGCTGTTAGCTGATTTATTGATGATGGCCATTCTGACAGGTGTGAGGTGATATCTCTTTGTGGTTTTAATTTACATTTCTCTGATGATTAGTGATGTTCAGCATCCTTTCATATGTCTATGGGCCCTCTGTATGTCCTCTTTGGAGAAGTGTCTGTTCAGGTCCTTGCCCATTTTATAATTGGATTGTTGGGGGAGGGGGGTTGCGGTTAAATTGTATGAGTGCTTTATGAATTCTGGATATTAACCCCTTATCAGTTGCATCATTGGTGAATATGTGCTCCCACTCAGTGGGTTGTCTTTTCACTTTGTTCATGGTTTTCTTTGCAGTGCAAAAACTTTTTTAGTTTGATGCAGTCCCTTTTGTTGATTTTTTCTTTTGTTTTTCTTGCTCAAGGAGATGTATCAGAAAAAAATATTGCTAAAAGTCAGAGATTTTACTGCCTATGGTTTATTTTAGGAATTTTATGGTTTCAAGCCTTACATTTAAGTCTTTAATCCATTTTGAGTTTCGTGTTTATATGGTGTAAGTAGGTGGTCTAGTTTCATTTTTTTTTTGCATGTATCTGTCCAATTTTTCCAACACCATTTATTGAATAAACTGTCTTTATTCCATTGCGTGTTCTTGCCTTCTTTGGAAAGTATTAATTGACCATATAAGTGCAGGTTTATTTTGGGGCTCTCTATTCTGCCACTGATCTGTGACTGCTTTTGTGCCAGGACCGTGCTGTTTGAATTACTACAGCCTTGTAGTATAGTTTGATGTCAAGTAACGTGATACCTCCAACCTTGTCTTTCTTTCTCAAGATTGCTGTGGCTCTTAGGAGTCTTTTGTGGTTCCATATAAATTTTTGGATTATTTGTTCTGGTTCTGTGAAATACACCATTGGCATTTTGGTAGGAATTGGGTTGAATCCGTAGATCGCTTGGGATAGTATAGACACTTTAATGACGTTAATTCTTCCCATCCGTGAGCACAATATATGCTCCTAGTTATTTGTAGTTCTTCCATCGCTTTCTCCAGTACCTTATCATTTGTTTTACAGCAGTCCTCCTCAGACTTCATTGTGCCAATAAACTACTCAGCCTCTAGGAGGAGGTGATTTCAGCAGAGACGGGAAGGATGAGCCACTGGGAAGTTCAAGGTCAGGCTCTTGGCACACACCAGGAAGCTCCTGCAACTAGAGCACAAGGTGGAAAGGCTCCCCAGATCAGTTCCAGGGAGCCGGTGCAGGAGGGCTGAGGTACGGGACCAGTTTCAGTCTAAGTCCAGGGTCAGCATGGAGGGTGTGGATGAAAAGGGCTACTGTGGACAGGAGCCTCACAGGGTGACCATAAATTCTCAACTAGGCAGGTCATGCTGGGTAGTCAGGCCCCAGACATATACCTTCTTTGGTTAAAGGTTTGTCTGTCTTAAGCAAGCCCTGTGCATTGTTTCCATGCATCGAGATGAACACATCTTTGAAATGCCTCACTTCAGACCCTTCCTTCTAATATGGGACCATCCTTTTGAGACCAGGCCCCACCTTCTAAAGCAAGACCACTCTAAGAGAGCACAGAATCTTAACTATCCTGTAATCCAACCCAGACCTTGCTTCTGCCCATGAAATCTTCCCTGGGTCTCCTCCTTAATTCCAAATGCATAATAGAAGCTGCAAACTGTCATTGTCTTGGAAACATTTATCTCAGTTTGTTAAAATCCTGCTTCCAGGTCTACCCTCTGTTTGGCTCAGATCGATTTTCATAAAAATCCTCTACCAATTTGGCTCTGGCTGGTGTGGCTCAGTGGACTGAGTGCCGGCCCACAAACTGAAAGGTTGCCAGTTCAATTCCTAGTCAGGACACACACCTGGGTTGTGGGCCAGGTCCCCAGTAGGGGCGTGCCTGAGGCAACTGATTGGTGTATCACACATCCATGTTTCAGTCCCTCTCTTTCTCCCTCCCCCTCTCTCTAAAAATAAATAAAATCTTTAAAAAATTTTTTTCTATAGGTTTGGACGTTCTTAGTTGATAAGGGTTTAAGCAGGAAAGTGATTGGTCTGGTCTTTGCCTAACGATCACTCTGGTTGCTGTGTGGGACAGGAAACCTCTTACCTCAAAGTTGGTGCAGGGAGCCCCTGGCCATGGGAGGCGCTCCGGAGTCAGGCCCCGCACCCCTCAAGTTGTGTGGATTTACCTGGGGGTCAGGAATGACTGCATGAATGAGGAGCCACCAGGGCGGAGCTTTTGTTGCTGCTCGGAAGAGCTTGTACCTGCGCGCCCCAGTGACGTGCCTTTCTCCCCACCCTTTTTTTTTTTTAAAGATTTTATTTATGCCACACCAGCCAGGGCCCTTTCCCCTTCCAAAGGACTTGGGCTCCCATCCACACTTTGCTGGTTACCACGGCATCTTGGACACATCCCACACGCTGTGCCTCAACCTCCCCACCAATCAAAGAGGACGTCAGGCCAGCCCATAGGTGACACCCCGGGCCTCCACTTGAGCACTTCGGGCAGATTAGGTGTGGACATAGCCCGGGCAGAGGCAGAGGCAGCGTCCAGTGGCATGCACGGGGTTGTCTTCCTGCTCGGAAAACTGAGGCCCAGTGGGGAGGAGCGTGCGCACATCTCTGGCCCACGTGGGCTGCCCAGGCCACTTGCTGCTGGTCTCTGCGCGGAAGCCCAGGCCCAGCGCTGCCAGAGACTGGGTGGAGCCTGAGGCTGGGGGCAGGTCTGGGACTCACAGGGAGCGGACTAGCATGCAGGACACACCTCAGGTGTCCGCAGCTCCAGCAGGAATGAGCACTTGGGCCATGCCGCTAGGCGCAGACCTGGCCCCTCCCCAGGCCGCCCCTTATTTTTTGGATGCAATTGTAAGTGGGATTTTTTTCTTAGTTTCCCTTTCAGATAGGTCATTATTTGTATATAAAATACAACCGATTTCTGCATATTTATTTTGTGTCCTGCTACTTTGCTGAATTCGTTTATCAGTTTAGTAGTTTTTTGGTGGAATCTTCAGTGTTCTTTATATGTAGTATCATGTCAGCTGCAAATAATGACAGTTTTACTTTTTCCTTTCCAATTTATGCCTTTTATTTCTTTCTGTCTGATCGCTGTGGCTAGAACTCCCAGTACTGTGTTGAGTAAGAGTGGCGAAAGCGGGCATCCCAGTCTTCTTCCTGGTTTTAAGGGAAATGCTTTCAGTTTTTCCCTGTTGAGTGTGGTGTTAGCTGTGCGTTTATCATATACAGCCTTCATTGTGTCGGAGTATGTACTCTCTAGGTCCACTTTGCTGAGAGTTTTTATCATAAATGGATGCTAGATTTTGTCAAATGCTTTTTCTGCATCTATTGATGATTATATGATTTTTTTTAACCTTCATTTGTTTATGTGGTATATCATGTTAATTAATTTTTGTATATTTTACCAACCTTGCATGCAAGGAATAAATCCCACTTTATTATGGTGTGTGGTCATTTTAATGTATTGCTGAATTGAATTTGCTAATACTTTGTTGAGGATTTTTGCATCTATGTTCATCAGGAATATTGGCCTAAATTTTTCTTCTTTTGAATAGCTGGTTTTGGAATTAGGATAATGCTGACCTTGTAAAATGTGCTTGGGAGTCTTCCCTCCTCTTGACTCTTTTGAAATAATTTGAGAAGGACAGATGTAATTTTTTCTTTGAGTGTTTGGTAAAAATCACATGTGAAGCCATCTGGTTCAAGACTTTTGTTTCTTGGGTTTTATTATTATTATTATTATTATTATTATTATTACTGCTTCAATTTTGAACGATGTAATTGGTCTGTTCAGATTTTCTCTTCTTGATTTACTTTTGGAAGATTGTATGTTTCTAGGCACTTACTGATTTCTTCCAGATTGTCCATTTTGTTGGTATGTGTTTGTATTATTTCTTAAAATCCTTTGTATTCTGTGGTGTCAGTTCTCTTTTTTTTTTAAGATTTTTAAATTTATTTTATTTATTTTTAGAGAGAGGAAAGGGAGGGAGAAAGAGAGGGAGAGAAACATCAATGTGCAAGAGAAACATCAGTCGGTTGCCTCTTGCATGCCCACAACGGGGACCTGGCCCGCAACCCAGGCACATGCCCTGAGCAGGTGACCTTTCAGTTTGCAGGCTGGCGCTCAATCCACTGAGCCACTCCAGCCAGGGCAGTTGTTACTCCTCTTTCATTTCCAATTTGACTTATTTGGGGCCTCTCTATTTTTTCTTCATGAGTCTGGCTAAAGATTTAGCAATCTTGTTTATCTTTTCAAAGAACCAGCTCTTGCTTTCATCAATCTTTTGTATTGTTTTTTTTTTTTTTAGATTCTATTTCACTTATTTCTGCTCGATCTTTATTATTTCCTTCTTTCTACTCACTTTGGGCTTTGTTTGTTCTTTTTCTAGTTCCTTTAGGTGTAAGGTTAGATTGTTCATTTGAGATGTTTCTTGATTCTTGAGGTAGGCCTGTAATGCTATGAATTTCCCTCAAGCACTGTAGGAGAAAAATGGGGAAATAAGAGGCAGAATACAACCAGTCAATAGTCCCTCAGTCCCAAAGCATAGATAAGTTTTAGATCTAGTGAAGTAAAAAGTTACGTTAAAATTGTCTTCCAAGAACCTCCCTCCAGGGCATCTGGACCACTCTTTGGTCCAGAGTAGACGATAAAAAATATGGGCTTGCGGTCCCCTCTGTCATCTGGACTCTGCCCTGGCTCAGGCTATCAGTGCCACAGTGGGGCTCATGCTCTGGGCGAGGCTTTGTTCTTGACACCCAACCATTTAGAACAAGGTAATACCATGCATTCCTACAGTGGAGCTTGTGTAATATGGCAGGTGAGTTCAGAGGTTTCAAAGTCGGAGTGAGAATAGTGACAGAAGCCCTGACTGGTGTGGCTTAGTGGGTTGGGTGTCATCCCACAAACCAAAAGGTTACCAGTTCAATTCTAGGTCAGGGCACATGCCTGGGTTGCGGGCCATGTCCGTGTTTGGGGGTGTGTAAGAGGCAACTGATTGATGTTTCTCTCCCTCTCTCCCTCCCTTTCCCTCTCCCTAAAAGTAAATAAATAAAATCTTTAATAAAAACAAATAGTGAGAAAATTTTTAAGTTACTCAGTTTTAGATTAAGAAATATTATCATAGGTACAGAACAGGAAATAATCAATTTGCTCAGAACCACAGGGCCCAGATAATAATTTGACAATAACATTGAAACTGAGCATATACTAGACTAGGCACTGTGCTAAGTGATTTACATGGAAAACCATAGGAGAAACCATTCCTTGAGATGCATGTTACCAGTCCTCCCATTTTATACCAAAAAAACAAACAAAAAAAACTGTGGGACGGAGGTTAAATAATTTCTACAAAATCACAGAGCTAGTAAGTAACAGAAGCAGAATTTGAACCCAAGTCAGGATCCCCAGGGAGCCCAAGTTCCTAACCATGGTTTCCACTATGAACATTTAGCTGGTATTAGATAATAGTTTGTACTTACTGTGTAAGAGTAGGGTTAATTACCTTTCCTCCTCGGCACCATTTCTTTTCACATCTTCTGATTCATTAATTTTAACGTTTCCATAATAAATGGAAACTCACATTCTTTCCATACAAAAAGAATGTTCTAGTCTTTTAATAATTAAACCCCAGTACAATCTTCTAACCAATTCTGTGTGTACTACTATACTGATGTAAATTTAAATAATAAGAAAATGTGCCCTGGCTGGTGTGACTCAGTGAATGCTAATTTGATTCCCAGTCACAGCACATGCCTGGGTTGTGGCCCAGGCCCCCAGTTGGGGGTGCTCGACAGGCAACCACGCATTGATGTTTCTCTCCCTTGCTTTTGAATAAATAAATAAAAAGGAAATGTTATTGGCCCTGGCTGGGTGCTCAGTTGGTTACAGCATCATCCCGATACACCAAGGTTGTGTATTCAATCCCTGGTCAGGGCACATACAAGAAGCAGCGAATGAATGCATAAATAAGTGGGACAACAAATCAATGTTTCTTTCTCTGCCTCTGTCTCTCTCCCTTCCTCTCTCTCTCCAAAATCATTTTTTAAAATCTTTCAGAATAAAAAGAAAAATACTATTATTATCTTTTAATGGAGCAAATTTGAAGGTTGCTCTTTTTTTTAAATCTTTATTGTATTTTTTCCATTACTATTTAGCCCCCTTATACCTCCTGCCCCCCCAGCAATCACCACACTGTTGTCCCTGTCCATGAGTCTTTTTTCCTTTTTGCTCCATCCCTCCACCTTCTCACCTCCCCCCTCCCCACTAGCTGTCAGCCTGCTCTCCATCCCTGAGTCTGTCCCCATTTCCCTTGTTAGTTCAGTCTGTTCATTGGATTCCACATATGAGTGAAGTCATGTGGTGTTTGTCTTTCTCTGACTGGCTTATTTCACTTAGCATAATATTCTCCATCTATACTGTTAGAAAGGGTGCAATTTTCTTCTTTTTTACAGCCAAGTCGTATTCCATTCTGTAAATGTCCCATAGTTGTTTTATCCACTCATCTTTTTTTTTAATTTTTGTTTATTGATATTAGAGACAGACAGACAAACATCAACTTGTTGTTCCATACATTCATTTGTTGTATCTGTACATTCGTTGGTTGATGCTTACACGTGCCCTGACCAGGGATCAAATGCGCAGCCTTGGCGGATCAGGACCGCGTTCTAACCAACTGAGCTGCCCGGCCAGGGCAACGGTTGCTCTGTGTTTAACTCCACCGAAAATGTTCCACAAATAGAAAAAGATACAGAATGTATTATTATAATAAAATTTTTAAAAGAACAGCAAGGAAGTGATTCCTCTTCCAAGTCCTCCGGTCCTGCCAGGTAGGTCAGGGAAGAAGTCTCAGGTGGGGGAAGAAAACCTCTCTTCCCGGTTGCCGCTTAGTTGCTCTCCTCGGGGGAGCTCTGAGCCACTGGCGCCAGCATCTGGCTAGAATCGCTTCATTCTCATTGATCTCTTATATTTAAGTTTGGGATTAAGGATTCCTTTTTAAAAGAATTTACTTGTACAGCATGGTAACTATAGTTAAGAACTCTGTATTACATATTTGAAAGTTGCTGTCCTGTAGCTAAGTTGATCAGAGCGTCATTCGGTACACCAAGGTTGTGGGTTGGATCCCTGGTCAGGGCACACACAAGAAACAGCCAACGAATGCACCAATGAGTGGAACAACAAATCACTTCCTCTCTCTCTCTACTCCCCCACCTCTTCTTTCCTCTCTGTCTCTAAAATCATTTTTTTTTAATCGCTAAGAGAGTAGATCCCAAAGTTCTCATAACAAGAAATAATTGTAACTCTGTGGTGCCTGATGTCAGCTAGACTTACTGTGATGATCGTTTCGCGATTACACAAATATTGAATTGTTATATTGTACATCTGAAACTAATATAATGTTATACGCAATTATATCTCTGGTAAACATTTTTTAAACAACTTATTTAGTAAATAAAGTGGGCTTACCTGACATTACAAAGTAGGCAGTAGAACAGCCTGTGTGAGGCTGTAGCGGGAGTCGGGAGTGCGGCAGGGGAGGAGTGGCCGAGGTTTGCCGAGGTGCAGACTGGTGCGGCCTTGCGTTGCTCCGCGCCCGCGCTCAAGGCCGAGCTCAAAGACGCGAAAGCAGATCTTTAACTCGGAGGTGTTTCATTTTCCTCTCTGCAGTGGAGCACATGATCCAGAAGAATCAGTGTCTCTTCACCAGCACCCAGTGTAAGGTGTGCTGCGCCCTGCTCATTTCGGAGTCCCAGAAGCTGGCTCACTACCAGGTACGCCGCGGCGCCTTTCCAACAGCTCTGCTCTCCAGGCCCCGTTCCAAGCCCCTGTGCCCCACTGGCTTGCACATTGAGGTGCAGGTCCTCCGGCCACCCGGGCGTTGCCTCCACGCATGTTGACTGTATTGAAGACTGCCCAAACTCTTCCGAGTCCCATTTCTCACATCCAAATCAGGGTCAGTATGCGTGTATCTCTCCTCGTGTAGTAGGAAGTCTGCACTCTGGCTTTAAATAGACCAGAGGCGGACTCACAGCTCTGCCACTCATCGTGGGCAGGAAACCGCACCATCTTCAGCCTCCCTCCCCTCCCCCGTAAGACGGAGGATGACGGTTTTCTCACAGGTTGTCGTGAGAGTTCGATTTGACAGCATGCAGAGTGCCTTGAGCAGAGCAGGAACTCAATAGGCTGGGTTTCTCCCCACACCCTCTCCCGCCCAAACGTTTTGTAAGAGTGAATTAGGTGAAAATCTAGTATTTTTGAGTGCCTTAGATATGAAATGGCATTTGGCTATCTTTGATCTTTTTCCTGGGTTCTTGCAGAGCAAAAAACATGCCAACAAAGTGAAGAGATACCTAGCAATCCATGGAATGGAGACATTCAAGGGGGAGACGAAGAAGCTAGACTCTGATCAGGTAATCCAGCTGCCACATTGGACGCTCGCTTCCTGGCACAGCCAGCAGGCGGGGCGGCGCAGTGAAAGAGCTTGGGCTTTCAGCCTCCGGTCCCAGCCTTGCCTGGGACTCGGCAGGTCTCGTCACCTCTCTGAGTCTTATTCCCTCCTCTAGAAAAATGAAGATGCTAGCATCAGCTGTGTTTTAGGATTATCCAAACTAAAATGAGGGAGGGAAAAAGCGCCCGACCCAGAGCCTGGCACATAGTAGGAACTCTGGAAATGGAGCCGTTGCTGGGCATTACCCCCCCAATGGTTTGCTGGAGTGGGACAAGAAGCTGGCCATTCACTACTCAAGGACACAAAGTGGAAGGAAGCCAGGCTGCTTGCTTTCTTGAGACAGGAAAAAGAGCCCAGTTCAGCCCGTGAGTGTTTGGAATAAACAAGTGGAAGAACACCTTTCCGGGCGCCTGCTCTAATCGGGGTGTAAACACATCTGCTTTTTGGCGTGGAGACATCGCACAGTGTGGGAGTCGTGCTGAAACAACCCCAGTCCCTCGGGTACTGCGACTTCTGTTTCGTGGGAGGCTGTGCAAACATTTTGGGATAAGAAGTCAGCAGACTGGGGCCTAGTTTTAGCTCTGCAACTTACTGGTTGGATGACTTTGGATAAATCACTTAATCTCTGTGTACTCCACCCATAAAATGGAGAGAGTAATTCCTACCTCTTCAGGGTATCATAAGGTAAATCTTTAATTATTGGATATTCCCAGGGGATATGCAGTAGTTTATAAACTGTGCCTCCTATTACAGTGGCCACGGGTTTGGAAGGGCCGTGCTCACCCCTTCCCCAGTTCACTAGACTGATCCCCTGGCGGCCCTTCTCTGTACGATTTAGAATCCATAAAGTCAGCACTAACGCTGTGACCCGGGGCAAGTCGCTTCCCCTCTTCGTGTTGTGGTTCCTTCAACTGGGGTGGCCCAGTAGTTCAAATAAGATCACACGCTCCACCCTACCTCCTAATAAAGAATAATTATGCAGCCCCAAATGTCGATAGTGCCAAGGTCTAAGACTCTGTCTTGTTTTCTAGTAATCATATCAACAAGTAAAACGCAGTGGTCCGCTGTTCACCAAGCCCTGAGCACCTCCTGTGTGCCAGGCTCCAGCAGGGGCTAGGACAGGGAGCACAGATGAGTCCACAGGCCCTGCCTGAACGTGGAACTGTAGCTCACGGGAGAGTCGCCCGAACTCTGGCTCTGTCAGCTTCGGGTGACAGGTAGTATGCCTGGTCTATTTTGGGCACTCTGGGAGTACAGAGGAGGAACAAAATTCTCCTGGGAATCCTCAGAAAGTGGCTTAATAATTACTGATTGAGTGATTTTCTTGACTGAAAGTCTCCCGGGAGAAATGATATGTAATCTGGGCCTTGAAGGCTAAGCAGGCAGATGCCAGGCAGGAAAGAAGGAAAGACCATTCTAGGCAACAGGAATGGCCCCAGCAAAGCAAGAAAGCCCCAGACAGAGCGTCAAGTGGGGAATGGTGAGCAGAGCCTGGGATGGATTAGCTGGAGAAGAATCCAGAAAGGTAGGTCGGGGCAGTGTGCACAGGGGGCCTCGAGCGCCTGCTCTCCCGCGGGCAGTGGGGAGCCATGGAAGGTGTTCTGGCCGGGCCGTGACGTGACCAGACCTGTGTTCTCTCTCCCACCCAGAAGAGCAGCAGAAGCAAAGACAAGAACCAGTGCTGCCCCACCTGTAGCATGACCTTTTCCTCCCCTGTCGTGGCCCAGTCGCACTACCTGGGGAAGACCCACGCAAAGAACTTAAAGCTGAAGCAGCAATCCACTAAGGTGGAAGGTACTGGTTTTCCTGAGTAGTGCTATATTGGGACCCCTCCCGTCCTCAGGGCGCCACGGCCAGGTGCTCCAGAAATGCCCACTGGGGCCACAGGCTTGGAGAGGTTGAACTGCTTTTGAGAGCCCTTAAAAGTAGAGAAGTGGGCACAGCTTCACTGAAATGCAGCCTCAGAGCTGTGCCCACCTAACCTGTGTTTCTTTGGTCCCGTCAGTGTTTCTCTGCAGAAGCTTTTAGCCCCGAGCTTTTGCTCTGACTAATGCTATGACTGGGAGTGCCAGAGTCCTCCAGGCCTGCCGCCGTGAGAGCATTCTGCTGCCTGCCTCTCCCGCCCCGAGTTCTCCCTCCCAGCACCTGGCTGCCCTTATTATCCTGTGTTCCGAGTTGAAAGCTGAAACCTTGTCTTTTTTGTGTGCTCAGTTACGTGCGCCCTGCTCACTCTAACAGTCAGAGTGGCCTCTTCTCCTCGAGACAGGGACTTGCCTTTCAAAGCCGGACACTTCAGTGTGGCCACCGCTGCCCAGCAGACTGGGTGTGCACCTGCTGGGCATCCTTTCCCTCCCAGTGAAGTGACTTCTCTCTGAAGCAGCCCTTTATCTTGTCACCCTGGGGCCCACGCTTTCCTCTCGTTAACTCCTGACTTTCTGGGACTTTTAACCTCTGCTGACGGCAGGTCATCAGGAGTGAAAGTTCTTTTGCCTTTATTTCTTCTTTGTAATTTTTGCTTCTTTCCCTTTTGGGCCAAGAAATAGACTATACTAGCTGTAATACTTACTGTCCTTTTCTATATTACTGTATTATGAAAACAAGACAACAATGTTTTGGAAGACTTTGAAGACAAAGTAAAAAAAACACTTATAATTTCACCCTCTTATTGCACCCAAATCTAGTTTTTCGCGGTAGGAAACAAAAGAGCATGGACTGCGAAGCCCCAGACGCCCAGGCTTAAACCCCAGGGCTTCCATCTGCCACCCACGTGGCCTGACTCCTTCTTGCCTGAGTTTCCTCGCCTGTAAAATGTCAATAACGCTTTCCCCTTCATAGGTTGTGAGGGTGAAATGACAGGTATAGGAGGAACCTAGGACATAGCAGGTGCCCAGGAAATGACAGCTGCTGCTGTTGGCATTATCACTGTCGTGAAGGTAGCCAGTGAGTGGAATCCCCCGATCCGGTGCAGTGGTTGGTCAGGTGCCCGCCGCCTGGAGCCTGTCCTTGGCCTTGCTCCTGGTGCCGTTCCCGGTACCCAAACGGTTAAACATCAGGCCGAGAAACCAGCTGAGGAACATAACTTTATGAAGTCGCTCACTTACTTTAAATGGACTTATCTTTCCACAAGTGGGAAAATGCCCTCGAATGTGCCTGGCCCCAGAGATTCGGACTCACGAGGTTATTCCCACACCTACTTTTGGCCTCTGCCACGTGCGCGTGGGTGTGTGTTTACATACGTGTGGCCACCATGCCCGCATCCTGCTTTCCTTTAGATTTCGTAGTTTAGTCGCAGTTCCTGTTATTACATGAGTTTATAGCTACATTTCTGGAATTACACACTTCTAATATAAAAGTAATACAAGCATGTTGTAGAGAAAATGGAAAATATTGATAAATGAAAAGGAGGACCCGTACTTTACCATTCAGAGGTAACCACTGTCAGCAGTTTTAGTACTGCGTCTTCTGTAATCTGTTGTCAGTGTGTGTGTATCTGTGTGTGTCTGTTCTTCTGTGTCTCGATTAAACCCATGTATATGTGCATACAAACTTTTATAAAAACGATGCATACTCATCATGAATAATTCTAATTCAAACAAGGCAAAAGTACAAAGAGGAAAGTAAAATTTCACCCAAATTCTGCCACCAGGAGAAAAGTACTGTTGCGATTTTGGTGACATTTCAAAATACCAGTACACACATGTAAACTGTGTGTATCTCTTCACAATCACATTGTGTGTCTAATTTGCTTTTATACTCATTTTAATACGACATTTTTGTTTTCCTTGTGTTATTAAAAACTTTTTCATAAACGTTTTTAATGCTATAAAATATCTCATCGTACCACACTTAACCGTTCCCCCAATGTTTCCCCCCTCCCCTTTGGGTATCTGTAAGGAACTCTGTGGCAGACGTCCGCACGCAGCACTCTTTCCGCACTTCAAGTTGTTTCCGGGGGGCGGCTGCGGCTGCTCTCAGGCTGCTGGCTGTCCCCCAGGTGGCTCCTGTCCTGGGACTGAGCCGGTCACCCTGGTGCTGCTCCTCAGCATCTGTTAAAGAGTGACCTTCACATCAACTGTTCTCTCTTTTCTGGCATCAGAAATCTACATTCATTGTAGAAAAGTTGGAAAATACTAAAAAGCACCTTCTTACTCTACCTGTGCTTTTGGTCTTTTTCCCACACATCACCATTCTGGTTTCTGTGGTGGTTTTACAGAACTGAGGACATAAGAAACAGATTTCTGTATAACGTCTTCTTTTTAACTCAACACCACATGCTGAATATTTTTCCAATTATGAAATATTCTGCAACATGCACATTTACTTTTGGAATGATTTGCTGAGACAATGGCCAGAAAAGTTGAGGTTCCCTGTACCAGAAAATCGGTGCAGGAGAAGCCAGCAAGTTCCTTCCAGCTTGCTAAAACCCTCCCAGCTTCCCCCATCGAAGTGGCACCAAGATGAAGGCGCACCTGAGCCCCCTGGGAGGGCTGCTGAGCCCCACTCCTCCCCCACCATACGTGGGGGTTCTAGGTCACATTTTTAAAGCAGTAGTTACTGGATCCACACCCTTCCAGCCATGTGGCCTCGACAGTGAGCTCATGCATCTGATTTATATGGCAGCAGCACACCTGCGGTCAGCATGGGGAAGGACATCTGCTGACCCACAGGAGGCTCACACAGGTGCCCGTACCCAGCTCGGCAGTGGCCTTGAGGGTCACACAGACCTGGGCACCACTCGCCGGCTGGGTGGTCTCGGGCAAGTCATTTCACCTGTGAGCCTCGGTGGTTCTATGTAATGTAGCAAAATGATACCCTACTCATGGAGCAGTTCTGAGGACAAAGCATGCAACTGAATGTCACTGCCACCCTCTTCTCACCCCCTAGCCCAGAAGGCACTGTAGCCCCAAAGGCCTCCCGGTGTAGCTGCACAGTTTCTACATCTGCACACCGGCCCCCAGCTCCTAGCTGGGGTACTGTGAGGATGGGAGTCCAACGCCTGAACCGGGAAGGTCGGGGAATTCCGAAGGACGACAAGACTGCGATCACGCACCCTCTCTAGTCTGTTGTCTTTTGGCAACTGGTCAGCAAAGGTGCTGAGCTTCCTCAGACTGAGAAAGCGGGGTTCACGTGCCTAAAGTAGTTACAGCTGTTGAACAAAATAGCACCCCCAGATCTCTGCAGCGCTCTCCGTGCGATTCCCAGCAGCAGGGCCACATGTGCAAGCGTGATTAACTAGTGACCAGCCTTCATTTGCATTCGTCGTCCTCGAAAGCCTGGCACCTTCTGGTTTTTTTACTGTTTCTGTTTGACTCTCTCACCACAGCTCTGTCGAAACGCCTTACAAACCCTCTCCTCGTGGCCTCCACCTTAGCCTCGCACCAGAACAGAGAGGTGACAGACCCGGACAAGTTCTGCAGCCTCTGCCACGCGACTTTCAATGACCCTGTCATGGCTCAACAACATTACGTGGGCAAGAAACACAGGAAACAGGAGACCAAGCTCAAGCTTATGGCACACTACGGGCGGCTGGCAGACCCTGCTGTCACCGACTCGGCAGGTAAGGAGGCCTGAGGGGGCCCAGCTCACACCTGGGGCTGGGTCAGGGCTGGACCACCAAAGCGACGCCTCCCCTCCCGAGGTCTTCTGGGGCACACAGGGCAAACTCAAAGGCCTGCAGAGCCAGGTGGGAAATTCAGACAAGGGAAAGGGCCTGGAGCGGGTGTGGTCAGCCGAAGGCTGCGTGCCTCTCCTGGCCAGCTCCAGCCATTTGCTCCCATATCTGTCCATTTGTCAAGAGAATCTGGAAGCCAGATTTGAATAAGAATTCTCCTTATTTTCAAATGTGCAACTAATTTTTTAAAATGTGAAACCCTGTGAGATTTGGGCCAAGGGCCACCAGTTTGCAGCCTTTGATTCAAAGCCCTGCGGTCCACATTCCTTTGGTGACAGCCTCTGCAGCTTCTGCCAGATTTTAGAGTGTCCGCAGGGCCCCCCCTCCCAGCAGCCAGGCCTGCCTGTGCCCCTGGAACAACGTCAGGGAGGAGAGCGTTCAGACTCAAGTATCAGTGACTCCCCTGGCCTCAGTGTCTCACTCACCAGCATCACAGGAGAGAGGGCTCACAGAAAGGGAGGAGCCCTTCCCGCCACAGTAGCTTCTCACTGCCTATGGTGAGGGGGGCAGAGAGGCAAGGTTATTGTTTCATTCAGCCAGTCAATGTTTATTGAGCACCTACTGTGTCTCCTCACTGAGGTGCAGTAGTGACCGAGACCGACACAGTTCCTGTCTTGGGAGCCTGTGTGAGCATGCGTGGTGGTCCTCAGGACTTCCTCCCCAGGCCGTGCAGACCCAGCACCAGACAGTCAACACCTGAGTCCCCCGCGGCACCCAGGTACCAACATCTTAGCTTCACGGAAGCCACTTCCCAGTCATCTGTGCTCTTCACACCGTGCTGGACAGGTGAACACACAGCTATCTTAGGTGCTCCAGACCGCCTGTGGCAAGGGAAGGGGTCACAGGTCTCTAATAACCCTCCAAACCCCAAAGCAACCACACAGCACAGGCCGACATGCCAACCTTGAACAGTACCGACAGAGAGGGTGCGAAGCAGTGGCTGTGAAGCAGGGTGGAGAGCCCTCAAGCAGGGTGCCAGGGATTGCTCCCCCAGTGCCATGGAAGCCTCTTCAAAACTGGAAAGGGACGGCCGGTATTTGCACACCGTTCCCACACAGGCAGTGCCTCCCCCTTTAATAGGGCTGGTCTGGTACAAACCTCAGAACCAAGTTCCTTAGCACCCTGCTTCACAGCGTCCTCCCGTTTGGGCCTGTGACTGATGGGAACAGTGTAGTGCCCCACTGGCATGACCAGGGGTCTCTGTAGCTGGCCCTTCTCTGCTCCAGCCCTGCCCAGGTCATCCTCACCACGTCCTGTCTGCTGGTGGGCGCAGGCGCCCCCGCGGCGTTCAGGCTGCTTGCCTTAGCGTGTGCCCACTGTGTTCCTTTGTCTCAGCCAGAGCCCCCTATGTGCCCGCCCGCCTCCACTTGCCCAAATCACGCATGTACTCTTGGACTGTAGCCTTGGTTTGGTTCTTCTTGCTTAAGGCGTTTGCTTTAAAGGTCGGCCAAAATCTTTCATGAAAACCTAGGCAGAGGAGTAGGGGCATCTTGTGCCCCTTTGATATTAAATATACATTATGATTTAATCCCCACGGCATTCCTATAAAGAGGCACTGTTTTCCTGCCTCACAAATGAAAAAGATGAGACTCGGGGGGCTTACTCAAGGACACACAACTGGTGTGGCCTGGTGTCTGTCAGTGGCACCATCAGTACGGGTCTCCAGCTCTGCCTGGCTCCGAAGTCCTCCTGCCCCCAGCTCTGAGCGCACTTAGCAGAGGGCTTTACCGGTGCAGGACGTGAGCGGAGGCGCTGAGCCCACTCCGACCCCTCGCTCACGGAGCTGGGGTGTCAACCCAAGGTGTGCAGCAGCGCCTTCAGCAGACGGGCTCTGCCTTAGCAAAGGGTTTGGTGTGTTAGCAGCTTGATCTCTCCCTTGGCTTCAGTTCAGACGAAGCTCGCCCGTTTGTTCCCTCGTCCGTTCACTCGGCCATCCTGCATCTACTGATCGATGTCCAGGCCTCAGGCTGGGTGTGCTCACCTGCAGTCACCTGCTTTAATCCTCACAACACTCTGTCGTGCGTGTTTTGTTGTCCCCATTTTAAAAGTGACGACATTGGGGTCAGGAAGACCACGTGGGCGCTGGCCGGGTAGCTCAGTCAGTTACAGCGACATCTCGATAGTCCAAGGTTGCGGGTGTGATCCCTGGTCAGGGCACATGCAAGAATCAGCCAATGATGCATAAATAAGTGGAAAAACAAATCGACATCTCTCTCTCTCTCCTCACCCCCCTCTCTAAAACGAGTCAAGAACTTTTTTTTAAAGAAAGATGAAGTGATTTCTCTTGGGCCGCACACCGGGCAGCAGCAGAGCCAGCACTGAAAGAGGTCAAGTTCTGTGTTGGGTCCAGGGACTAGTTTCCACGGGGCTCCTGGCAAGTGTCTCATGACAATTTGGCCCAAATGTGAGACTTCCCAGTGTATCTAAAGCTCTCCCTCCCACCAGGGCTACATGCAGCACCTGCCAAGCAGAATAACACCACGTGGAGTTCGCTTTATACCCCAGGCTCACAATTCCCTCATTTACCCAAGAACTAACAGTAAAACCTGCACGCCATTCAGGCAGCCAGGTCCGTCAGCCTCCAGCGCACTCGGCACCCCCCTGGTTACTGCCGTCCTCTGCTTCACCCCGTCCCTTCTGGCCTCGCCTCCTGCACAGAACAGGTCTGCTTCCTCTGCCCCGTGCCGACCGCTCAGTCTCCTCAACCCCTGCACTTCGGGCAGGCTGCAGGGCTTATAAAATTCATAGATAGCCAAGAAATGTTTGTTGATCTTTTTCCTAATATATGCCAGGCATGGTATATGTGGTAATGAACCAGAGGCATTGTCCAAGTTCTCATGGAGCTTAGAGTCCACAGAGAGGGTAGGAACAAGGGTAGGCACTTGTTCGAGGGTATCCACGAACAAGTGTGACAGCTTTGGAACAGGAAATAAGCGGGATGCTATGGGGATCCCCGACTATGAGGGCGCAGGCATCCGGGGAGCCTTCCCAGAGCGTGGGGGAGACCGTGTGGGGTGCGGTGATGCTGGGGAGAGGAGCAAGTGTCCATTCGTGGTGTGTGGGTCACGTTAAGGAATTGGGCCTTTGTCCTGAGAGCCCTGGGAAGCCATTGAGAGTTGAAGGGCCGGTTACAAAGTGGGGACTGGCTTGCTATAGGGAGCAAGGGTGGTGGGCAGGAGCAGCAGTGCGGCTGCTGCCGTGATTCCCACTGGAGAAGACAGGAGCCAGACTAAGGTAGCAGCGGAGGAGGTAGAAATAGGCAGATTCGAGATGTATTCAGGACATAGAATTGTCGGACCTTGGCCATCAAATGTGGGAGGTAAAGGAAAGGGAACAAGCAAGGATGGTGCCCAGATTCAGGTGAGTAACCAGGTTTTGTCAGCTTGAGTTGAAGATGCCCGTGAGATATCCAGGTAGAGGTGCTGGAGAGGCGGTTGGATATGCAGGTTGAGACCTTAAACAAGAGGGCTGAGTGAGAGATACTGGCATTTTGGTAGGTCAGAAACTGTTAAATATTTGGACTGTCACTGGAGCATGCCCACCCCTGTCTTCCCCAGGCATGTACCTTTACCTTTTCTCAGGACCCCATGAGACTTACAAGCAAGGGCGCAATGGGCAGTGGCAGCTCATCCCGCGCTAAGCACCTGAACTTGTCTTGAAGGCCCACTTTTCCCTGACGTTTTAGTGAGTCAAAAGCAACCCTGCTCAGGGCTTTCCGGTTGCTTCTTCTACCCTAAGCCCTTCCTTTGTCTCACTGGCCCCAGCTTTAATAAACATGCTCTCAAAATAAAAATTTAAAGCACTGTTAAATATTGGTAGTTCCATATGTTTTAACCTGATAGGTGGTCACTGAAGTCGGGGGAATGAATATGATGCCCCAGAGAGTTCGGAGAAGAGCTGAGCGTCTGAGATTGAGCCCTGGGACTGTGTCCTGGGCTACATCACGTGTGCGCCTCGGGGGGCGTTCTGCTAAGGGAGATAGGCACAGACAACAGATCCCGCGTGGTTGCACTTGTCTGGGACGTCTGGAGCAGTCAGAGTCACCGAACCAGGAAGTGGCATGGTGGGGGGTTGCCAGAGGTTGGGGGGATGGGGAGTTGTTCAATTGGTGTAACTTTTCAGTTTCTCAAGACGAAGAGTGCTAGGGATTGGTTGCCCAAAAATGTAAACGTACTTAAATATGATGAACACATGAGTTTCTCTAGCCAGACCTATTTTTTTAACATTACTGAATTGTACACTAACATGGTTTGGATGGTAAATTTTCCATCATATTTTACCAAAATTAAAGGTAAAATAATGAAAAAAAATTTTTTAAAAAGATTGCGCCCTCTAGAAATCCACCATGAACAGTGGAAGTCAAACAGGAGATAGCAAGAAACAGAGAAGGAGCCACCAGAGGACAAAGGTCAGGAGTGTGCGAGCTGGAAGGGCGGGGGGTGTTGAAGAAGGGAGGGGACACCAGTTCTGGCGGGGGCTGTGGAGAGCTCGGAAACGAGGGGCCTCGTCAGCATCCGTTTGTCCAGCAAGTTTAGATACAAGGCAGCCACACGCGATCTGTTGTGCACATGCACGTTCGTGTATGAGTGTGCCTGAGCGCGAGTGTGGTGGCAGAGGTTGCAAAATAGTTGAAAGGCAAGGAAATGGAGAAACAAGTGTAGACAGGTCTTTCAAAAGGCTGAGCAGTAAAAGGAAGGAAATAACAGGTGCTTTTTCAAATAAGCCAGATGTTTAAAAATCAGCTCTAGTGCCTTCTACTTCATACAACCGCATAGGTGAACCAGAATATCAAACATGTCAAATGAGGACTTCCGGCCAAGATGGAGGCACAGGTAGACACACCATGCCTCCTCGCACAGCCAAAACAAGGACAACAAAAAATGTAAAACCAAAAAATAACCAGAACTGACAGAAAATCAAACTGTATGGAAGTCCGACAACCAAGGATTTAAAGAAGAAACACTCACCCAGACGGCAGGAGGGGCGAAGATGGGCAGGTGGGCGGAGAGGACTCGCAGCAAGGTGGCGGCTGGCGGAGCAGGTGGTCCCACATCCGCGTGCAGATAAACCGTAAGGAACAACTGGGGAGTGAGACAGACCCACAACCCAGAGTTCCAGTGGGGAAATAAAGCCTCAAACCTCTGACTGAAAACACCTGTGGGGGCTGAGGCAGCAGCGGGAGAGACTCCAACCTCACAAGAGAGTCCATTGGAGAGACCCACAGGGTCCCAGAAAGTACACAAGCCCACCCACCTGGGAAATCAGCACCAGAAGGGCCCAGTTTGCTTGTGGGTAGCGGGGGAAGTGACTGAAAACCCGCCGAGAGCAGAGTAAGCGCCATTGTTCCCTCTCAGACCCTCCCCCACATACAGCATCACAGCTCAGTGACGTGCTTGCCCGGCCCAGCAAACACCTAAGGCTCCGCCCCTTACTACGTAACATGTGTGCTGAGACAAAAAAAATGGCCCAAATGAAAGAAAGAGCAGATCAAAGCCCCAGAAAAAAATACAACTAAGTGATGAAGAGATAGCCAACCTATCAGATGCACAGTTCAAAACACTGGTAATCAGGATGCTCACAGAACTGGTTGAATGTGGTCGCATATTAGAGGAAAAAATGAAGGCTATGCTAAGTGATATAAAGGAAAATATACAGAAAACCAACAGTGACGGGAAGGAAACCAGAACTCAAATCAATGGTTTGGAGCAGAAGGAAGAAAGAAACATTCAACCAGAACAGAATGAAGAAACAAGAGTTCAGGAAAATGAGGAGAGGCTTAGGAACCTCCAGGACAACTTTAAACGTTCCAACATCTGAATCATAGGGGTGCCAGAAGGAGAAGAGGAAGAGCAACAAATTGAAAACTTACTTGAAAAAATAATGAAGAAGAACTTCCCCAATCTGTCAAAGGAAATAAGACTTCCAGGAAGTCCAGGAAGCTCAGAGATTCCCAAAGGGGGAACACACCAAGGCACATCATAAGTACATTACCCAAGATTAAAGACAAGGAGAGACAGAGAAAAGGAGACAGTTACCTACAAAGGAGTTCCCATAAAACTGTCAGCTGATTTCTCAAAAGAGACCTTACAGGCCAGAAGAGGCTGGAAAGAAGTATTCGAAGTCAAGAAAAGCAAGGACCTACATCTGAGATTACTGTATCCAGCAAAGCTTTCATTTAGAATGGAAGGGCAGATAAAGTGCTTTCCACATAAGGTCAAGTTAAAGGAGTTCATCATCACCACACCCTTACTATATGAAATATTAAAGGGACATATCTAAGAAAAAGAAGATCAACAATATGAACAGTAAAATGACAACAAACTTATAGCTATTAACAACCAAACCTAAAAACAAACACAAACTAAGCAAACAACTAGAACAGAACCACAGAAATGGAGATCACATGGAGGGTTATCAGCAGGGGAGTGGGAGGGGGAGAGAGGGGGAAGGTACACGGGGAGTAAGTAGCATAAATGGTAGGTAGAAAATAGACGGGGAGGGTAAGAATAGTATAGGAAATGTAGAAGCCAAAGAACTTATATGTACGACCATGGACATGAACTAAAGGAGGGAAATGTGGGTGGGAGGGGATGCACAAGGCAGAGGGGAATAAAGGGGACAAAATGGGACAACTGTAATAGCATAATCAGTAAAATATATTTTTTTAAAAACATGTCAGATGAAAAGCTGATGAAAATTGATGAGTGTGAGTCCTGGACATACCTCGTTTTTCCAGAGCACCAGTGAGTCCTGCAGCTCCCCAAATGACTATTTTGAGTCGGGCTTGCAGATCAGCAGGTGGTGTTCTGAGCGAGATCGCGCACCTCACGAGGTTCACAGGAGAGTTCAGAGAGGAGTGTGGTGCCACGGGAAGAACAGGGCTTTGCCACCAGGGGCGGATCCCAGCTCTGACCCAGGTCACCTGCCTCTTTCACCTTTTAGGGTCTGTTTCCTGCTTTGAAAAATAGAGATCACCACCTGGCTTGCAGGGTTGTTGTAAGAGTCCAGTGACACATCCCTGGCTGGTGTGGCTCAGTGGACTGAGCGCCAGCCTGCAAACCAAAGGGTTGCTGGTTGGATTCCCAGTCAGGGCACATGCCTGGTTGCAGGCCAGGTCCCCAGTGGGGGGTGTTGAGAGGCAACCACACATTGATGTTTCTCTCCCTCTCTTTCTCCCTCCCTTCCCCTCTCTCTAAAAATAAATAAATAAAATCTTCTTTTAAAAATGGTAATTTTAAAAAACCTAAATTTAATCCTTAAAAGGATCCAGTGACACAAATACCCCAAATCCTGGCATGGTGCCCTGTGCTTCATAGGTAATGATAGTGGGCTTCTGTAATCTGAGCATCAGTGACTCTTATCCATTGGTGGCTGTCACCCCACCCGAGCCCCAGGTCCCGCTCTTGACCTTGGGGTCAGGGTGGTTCTACTAGTCCATTCCACAGCTTTTCCATGTTAGTATTGAACTGTGAATTCTGGCCTTAAATGCCTAAAAAGGGCCTGAATTCTGATTGCAGGAAGTTTCCCCTTAAGTGAAGATACGACGGAAACAAACAACCCTGGGATACTGGGGCACCTGCTTGCGTACAGAGGAGGGGAGGTGGTCCGTGTTCCCGGAAGCTGCAGTTGCCGTGAAAGGAAGCTCAGAAGATGCTCTCCACCTCTTTGCCAGCAACTCATAAATCCATGAGAGTAAAATAATAATAGCGATAAAAGCTTACATGTGTTGAATGCTTACTGTGTGCCAAAAGCTTTCATTTGAATCATTGCAAAAACCTAATGAGGTTGACACCAATATTGACCTCGTTTTGTAGGTAGGTAAGAACCTGAGTTTCTGAGAAGCGCTACTTCTACAAATGAGGAAAGCACATCTCAGAGAGGTTACGTAACTGACCTACGGTCCTACCAAGAAACGGCAGAGCTGGGAGTTGAGCAGGTGACCTCACTGCAGAGCTGGGAGGCGTTAGGGAGGCAGATGATTCAAAAGGGAGCAGAGCCAGAGGAGCCCCTGTAATCCTGTTGAAGTGCATTGCCCATGAGGTCCAGTGGGGAAAAACTCCAGCCTTTGTTAAAATAACGAGAACAGTTTCCATGGCATCAGTGTGACCTGGCAGCCAAGCAGAGTGGACTGGAATGCACATGTGTGAAAAATGACTTCACTATACTAGTCAGTGGGGGCGGTAGACGCCATTGAGTGAGCGTGTGTACCTACAATGCGGTGTGGCCACCGCATTCAAAACGACTGAGTAGAGCAACAAATCCGCATCAGCTTTTGCACTAAGCTTGAACATTTCTCTGTGGAAACTACTGGGATGACTCAGCAGGCCGCAGCTGTGGGCAGCTGGTGACTGGCAACTTCATCAGGAGAACGCACCTGCTCATGCATCACGTCTTGTGCAGAGCTTTTTGGTGAAACATCAAATCACCCAGGTGACTCAGCCCCGCCCCCTACAGCCTGGACTTGGTGCCCTGCGACTTCTGGCTTTTCCCAAAACTAAAATCATCTTTGAAAGGGAAGAAATTTCAGACTGTGGATGAGATTCAGGAAAATATGTTGGGGCAGCTGATGGCAATTGAAAGAACTGTGTGAGGTCCCAAGGTGCCTACTTTGAAGAGGACTGAGGCGTCATTGTCCTGTGTACACTGTGTCTTGTATCTTCAATAAATGTCTGTCTTTTTCACGGCACGTGGCTAGATACTTTCTGGACAGACCTCGCATCTGGGGCCCTTGGTAAATGATAGCACTGCTTTTTATTACGTGTGATCGTTAGATGTTGTGATGTAATTGGCTCTAGTTGAGAAAAGCTGAGGATAAGAAAGGGGAAGGGATTCAGCCAAGGTCGTATGAAGGCAGAACCAGGAATCCAGCCCCATATCTCTGCTTCTGACCATATCTCTCTGAGAAAGGCCACTTTGTCATTGGAGCAGCCCTGGTAACGAGACAGGGTGCCCGAGAGCCCCGAGGTGGAAAAGTAGATTGGTTTTCCGAGCAGACATTCTCATCAGTTACTGTTGCCGCAGGCCAGAGGAGAGTGGCACCTGCCCAGAGACCCCTGGGCGGGTGCATCCCGCGTGAGCTCGCTTAGCACAGTCCAGGTGGGAAAGACAGGCACACCAAATGCCACCTCTGTTCTGTCCATCCTTTATCCACTCCACAGACAGCTATTAGGGACAGGTCCGACACTGGGCCTGGGGACACAGAGGGGAGGGAAGAGGTTCCCACCCTCAGGGAGCACAGAGGCACAGCACATGCCCCAGAGCGTGGGGGTCTCTGGGGCTCCCACTCCGCCCCTCCATCCAGAAGGACGCGTGCACTCACTCTCCGAAGCTGCAGAGCCCAGGCGCCTTCTTACCAGGTAACTGAGCATCTTGGCTTTTGTGTGTGTTTCAGCCGGGAAGGGCTATCCGTGCAAGACGTGTAAGATCGTGCTGAACTCCATAGAGCAGTACCAAGCTCATGTCAGCGGCTTCAAACACAAGAACCAGTGAGTAATCATTCTTTGAAGTTCAAGGGCCTGCAGCGGGAGCTCTGAGCTTCTGAATCAGAACAAAGCCAGGTACTCCTTGGCTAAAAGGGAATCCTGGCAGCCATTTCTCAGTCAGCAGGAGATCAATCAGTTAACAGAAAGAAGTTTCACTCCCATCAGCGTCTCCTGGCCTTTGGACCCCCTGGGCTGGAAGTGCTGGCAGAGAAGCACAGGCAGTTCCCTGGGAGGCCTCCCAGAGCCCTGTCCTGGCCTGTAGCAGCTGCCTTTTCTCCATCAACTCCATGGCGAGGGCTCCCTCTACAGGTCGTTACCGAGCATGACTGGGCTCTTTCCTTCCTGTGTCGAATACAGAACACCCGGGTGGTGGCAGGGGCTGCTGCAGCCCCTGCTCAAGGCCTGCATTGCGCTGGGGGGAGACGGCACACGAATAAACACCGATAAGTACAATTGTGAGGAGTTCTTTGAAGGGAAGAAGTGAACAGAGAGTTGTCTGTCCGTGAGTCGTGAAAAGGAGTAACGTTCTTTGAGTGCCTGTTCTGTGGCCACCCGATACCAAGCAAATTCACTTCCAGGTAATTCTCAAGTGGCCCTGGGCAGAAGAGGCCATTATTTCGATTTTGTACACACAGGCAAGTGCCACCAGGAGCAAACCTGTGGGGCAGAGCCGTGATGCCAGCCCACGCTTCTCTGGCTCAGAGCATGCTCCTCCGGGACCCCGTGCTCACAAGGAGCTTGTGGTTCCACGTGGGGTGGGGCA